>NC_057869.1:12659690-12978536 GCF_019740435.1 Gambusia affinis | reverse complement strand
ATCGATGTGCAGTGAACACTAAATATATGGCCCAATAATCCCAATAGGCCATACTGGCCAGTAGCTGTAGATTACCAAGATGGTGCTATTTGTCCCTCAGGTATGCTGAAGTTGTTAAACAAGCTCATCTGACTATCTGTCTTGCAATTGCAGCACACAAGTACACCCAAGCCAAAGGAGCGATCAGTGAAATTAATTATTTTTGAGTCATCACAAAATTATGTCCATCTGACAAAAAAAATAATTATTGAGCTCCAGTGAGATTTTGACAAATTTCAGTGGAACGAAATCCTTTCTGACAGTGCTCTCACAAGAACTCAAAAATAACCCAGACATAAACAGGATTCCAAAAATTGTCAAAAACAATGTGATCCTAAACAGAGAAAAGAAGAGCAGAAGAAAACTCGGAAAAGACTTTGTCCTGATATCTAATAAAGAACTGGTGGTGTGGATACTACTGGAGTACAATGGTTTTCACAAGTTTGAAGTCTTGATGTCCAAATATACAGAGATGCTGACATAATAATCGCCTAAATCCCTTTTTGTGTTGACCTGTAATTGAACAGGTGTGCTTAGTAAAGTGGCCGCTGAGCTTATGTTTTATCTGTAATGCTTAATTTTACAAACTGATGATCGAAACATCAACATGTTCCCAAATAACATTTGTGTTTGAAAGATAGTAACAAAATCATAAGCAATGCATGTTTAAAATCTTATTTGATTAATGCTCATGTGCAGACAGTAATATTATGTTTTACGCTCAAGCAGATGCTTTGCAAATCCCTTAACCAGCTTGTTCTTGGTTTCAAATGTTTTTTGATTTATACTTTTAACTCCAAATCTTGTATTTGGAGCATGAACAGAATTGAATGAAACTTTTATCCAGTTATTGCATCATTTTGCCGGTTCATCTTATTACAGTTGGATCTGTCCTGAAGTGCAAAGTCCTGGACAATTCTGTCATCACAGTAAAAATGGTTCAAAGAACCCACACTACATGTGGAGTTACATGGTTTTAGTGACTTAAAGATTAGCCTCTATGTCTCTATGGAGAAATTCACAGTGCACCAGATGAATGGCCCTAAAACTCCCAACTAGAGCCCCCAGAGCCCTAGCCACGCAACACCTCCATTCTTTATGACACATTTGTGTCTGAGCATCAGACCATTCATTCAAATTGTGATCCAAACATAAGCAACGGATTTATTGAGGAACACAGTAAGGGAAGGATCAGAGCAGAGCCCAGAAGGTCTGAATTAGTCCAGAGATTTATTTGTACTCAATGTACAAATAAAGATATTATATCCACAAATATGCCTAAAAGACTGAAGAACAGATGGAAGCTCGCTGGTGATGACTTCTTTCCATTGTCATAAGTGATGCTATTTTTCAGATATAAAAATGATGATATAAGATAAACAACTTTAGGACTTATACATCCAAGTGGTTTGGTACTTTTCAACTCATCCCATCTCAGCATTTATGACTAAGATGCACAGACTAACCTAAGTGTGAAGCCTAAGTTCTATAGGGATAATGTGTTATAAGTCCTTCACAAATCCATTCACTACATCGGGATAATCCATGCAAGGGAGTCAGACAGCTGACTTGGGAAGAAACACTTCCCAATGTTTTATTTAAAGTTAATTCAATTTCAACTGTTTCTTTACAATTTTATGCAAATGACTATGTTGCACATAAATCCTACACTTTAATGCTACTGGTTGCAAATTGTTTGTTGATAGGTTTTGCTTTTATGTGATCTCTAAGTTAATGATGCAAATCTTTGTTTCCACTTACAATAATAAGATTATTTTCTTTACAACATCTGTTTATCTTTTCATCTTCATTTAGAACAAAAAAAGCAGGTATCTTTGGGGGGGGGGGGTAACAGAAGTCAGTTCTTAAGTTCTTAAGGGCCGGCATCCAGCATGTTTTACTTCTCTCCATGGTTCAACTCACCTGCATCAAACAATGGTTTGTTAGCAGAACGCTGACATGCTGAGAAAGTCGTAACAACCACAAGGGAGAGAACACAAACATGCAGGACGCCGGCCCTTAAGGACTGATTTCGGTCAACCCTGCTAAAGACTAATTACAGTAGAAAACCTTTTGCTCCTCACCAGTAACACCTGAACAGAATTACAATTGACCTTAAATGACCTCACACCTGCCTCTGGAAAAGAAAACAAGAAACATTTGACTACAGATAAAAGGACTATTTAAGTAATGACTACTGAACGGAGAAGCAAAAATTTAAAATTAGTCTAAAATATTGAATTAGTCTCTGTGGGTAGGTTAAATTAGGAGAGTAAAGTAAACACATCTAAAACACTTCTGGCATATCCCTGGGCTACACTGCCATGGGCAACCCTCAAACAGGTTACTACTATACTTCTGTTAAGGTCCACCTACAATGTTTAGTAATAGTTGCAGTCTCATAAAACAATACATGAAGGCAATTTAACAATAAATAAATTAATAAAAAACTAAACTGTCTTCTCCCAGTCCTGTAGTCTGTAGTTTCTTTCTGGGTGAGTACCTACAAATACATGACATACCTATCAAGTCTACCGTTTTGGCCGGGAACCTACCATATTTAACCACTCTTTCCCACCGTGTTCTCGTATTAGTATTTTCGCGGAAGTTTCCAGTTTTATAACATAATTACGTCCCCACCCCTCGCTCTAACAGTAGTTCCAATCCCCCCCTGTTTAGTTAATTTAAAATACAATATACCATCTGTCCTCCTTTAGTGCACCATTTAAATGCAAATCGATACTCAAACCCCACAAAAAGCAGACTAATCAGGAACTATTTAATGGGACTTATCCATCAAATGTTGCATCAGGTCAATGACCAAAGTCAAGTCAAACTAGCTTCTAATACTGGACTACTAAATGCTTTCAGGGTCTTGTTTGAACTACTTATATCTACAGTTATGCTTATGTTTTAAAACTTAAAAAGGCCCAATTATAAATGTAACTAACACATTTAAAATGTAATTATTACCTATTAAAGAAAATGTAAAAAAAAAAATGCAATAATTTTTTACATATCATTTGAATGATATAAGATTTCATATTATTCAAATTTGTGCAAAATTTGTCTGTGACACAGATCAGTCATCCATTACCACTGACAACAAGCTGAGAGAAAGTCAGACAAAGAAACACAGAAAAAGGGAGCAAAGAAAGAAAGAAAAAAAATCCCTGAAGATGCAGAGATTTACAGACAGTCAATTAAACACAACTTCATTCTGCCAGTCAAGCAGGAGCTTAACTCGAACCTGCCAAATCAATAACTCTGAAATGTGGAACAACAATATAATTGCTCTGTGTTTTACATGAGGTGAAAAAATGATCAATGTGATGAAATAAAACATAAAATAGCAATTATCTTTCAGTTCAGGTTATTGACCAGTCATTTTTTTAACGTAAACCCAGTCTGCAGTTTACATTGTCTACTCGGAAATACAAGATGAAAAAAGGTTATCACTTAAATATTCTTTTTATTTATTTTATTTTATTTTATTTTATTTTATTTTTTACATGGCTATTTATGTTTCAGCTGTAACTCATCAAAACTTAACTGGAGGCATAAATTTAAAATCTTTAAACTGATTGTGAAACTGTAGCAATTAAATGAGAAAAATGCATAAAGTTATTAGGAGATAATTACCTTCATCTTTAACTACCAGCCAATCAAACTGTGGCTCCAGGTCAAAGTCAGAGAAGAAGAGATGTATTCGACTGCCCGGCTCGGAGATAATCAACCACACACAGTTCAGGTTGTTACCATACTCCTCTGGGTAGTTTGGGGACAACACGGTTCCTGATGGAGCCGTGAAGTTGAAGAAGCAAGAAACTACAAAAAGAGAAGTGGGAAAAAAAATTAGACATTTTTCACAATGTAAGCAAGTTCACAAAGACAAGCAAACATAAAAGTGCAGATAGGTACAGGCCTTATGAAAACGTGTTTACTTACACACACAACTGGGTTTGTTTCCAGACCACTGGTTATTGTGTTGGCACGTGATGGTTTTTTCTCCCACGAGCTCAAAAGCCGACTGGCAAAAGAAGGTCAAGACGTCACCGTGCTGAAAGCGATCGCCACTACGACGACCAAACGCAGGCACTCCGGGATCACCACAACCTCCTCTGTTGATTTCTGAAACGCGTATGGAATTTTTTAATCCTGACAACTCCAGACAAGTCAGATAGCAAAAAAAAACCCATCAAAAAACATATTTTTATCTTTTAAGGAGCTAGCACAATAATGATGGCAAAAATAAATAGCCCATAAACTTCATTGCATTTTTCCATTTTACTACCACAAACAGATTTTATGTGAAAGACTAAGAATTTAGAGCCAAACTGTGAAGCAGAATCTGTTTTATTTCCTAGTTTCATTTTATAAGTTGCAAATGAAAATCCAACAAGTTTGGCACAAATTTGTATTCAGTTATTCACAACAGTTTCATTCCCCTGAAGAAAAATTCTGTGAAACCATCTGTCTTCTGAAATCACCAGATTGGACCAGAACCAGTTACTCCTGCAACGGTTGATCATTTAATTTCATTATAAGCTGTTATATATGTAAACAGTTCTATGGAGGTCTCAGAGGTGGTTTAGAGAACATTAGTGAGAAAACAGAATCTGAAGACCGTAAAAGACAGCAGACAGGTCGGGGATTAAGTAATAAAGCAGTGCTTCATAATTCAAGCCATTGTGTAAAAATTTTAAAAGTATGTGTTAGTAAGTGTTGTGTGTATTAAGAACATTTTAGGACTATTTTTAATTTAGAAGTATAATTTAAAAAATATGCTTGAGTTGCATTGGCGGAAACAAAATGCTCTTATGCACCATTAAATATAAAATTATCCACCTATTTCTATTGTATTTACTCACCGTTTAAATAATTTTAAGTCAAATAAAAATAACTTTAGCTGTTGATGTGTGAGCAGAGCATTATAAACAAGCAAAGTTGTAAAAAAATGAAGAACATTTCTCACTAAATGACACTCAAATCCAAGAGGATAATGACCATAAACAGTAAGAAATACAAATGAATGACTTATATCAAAGCACACCCACGCATAGGATAATTTATAAGAAGCCCAAACTTAAATTCAATTGATAATCTGTTGCAAGACTTCAAATTTCTTGTTAGCAAATGTTCTAATTTTAATCTGACTGAGCTGGCAGTTGAAAAGATAAACATGTTAGTGTCTAGATTTCTAAAGTTAGTAGATACACACTCCAAAAAACTTCCAGCTACAAACAGGAGGTTTTATAAATTTTTAACTTGGAGGGAAAGAGTTTAAATTCATTTCACACAGTCTTTTATGATAGTAAAAAACTGAATAATTATCATTCCACATCACATTAAAATCTATTGACGTTTTTAGGCCGTAACATTGTGAAAAGTAACAGTTTTAAGGTGTATTACTACTTTTACAAGGCACTGTAAGTTGGATATTTGTATGTATCTTAGTTTCAATATCAAGCATATTGTCCTAATGCAAACATTTTTATAAGATCTTGGAACTGTAATAACATATTATATCAAGAGGAGACTTCAATATTATTCAGCTGTGCAGTGATGTAGTGGCAATCTGTGAGAAATTTATTTAATTGCTTCCCTTCTTACAGTTAATTGTCATCGGGGTAATTGCAGTGCAATTTTCTTTTAATTGTGAAAGACAAAACAATAAGTGGAAACACACACACACACACACACGCACGTTCTCACAGACATACCCAGGCATAGGTTTTTGGAACAAGTAAGAAATTTAAAAGAGAAAAATTTTGTGGCATTCTTCTCTTCTCCACTGACCCCCTGGATCTGCTTCGGACAAGCATCTCAATATAAGTTATGCATTTGTATTTGCATGCGAGTTTTCCGCTTTTGAACTCAGCTGGGATGCAAGAGCGCCCACAGGAAGAGGATATTAAAAAAAGCCTCAAATGTATCTGCGGCCCACAGCTTTCTGTCACACAGATGACAAGTGTCAGGATGGATTTCAATGATCCTAAGCCCAAAGTTAAGTCTGTCATTATGCTGTTAAGTGCCTCACTCTTTCTGTTGCATCATTCATCTTCCCTTTTTTCTCGTTTCAAAACTTGCACAGTTCACCACAGAGTAAAGATGCTAATTACAGATTAAAATAAAGAAAAAGATAATCATAAAATCAGATTTGACATACACTGAAGAAACATTGTCTAATTATACAATTTAAATGGATACATGACTTCAGATAAGAGAAATATGTTATTTGCAAATAACTGCATTTGTACAGGTGATTATGTGGAGTTTACAACTTTTCTGATTAAATCAAACTCGTAACATCCAATGGCAGTTAATTGTCACATTGCATTTTTTGCAATGTTATTTATTTTTTTTCAAAGCAAATGGCTCTGGTCAAAATGTTTGCAGCAATATATATATATAAAGCTTTAATTAATACATCAGTTCAGATCTGTCTAATATTTGAGCTCTAATAATATTCCCAATGGTGCACACAAACACCCCAAGCTTCTCTGAAAAAGAACCAGAGCCTGATGCCATGTAAAAAAAAAAAAGACGGACACAGATTTGGGCTGAAAATCTAAGACAACTCAGGAGGGTAAGGTTGATCAAAGTGCATAACACGATGACGTTATTGCATTTGACAGCATCGCATATACCCATGCAAGAACAGACATAAAAACACCACAGGCAGATGTCGGGTTGTGATGAGGGAAAAAATCTAAAACTGAAGCATCTGCAGTAGATCATTTAGTACTGGTAATTTTCACTTCACATTTCAATATTCTTTTTGGTTCCAAATACTTGATTTATGCTTCATCATTCTGGTCACTTTTTTACAACTAAGCCAAATTTAAAGGTGAAAAACCTCAGATGATACCTTAAAAAGCACAAAGCCATGGTTAGTCTTCAACTGTTGTCTTGGTTGCCCATTTATTAAAACATAATTTAATCTCAGAAATAAACTTGATGGTGCTCATGGAATACGTTTTATTTCATTGTTGCCACTAAAGCATTTTAACCACAAAGCTACAGCTAAGGTATTACTCACTGCAAACCAGATTCTTTAAGCCTTTAAAAAAAATAAAAATATTAGTTACAGAGCCCAGTTATGGTCACTGTGACTTTATGTTGGGATAAAGAGCCACATTCTGTACATCTCACTTGAACAGGCTGTTACTACGTGTTCCTAAGTGTTCCCAATCTTGGAGTTTCAATAACATCACTGCAGCAAACATGCCAAAATAAAGACAGAGCACAAATTTCTTCAATTTTGTTCCTCCTCTGCTTCTGTCATGGTTTCTATGTCGCACTACATGTTAAAGGGAAGTCTAAGCTAAAACAAATCGTAAAAGACTGAACCCACAACAACAGCTGCGAAAACATTTAAAACACCCAAACAAAGTCTGTATATTTTTGTAACATAATTGGGAATATGGATATTTAATATTAATCTTATAATACTGGAACTGTTACCATAAAAATTAACAACAAAAACTGAAGACTGTTTTAAAAATGTCTGTAAAATTCATAAATATCGTCACTAAGGACATTGCTTAAAAGCACAAAGAATAACACATACGCACACTCCTCGCCCCCAGGAAATTTACTTACATGGAATCTCACAGAGTAAAAGGCATTATGCGTAGATGACATTTAAAATGAACAGTTACAACATTAAGAAAAATCACTTTTCTCACGCATACTGTACAAACATCTCTTATGACATTGAGGTTACAGTTTTCAAGTGGCACAGTAATGGGTTAAAACTGAAAAAATTACTGGTATCTTTAAATACAGGCTGGTTTGTGAGGATATGTTGGTCTTGATTATAAATGTTTCATATAGCTAAACTGGTTGCCATGTTGTATTAATCAAAGCATATAAAGACATATTCTGCTGTTATGCACACACAGGCAATCTTTGTGGAAACCTGTTGTATGTAATATATGCCTCTCCCTTCACTTTAAGCTTTACTATGACACCTTTTTCATTTTAAACCATTTGTCATATATTAACTGCTACACTCAAATGCTGTGATATGCTATTGCATATGTGTGTGCATGATTCAGAGTAAAAAAAAAAAAAAAGGTGTGATTCGAAGTCTTGAAATCCTTAGAAAGAATCCCTACCTTCATAGATTGCCTTGAATCCCGCAGAGCCGATTGTGTCGTCTGACTGCAGGTGTAGCCACATCTGATTTGACAAACTCACGATAAGATCAGGGACGCTGGTACCAGTAAGTCTACAAAGACAAAGAATTACCTATACATCAGTAAAATTATCTTTTTATCCATTTTACTTTGGTGAATTATGCAGGAGAATCAAGGAGATATTAGCAAGTTGCAGTTTAAGATTTGAAAGAAATGCGTGCAGAACAGTGACTCCGTCTACAGCTTTCTTTATGGTTGCCTATAACTTGTTCTGTAGTGGTACAGATGAGAAATTATTACTGGTGCTTACACATAGAGTACCCGCCGAGTGTCTCCTATCTTTCCACCATCTCCCACAGTCAGCGTGTCATAGCCTCTCTCCAGATCGAACTCGTCAAATGACAGCTTTATTACCTGAAACGATGAAAAGCAAGAAAACGGGCATAGAAATGGTTACAAAACATTAGCATACTGAAAGCACTAAAGTAATTAAAGAGCAAAGAAAAGATAAAAGCTAATTAGAATTTATTTTTGCCATCATATTTTCAACCCCTATAGTTCCAAGCAATATGAGCTTTTAATGATCATATCCCTCAGGAGAGTGGAAACCAAAGGACTGGATGAGACCTTCATAAACAAGCACCACTTCAACTGAACCGTAAATAATAAGACTTGTGTGCTTTATTAGATTAACATTGGCCCAGACTGTATAGATGGTGTCAAGCCAATTAAAAGGCTTTGTCATTCTAATCTGAATAAAAATAATTAAATAACATATGGTCTGATAATTATGTGTCAGAGTTACATAAAAATGCCACAAATGCCACCTAGCCATCTAAGTAAAACCAAAAGCCAACCTTCAAAAGAAACCAAGTCAATTCCATGTAACCACTAAGAAGTAAAAATTGTCCTGGTATAAATGTTCATTCTACAGCATCACCACAACAAACTGCAGAAATACAGTTATGGTGGGTAATGTCATTTAAAATATGTAGGATATCTTGGGCAAATAAATACTGTAAATATGCAATTTGTTTAAATAAAATGTCAGTTGTGAAATGCTTTTAGTGATAATTAAGGCTTGTAGTTTAAATTTACACTAAATTAATAATTTCCAAACAAAGCTATCCGATTTGAACAGACTATTTGTTAGCTTAGAATTATTTCAAAACAAAAAAATAAGACGCATAACATGGGAATCAGGCTACATACTGTATACTTGTTTAAAGCAACATGAGGTTCTGAAGTTTCATTTTACTTTGGAACAGAAATAAATTTGTGGTGTTCAGTCTTATTGGGACCATTTCTTTTTTTTTTATTTTACTTTCCAATTTTTCAACTTCCAAAGATCCACTGATTATAGGTTCCTTTTCAAAACGGCAACTGAAAAACAAATCTGATTATTCCATTGTTAAATCCCCTGTTCCATGTGCACGGTATACTAACAGAGAAATTCAATATGCAAGAAAGACAGTGTTTCTCTCTTAAAAAATAATAATAGTAATACAAAAATATTTTTAAGAATGTATTCTTCTCAACTTTTTTTCTGGACCCTCAGTCATGTTTGTATTTGATTCCAGGATTAATGTGAATTGGTTTTTTGAGAAGCTACAAGAAAGAAAGAAAGCAAACAAATGGAAGACAAAGATTGGCTCTCCTTCATTTTCACACATATATTAAGTTTATTTACAGACATATAGTCAATTACTGCCTAATACTCCAAATGTACCACACAAACAGGCACTTAAAACTCCTTTAGGCAAAAAGTAAAAATATACTTTTAGACAAAGTAAAAAAAATAAAAAACAAGTACTGCAGATTTATTATACAGTGATGTTCATGGTTCCCCATTTGCGCACCATTTTTTTGTCTTAAAATATAGAACAGAAACAAAAGCAAAAACATTGGAAACTGATGAAACAGATTCTGCGATCAAGTCTTTGGACTCCGCAGGAGGATTCCAAATATGCCACAATATGAGAAAAATATTAAATATTTATCAAAAAATAATATGCTAATATGTTTATACTGCTAAATAAAAAATGTTGGAACAGGAAAAAGGTGATGACTTGAACCAGTATATGACTTTTATTGTTGAAAAAAAATACAAAAGCTAGAGGAAAATATGATTAATTCTAAAAAGTAGTAGAATTACAATAACTCTAAAGTGATATATGTATGTAGGTTAGTGGGAAAAAAATAATTGCATAGGTGAAGAAAAAGTCTTGAAACTTAAAGACAATTGATGTACTTTTTATTTTTTTGGAAGAATCATCAGCTTCTGCCATATTTAAACAAGTCATTTCAGGAAGTCACACCCTGCATTCCAACCCCTCTGCTGCTGAACACAGATAATCGAATGGCTGACTTACACCTGGGTGGCTGCGGTAGCATGCATGCAGCATCAGTTCATCAATCTGCTTTGCACTCTAAAATGCTGCAATACTGGCATTCCATTATTCACTGCTTGTTCATTATTTATTAGATGTAGATCATATCCCTGGCAGCATGTATAATGGCATATCTCTGCTGTACTCAGATGTCCTCAGAGCCAAAAAAAAAAAAAAAGTGCTGGTCTTCATAAGAGAAGACCCTTGTTTATTACTGCAGGGACCTGAGATGATCTGTGAGCGTGTAATACGTTGCACGGAAGGCCATCACATTTCAAATCACAGTACAGTAACGAAAAAGCCTTTTTGTAGGTGATAAGGAGTGTAAAAACCATTTCAGCAAGCCAGAATCGTCCATGCACAACTAAGCCTTTGCAGTGCTTTGTCAAAATAAAAATTGCCGAGCAATGTTCAGATCATGTCTAAAGATAGTAGACGGTCTGAGGGATTAACTACGATCATGACAGGAATGGCAATGAGGTCATTGTATAGCTCTTTAAAATCTGCATTTCTGCTTCAGCACACCTTTTCATTTACAAAAACAGCCCACAGTCTTATGCAAACAAAACAATGTATTTTGTATAAAGCAACATTGAAGGTGCAGCCCAATCAAACTGCTTGTATAAAGTATTTAACTGTCCCAGTGTACATTTGTTGTTGCACCCTCAAGCAAAGTGTAGTCTTTCCAAAAGAGCTCCAACTAATGGGAAAAACATGCAAAACTACAGGCTAACAACAAATGACTGGGGGCATTAACATACAATGATGAGTTGATGTGATTTTCTCTCTACAAGAGGGTTCAAGAACTTTGTTTTCTAATAGGCTCAAACGCTGAGGATTTTTTGTTATCCCTTTAGGACTTTTCCTGTCCTAAACTGTTCATACTAAGGCGAGAATAAAGATGTTGCTTACCCTTACTTGTTGAAATCGGTTCAAAAGAAGTCCTAGAGACTTGTATATTATATTTTAGAAATCTGATTATTAAAATTTTTTTGAGTCAGATTTATAATAAACGTTGGTGATATTTCTGTGATATTTATATATATATATATATATATATATATATATATATATATATATATATATATATATATATATATATATATATATATATATATATATATATATATGTTTATTTATTTATTTACATACCAGTTTGAAGTGCGATGGTTTCCTTTTATTTTCAAACTTGTAAAGGTTTTGGGATTGGAACACTTTATGTCAAAATAGCACCCTGAAAAGTTAAAAATGCCCTTGATATGGCAATAATTTTTGATGAACTTACCACTGAAAACATGAATATCTGCTTGTGACTATAATGCAAGGGTTGTTAAAAACTCTACAAGCAGCTTGAAGTCATAAAACAGAGTGAACCAGAAACTGACAATAGTTTTTTCTATGCATCCAAGTGTGATAATTTGTTTGAGTAGGAGGTGGTTTTCTCAGGTATATCTGTCTGAACAAGTGAAGCAGAATAATTCTAAAGGCACAGCTGTTTCACTGAGTGTGTGAGCGCTGTCCAACTTTGTTTTTTCACCTACGTGCGTTATCTTTCGTCTATATTTTGCTTGTGTATGCTTTTAGATTCTAGCTTGTGTTTGCTGATGCAGTGAACAATGGCTGTACAATGGCACACTAAATGGAGGAAAATTAAGCATTATTATTCTTAGGTCATTGCCAAGAAACTTAGTGCTCTTCAATTATTTCTAAATTGGCCTGTTTAAAAGAAGATTACACATGATGCAACAACAATAAAATTAAAATTCAGGTATTCTTATGATAATGGTGAATTTCGGAATAATCTAAATTTGCCAAAAATTCACTGGAGGGTATGTATATTTAAAATTTAAATAGCATTTGAGGTCATTAGTAGAGTGGCTCAATAGGACATTTTAACAGTGCAACTTTAACTGAGCAACCCAAATCTAAAGTGAAGTCCCTTCAATAATTCACCAGGTGTAGTGCTTTGAACTCTGAGGTTTCCTGATGACATAATCACATACAAAGATCAAATAATTTCTAGGAATTGGCTGGTTTCTGGTTCTAGAGAATACCATGGCATTACAAATAAACAAAACAAAATAAAATAATGGTTTCGACATCGCAAAAATGAATGACATAGTATTCGCTCATTTTAAACTCTTATAGTAAATGTGACATACTACATATTTTGGAATAGAAAAAACTTGAGTTAAGTTTAAGTTTTTTTTTGTTTTTTTTTTCTTCTTCCTTTTTTTTTTTTTCTCTTTCTTTCTCTCTTGTCTAAACTTAGAAAATAGAGGAAGCATGTAACAATGTGAATGTATTCGGCGCAATTATATAATTGTATTGTAATGTGCCTTCTCAATAAAAATTGTTAATAATAAAAAAAAAAAGAAAAAACTTGATACATGGAGTGTGTGCCATACATATATGGCATATACTCCATGGCATATATGGAGTACATGGCACCAAACACCAAAATGTTTCTCTCCAACATTTTGGTGCAAGCCATCAATCATACATGTATGACATCAGCATAAGGTAAATTTATTAAAACTTTATAATAAAAAAAGAGGAACTCGATAGATAGAGTTGAGTATCTTCTGGTTGAAAAAACCCAGAAAGTCAACTTTGCCATTAGAGTATCCCCTGTTGCCCACACAGTAATAATGTATGGAATCAAATTTTAACTACATAGTATAAATTAGTAGCCCCACTCACAAAGCACTTCAAGGTAGATAAAGACTTTTTGTTTCATGAAAGGCCAAATGCAATAGGAGAGATTGAGATCAGCTACCCTTTCTTATGTATTCAGCTGTGATAAAAATAAAGATTTATATATTAATTTCTTATATTAAATATTTGATGTAAATGTATGTTTACAATGTGTTTACAATGTAATGTAAACATATTTTATGTTATATTTCTATCATGGGGGCACTGTTGCTCAGTGGTAAAGCTGGTGCACCACAATGGAGACTCCACTGTTACTCTGAGCCATTTACTTCATCCTCTTAATGTTCTTATAAATGAAGATATTGCCACGAAATCATAAAAAGCTTTACATTTTAAAAGTACTGTAACATCACAAAATTGGAGCATTTTTGCTTAAGGATGTCAAATCATCAGAATCCCAGACCAATCCTCACCTGAAGATAAAAAAATAAATATTTTGACTTACTCTGATTGCAAATTTACATCAAAATGTGTTTGTAGTAAGATTGAAAATGACCTTTTGCAGACCCATATCAAAGCATGCCAGAAAAGACAGAACATTAATTTCACCCTAACACTGAGTCACTGCGGCACAGCAACACTGGATCAGCAAAAAATATCTGGAGTATCTGTAAAAGTACTTTTTATGTTTTCATATATACTCTGCGACATCAATACTGTGTAAAAGTGTGCAGCCAAAATTCATAAAATAATGGGGAACACCTATAGATGTTTTCATCCATCAAATTGAGACTTTTGGACAGGCTTCAATATTTTTGTACTTAGTGTAAATTGCTCAACATCAGATGTTTTATTTCATCATTTATTTCCTAAAAATAAATTTAGATGTGGGTATTGTTAACACAGCATGGGTTTAATAATGTGCTTTCAGTCAGTTATTTGTATTTCAGGTTACATGAAAACACATGAGCTGATCCTTACCAGAACACAATCTTTGGGCTTCATGTCAAAATACAGGTTGGCCAATTACACCACCTTGTGTTTTGGTAGCTCAGCCAACAACCACCCTAAGGTAATTTTCCTAACTATTTTTTGCATATTTCAAATTTATTCAACCTTTTAAGTCACTAACCTGAAGGCAGCCAACCTTTTTAGAATAAACTAATCCCTCTTGACACTTTTCAATGCATAGAAAAACTGTTTGTTTACAATTTATGTTTATTATTTATGTATTATTTGAACAAATAAATAATCCCTGCAGGAGGTTCATTATTCCTTTACAGTGGGAACAAAATTAATTCATTTTTTTTCTAATAGATCCACTGGAATGAAATTCATACTAGATGTTGATAACAACCAAGGTTACCCACACCTACAAATTAATCCAAACTAATGAATCCATCAATTATCGTCATTGTAGTCAAATGACACAGATTTAGTATCAAACATAACTTCTGACATTTCATCAATGTTCAGTAGAAAAGCCTTTGTCAGTGATGCAAACTTTAAAATGTCTCCCATATAAAGAAACTAGTTTCATGCATTGCTCAGGTGTGAGTTTTACCCATTCTTCCAGACAAATTGTCCTCATTCAGGCAGCAATTGACTGGGTCATTCCGCCGCTGATTTTTTCTTCTCTAAACCCAACTGTGAGTTTTCTGCATAGGGTGTGTGATATTGTTTTGTTGATTAAAAATCCAAACAATTTGCCTTCTTTATAAGAAAGTCTCAGTAGATTTCTCCATATCTATATCTCTGTACTCTATGTTGAAAAATATCCCCTAATCATAATGTTCTCTCTTCACATTTTCTGTTAGTATGTGCATTTGAAGTCATGTACATGGCCCTTTCCTCTGCACACATGGTGTGCACAATAATATGAAAGGAGTTCCAGTCTTATCAAGTCAGGGGTTTTAAGATGTCTTAAGATTTTTTTTCCTTCAGCAGTTGGTGTAAAAATAGACTACTGTGGTCTGTGCATTCCTTATAGGTGTATTTAAAATAACAACTTCACTTCCCAATTTTAAGTCTCTCTGAAGTTATCTGCGAGTGGTTATTGGCCCTTGGATGTCACTTCTGATTGTTCCTGCAAGACACAACTGGTTCTGGGTTGTTTATGGTTACATTATTTCCTTTCTCCTTGTGGTACTGACTGCAATGTTTGTCATTGTAAAGTTATCTGTAAAATTGCAATCAGTACTTTCTGCAAAAGTAAGGTTACAAAGCTCTTGAGAAAGTTTTTTTCTGTCACTGATCATGTGATTCTTATTGTCTGATACTTTTTTATGGTCAACAATTTAAACTAAGCCTGCAAATGTTTTCTGGCATTGAGGGAGAAAAGTTTTGCTTTCTAAATTCTGCTAGACTTCAGTGACTTTCTTGGTTAGCTCCCATTTTGCTCCCCCGTTTTGTCGTGTGTGTTATATATTCTTCTGCCTATTTTCTTAGAAAATTGAATTTATGGACTATTTTTTATGTGGATTACTTGGGCACCAACATCTTGTGTTGATTTCATGTCAGTACCCCCCTAAAAAGTTTCAGAAAAAACACACTGCCTTGATACTTTGTTCTCAGTTTTACCAGATATGCTAAAGTAGTTCCACGATTGATGTGGTAAAATGGACTTAGATTTCCAGTTAATATTACACTGTATGGCTTTTCTTGGATGGAAAATTTGATATATTCATGTAAATACTGTTTACCAAATGTAGTATTATGCTAGCTAAAATCCTTGAGACATAATGATATCACTTTAATCATGTGCCAAAAAAGCTATAAAGTTTAAACCATAAACTGAGGTGACCTATGACCAGAAGTAGTGCAGACAGGGAACAGCTGCCCTGGAGCCAAAGTCTGCAAGATTTCCTTGGTTGAGATGAATGAGTTGAGTTTAGTCACTGGAGAGCTGCCACAGTTAGCAACACTTTTTAACAGATAACTTTTAGACTTCCAGTAAATGAAAAGTGTATGGGCAATGTCTGAGAAGGCAAATACTGGAAGCCTTATTTATGGTAATCTTTTTTTGGGGAAAAAAATAATTTGATCAATTTTCTCACATTTTTCCAAATGTGGTTCTTTAGAAACAATTTGTATGCATGTTAAAAAAGTTAAGCTATAAATGGACCAGCAGAGGGTTAAAATATAATTATATATATGATTATATATGTTTATTTGATCATATTGTTCGGTGACATGTTAAGAGCCCAGAAATAGCTTGTGCACAGATGGTTGATCTCTTTTCTAGAATTTGAATAATAAATCAACTGGAGGATCAAGTCACAAATAACATACTTCAGACATTTTGCTTGAAGGAGAAATTGCTATTTTGGTGTGTCAAATGGCAGAGGAAAGAAGGAATCACAGGGTTTGGGGAATATGTGCTTGTTTGTTTTATTTTGTCAATGTGTCAGGAGTGAGACTACGTTACAATGTTCTTCAAGCTCATTCTCTGATTTGGAGGTAGAGCAGCAGCCTTGGCAAACGTCAAGATAATTACAGGCCCAGCACAGATACACCACCTCTCTTTAACAGAGCTACATGTCTCTGCACTGTGTAAGGAAACAGAAACAGACAAGAAACTCTGAACTTAAGACGCAACAGACAGCAGAGTGAAGCTGCCAAGTGAACCTCTCCTCACCCTGCCTCCAGACACAGTGCCACCTCACATTGAAACCTTTTTGCACACAAACTGAAAACCCAATTGAACATCATCTCTTTCAAATAGTGAATGCATGAAACAAAATGAAATTTATCTTTCAAATTGCAGTGTAGTGATGTATATGAGTGCACAAATCTAACACAAGTAAATAACTGAGTTACAGCTCCAACAAATAAGAATAGAAAACTTTCACTTTAATGATTGTTTTTCAGTCTAATCTAATCTGACACGTGGTTTTTCAATATAACAGGAAGGTCTAAAGGAGGCTCCCCGTTGGCTGTGTCTTGGAAGAACCCAGATGTGACTCCATATTTGAGTGAAATGGTTCCAGCCTCAGGTCATCTTTATTTTTAATCTTTTTTCTTTCTTTTTTTAAAGATATCTACAAGTGTAAGAGAGCTTATGAATGCTACTAACTGGGATTTGAACACCATGAGTGTGATGGGGGGGGGGGTGTTAAATGAAAAAAAAAAACTGACCTGGTGAAATTTGTTACATAAGATTTTGTACCTTTTAAACTGTATTTTTAATTGTATAGTACATAGAATATTTATAATGTAAAACACTAAAATTTACAATAAGTGCACCTTATTGATATGTTAACTTCAAAACAATTTTTCAACTGGTAATCTTTAGGCTGCAATTAAAGCTAGGGCCTCTCTCTTCAGTAGTGCAATTTATTCTTTCAAGTAAGAATTTTACTAAGTGTTATATAAAAATGTTGCCTTTTATATCCTCTGTCTGTCATTATCCCCCATCAAAAATGGAAAAAAAACTTGCCAAGAATTAGGGGAGTAACAGCTCCATATGAGATGACTTGTGAAATGGTAAACTGGGGTCAGAGACCGAGTGTGTGATGACCGGATTACAGATGATCACACAGCCAGCTCACAAGGGCATGGAAGGCAAAATTTTGCTATAAACACACGATGAACTTGTCGCTTTAAAGGGCACCGAGAAATCACAGGTCACTGAACTTCATCAAAATGCAGCATATTCATTAGTAGCAGTTATGAGTCACATGTGTCCAATGCTTGTCTTACACTCATTTAACACAGTGTGCTCAGTATTGACCCTACTGACCATCAATCTGCAGCACTTTTGATTCCACAATCCTGATTGGATTTTTGAACCTCCAATAGACGCAAGATTTTGCTTGCTGGCTTTGTTTGTACGATTGACGTGAAACTCTCCCGTTTGCTCCTTATCCATTTCCGTGTTGAGTTCAAAATACTCCTGTTAACAGTCTAAGCCCTCCATAATTATCTCTGCTTTATGTTAGTCAACTCCTTCACATTTACACACGCAAACAGTTATTTGTATTTTAAATGTGTTTTTCTCTTTACAGCACTTTTTAATCTTTCTTCACAATGTTATTTTTATGTTGCTAATGTAAGGCAATCATGAGAGTCTTGAAAGAGACTTATAAATAAAATGTATTATTATTTTATTAAGTTGAAAGAGGGACTTGTATTTGTGAGTTTATTACTGACCTCCTTTCTGATTTCAGTTGTCAACACTTTGCTGAAAAGGAACCCTTTTCACCAGAATGGTCTCTACTTACTCTAAACTTGTAAACATCCACTGGTTTATACATGTCTTCAGGCTAATTTAGGAGGTGCATAAAGGAATGCCTGTAAAAGCCTGTGAGTGTTTCGCTAAAAAAATGACCTCTGCTAGTTCTAATCAACATCATGGTTAGCAATTTCCCCTTGCTCTTCAAAGTAGTTACTGATACTTATAAAAGTAGTTATTTAAACCAAATTGTTTTAAGCAGTGACTTGTACAAAGTACAATTTAGAGAAAAGGCAAGACTGCCTCATGAATGGTCAGTGAGGCAGACAAAAACCAAAATAGTAATGAACCACAACCTTCCTTTAAATTTTGTTTGCAGCTTTGATAAATAAGCTAAACAGATGCAATAGGAGAAAGGTGCCCTTTTTAGACATGCATAACAAAGCACTGAATTTTGGGCGTTTTCTGTTCTTTAATGAAAGAGCTTGAGCGCTGATGCAAAACAATACACCGCTACTGCATTATGCTGGATTTTAATACATCCTGGCTGCTGCCTTTATTGTTCTTTATTGACCTCATTTCCTGCATCAAGTAAAAATTAAGGGAATCTGACTGAATGTCACATATTGTGTTGGCCTTATGTTGAAGTGATAGAAATGATGCTCGCATGAAAATAACCAACCAACCAACCAACCCTGCGAGTACACACACGCACCCATACGCAGTTCTGCAGTTGCTAATTTGTATTCATCAGAAAAAAGACAGCAATGATTAGAGGTTTAAAGGGGATGTGAGATGATGCGTTTCAAGGGTGTCTGTGCGTGTGTCTGTGTGTATGTGAGCAGCGGGAATGCTTCAGATTTGAACAAAATAATTATCTGCTCTACACTGATGAATCAAATGACTGACACACACAATAACACACGCGTACACAAGCGCTGTCAAGTCCTTTTTCTTCTGCCCACCCAAGTTATTCCTCACTATGACCCGAGAGCTGACAGTTCACCGTGCAACATATTTTTCACAATCGCTGGCAGTTAGCAATTAAGCTGGCAGACAGAAAACACACAGTCAACATTCATAAACTCAAACACAACCTCTCGTACACAAATAATAACAGAGGCAGAAACAAAAATAAAAGCACAGTCACAGTGTTTTTGCCGAGAGGCTGACAGACAATAACAAACCATATTGATTGAGGCGCTCTTATTCAAAACTTAACAAGGTGACACAAACCAGCTGGCATTACTTATTGGTCATTTAAACTTGTGAAAGTGAAACTACATGAAGAAGAAAAAGGAAAAAGAAAAGGTATGCACACTTCAATAAAAAAAAAAGTTTTTTCAGCATTGAAACACATTATTGATGAAAGAAGTCATCTGGAATAAAAGCCTGACAGAGACACTGTGAGTGCAGGAATAAAGAAGAACAGCACATCAACAAAGACGCATAAGTGAAAATAGGAAGGCAGAAAGGTTTGCATGGAAAAAGTTATTACTCATTTTAATCAATGCTCCAATACAAAAAGTAAATCATTATGTAGAGCAGTCCATCAACACAAGGATGCCCAAGGTAAGTCCTCGAGATCGAGCATCCTGGAACTTCTCCATGTTTCCCTACTACAGCACACCTGAATCAACTGAATGACTCGTAACCAGATGTCTAGAGAGCTGAATGACTGAATACTGATGAGGGAATTCAGCCATTTGATCCAGGATCTATAACCTGAAAGATTGTAGCTCTAGAGGACTGAACACCCTATATCTAACCTAAGATTAAACATTTACCATCATCAAACATCTTATTTGAAATTTACATTTCTTTGAACTAGTCGTGGGTCACCCCTGTACATGGCTGTACCCAGTATGAGTATAAAAAGCATCAACTCTTCTGTTTAGAGAATATGTCAGAAAAAAAGACTTTACAGTTTTTTTTGAAGGCACAACAAAACCAAAGTTAAACCAAAGTTTCCTTATACCAAATTAAACCTCGGTATAAGTTTCCTTCTTCTGCCTTTACTGCTGAATAAATTAAGTTTGTCCCCCAATATTGATTGAAAATGAATAATATGGAGAAACCACAGACAAATTTCCTACTCTTTTCTAAAGGGACAAATAAATTTAATGAGAAAAAGTAGTGTATTAACAGCATCATCAAGGTCAAGCAATAATGCACAAGAGACTGGTCAAGGATATATATGTTGAGAAGTTTAAAAGGAGGATTATGCCATAAAATAACATCCAAAACACTGTACATCTCAAGGAGCACTGTCCATTGTGCCTAGAGAAAACTTAAACTAAAATTTTACCAGGAAGATTTGTACTGGATACCATGATTAGGTGTAATAGCAATGGGTTCTAAAGAAATGCAGATGAAATAATTTTCTGATTGATATTTGTTCAAATAATTTAATCTTATATTATTATACCTTCCATTTGTAAAATATGCACTAAATTGGGTTGGTCTGTCAGATACCATCACAATAAAATATGCTGAAGTTTGAAACTGTAATTTGCCAAAATGCCAAAATGTTCAAAGTTAGTTTTGAAAAGTACTGTATTTAAAGCATCAAACTGTTTTTATTATATAGTACAAAGTAACTCAAACAATCCATTTAATGATGGCTCTTTTAAAAAGACTAGAGGTTGAAAACTATCAACATGAACATGTAACTGTAAAAATCTTTTTGAGATAGATTAGTGAATGTAAGGGGCTGAAGAAAAAAGGAAGCAGAGTTTAGCAACACCTGAGAAAAATGAGCAGCCTCTTATGATAACAAGGCAGGCTAAGATAACAATATACCAAGAAAAAATACAGTGTAGGCTGCACTAAGTCTGTGGTTTGTCTCATGAAAGAACTATTTTTGAAATTTGAAAAAATATGTTGAAAACTAAATCCGAAATCAGTCTTTAATGTCTTAAATTACATGCTGTAATAAGGTCAAATTTCAAGTTTGCAAGAAAAGTAGTGGAAAAAAATTGATCATAATTTAAAATAATTTTATCTAAAAAACACAAATTAAGTTTACATGCATACTCAAAAGACTAAGTTGTTGGGCGTGCAGTGGTGGCGTAGGGGATAGCGCGACCCACGTTTGGAGGCCTTGAGTCCTCAACGCAGCTGTTGTGGGTTCGATTCCTGGATCCGGCGACATTTACTGCATGTCTTCCCCTTTCCTGTCAACCTACTTTCATATAAGGGACACTAGAGCCCACAAAAAGACCCCCTGGAGGGGAAAAAAAAAGATGACTAAGTTGTTTTGTATTTGTTTCTTTACTGGTTCATAGCTTGAAATGGACCCATTGACTTACATGTAAGCATTTTGAGGTGTTAAACGTGTACACTTAAATGCATAGGTATATAACAAGACAGTATACAGAGCAGAAAAAACATGAAATCTGCCATAAACTCAGATAAAAAAAAGTGTATATAAAATATTGCATTGCATAGGTATCATCTGATACCAAGCAGATTCACAATATACAAAAATTTGCCATGAAGCATTTAACACATCAACATAGGGATTTTATGAGTAATTCTGAAATAGTCTTCCACAATGAAAGATAGATCTAGCATACTCACCAGTGTAAACTGGTAGATGCTGGTATAAATCAGATTAGAGACTTCATTAGAGGCTCACAGCAACGTGGATGAAATAAATCTGAACAGTAATACAATGAAACTGCGTCATGGCCTGCCACAAGCCCTTGGCCACCTTGTGAAGAGCCATTTCTCTCCGCCAAGGTCAGAAAGACACAGTAGGGAGAACAAAAAGTCATTTTCTCTCCACTCTTCAGCCTGGCTTTTATATTTTCTGTGGTCTCTCTTCAATTATATCTCACAATTTCTCAGCCCCAGTCTTTGAGGGCTAAGAGGTGAGCTGACTCCATTTCTATCATCTATAAAAAAAAACTTGGGTGTCTCATGTCAAGTACCATCCTGGACATTCAGTCTCTCTTCCTTAGCATGCCTATGCATGTAAAGTAGCTGGCTAAATATCCCGGTGCATTTTGTTTCTCTTTCCTGTAAGATTTTCTGTAGTTTTCAATGAACTCAGTAACAACTTATTCTCCTTTTTGACTTATCCATCTCTCCTCTCTCACTATTTACAAACTTGTCATTATAAAGCTGTTAAAAAGAAGAAAGAATACAGAGAGGGAGAAACTGGATTGGAAAAGTGTAGTGCAGAGGAACGGGAGGTAGGGAGAGAGGGTGTTGTAATGTCATATACTGGGTTTAGGAGTTAGGAGTTTGACCATGGCTATAAATCACCAAAAATCCATCAGGATATTTTTACACTTTCACATTTACAATTCAACTTTCTGCTGCACTAAGGAGTCAATTTACTTACAAAGGCATTTAATCTGGATGCTTTTTCACAAATAATTAAAACAATTACAGAAGCAATTTGACAGTTGAATGTTTTTATTTCTGGTGTTTATATATACATATATATATATATATATACATATATTTTTTTTTTTAAATTGCTAAATTTTTCTTTTAAATGATTAGGTGCTTATCAAAATGGCTGGTAGGTTCTGGATTTCAAAGTATTAATGCAAGTGAACTCTCTTTTGTTGCCTTTTCTGTCGCGCTCTGGTGCATCTCTGAATTTCCATTTACCACCAAAAGACTCCAAGCATCTTTTTCAGTTACATCTGGCCCCATTAAATCACACAGCTACACACTTTCAGGGTTTTCCATTTAATGAAAACATTTTCTGTAATGCTTGCTTTGGCAGAAACACCACCCTAAATTCAGAGTTTAAGAAAAGTGAGCTAAGTGCAAAAATAAAATGTCTGCCTTCCTCTAGTAAAACTGCATTTTCATTAATTTTTGCCTAATCAAAACTTTGGGGATATTCAAGTTAATCATCTCTGAAGGAATGTACAATGTGTGCGAATTGCAGCTCAGTCTTTCATTTCTATGTTGATGACCTAGTAAAGTAATGCTCACACACCACCTTTCTGCTGTTGACATTGACATACAATATTTGATCATCTACCAGTCAAGCATTTTTAAGACATTTGGACATATAAATGTTACTCACCTGGCGATACATCTTACTCTGTGATTATATGGACTTATAATTATCTGACCACTTATACAACATTAAATTTGAATCATTTCCAAATTATAGGTTGATTTTTTAAAAGATTTATGAAATGTGTTGGAACAATTATTATCCAAGTTCATTTAAATTATTAGTTTATATGTTTTCATATAATTATTCTTTTGTGTTTTTCTCTTTGGCCCCGTTTCTTTTATTGCACATTATTAACTGTTCTTTGGATGTTTACTTGAAGATTAGAAATGCTGCACACTCTTCGTGTTTTATCCATGTTTGTTTGGAGATTAGAAATGTTCACTCACTCTTCTGGTTTTATCAAACTGCCTGTCATAGAGGAGTCAGCTTTGTGCCTTATAAGAGTGTCCTAGAACATCCTGTGGCAGACTTCTCTGATGAAACTATCTGTGAGACTGTGTGAACAAACCCAACCCTATTTTCCTTGTTATGATAATAAAAAGCAGCTGAGAGGTGAGAGCCGGTGGAGTTGATCCCAGACAGTTTGACTGTGGTTCTCCTTGTCTGGCTTCTCTCCCCTCTTCTGCAGAAGAGTAACTTGAGTCTCCGGTTGATTCCTTGCAGGTTGGGAACCAAAATAGACCCAACAAAATGTGATGGTGACATTATGGTCATTACATGGCAAAACACTTTAAATTCCCTCACCACTGGTCTCAGTATGCAACACATGCTAGCTTTAGAGTGCATCAAAGGCCACATGCATACTTGATGTACAACTAAATTTCCCTGAATTTCTCATCTACCAAGTACTTATTTAAGGCAAGACAGAGGCAGTTTTTACAGTTTGACTTAGAAATCCATCATATTATATATTAAATGCTCTGCATAGTCTATCAAAAGAGTGGGAGATTAAATTTTCAGAAGTTTGTCATGAGGTAGGCATTACAGTATGTCCTGTTAATACTAATTTTAAACCATTTTAAACAAAGAAAAGTGAGAAACTCTGACTAACTCCTTTAGTGCAAGGCAAGCCATGTGTTACATGAGTTTGAGCAAATCAAACCAAATAAATTTAGAATGAATTAATTTTCCTTACCTTTTCAGAGTCCATTGCAGTGATGACCCATACACAGTGTGCATTGTTCTCATACTGAACCGGGTAGTTAGGAGATGTTATCACCCCTCTGGGCCCTCTCAGATTACTACCACAGGTACGGGCTACAAGAGAAATTTGAGATAAAGGTAATCACTTACCGGCTAATTATAGTGAACCTTACAGTAATAAAGTTTTAAAATAAGCAATAAAAAGAAGGTGAGTGGGAAAAAAAACAGTAAGCGAGTCAAGCCCAAAGGTATCCTTATGTATATCCCAAAGATTGACATGTTTATGCATTTGTGTAGTCTCAGTAAACAATTAATTTTATTTCCCATTTTCTTGCTATGCTGGAAAAAAATATATTTTTACACTAATTTTACATTTATTCCTAACATTGTCCTGTTGCTGGTTAAGTAAACTCCACCAAAACCTGGCTGTTGAAATTAGTTTATTAATAGTAATAGTATCCAGAATCAGAAGAAAAAGGGTTTTCAGTTTGTCCTGTGCTCAGAAACACAACAGAGCCAAAGAAAATTATTGAATTCTGTGATAGGCTGCGATTTTGTTTCACTAACAGATTTTTTTTTTATTTTTTTTTTTATGTAATCATAAGAATCTAATTTTTTTTTTAATTTGCTTTAAGATCTTTTTGAAATTGTTAATAGATAAAAAGCAAAGATTTTCTTGTTTGAGAATAATTGAGAATTATTAAATATGAATAAATAAAGAAAGCAACTGTCAATGCTAGGTCAGTTGTATAAAAATTGTTACCATTTAAGTTGAATAAGTACTAAATAATTCAGTAGTTGTGGTATTTTCAAATAATACATATATATATTTTGTAACATTTTAGAAACTTTAATTAGCAACCATGTCAGGACTATTGTCTACTATTGTAATTATTACAGATTAAAATTATAGCAGGCCAACAGATGCTCGCCCCACTAGTGACACTGGGTTTGGGAAGCAAATTGACAGAGGTACAGATAACAATAAAGACAGACAGAAACCGAAAGATAGTGCTGTGAAAATGAACGGACTGAAAAAAGGAAATAAGTAAGAAAAACCAGAAGGCAAAAAAGAAACAGAAAATGCCAAGAGAGAGAGAGGAAAGAGAGGAGAGGAATCCAGATGACTGATCAGACTGTTAATTAGAAAAGAGAGCTGAACCACATTTTGACACACACAGCTACACGGACACACAGAAACACATTCATTGCAATTCATCTTGGAAACCAGCTTCTAATTAACAGCAAAGTCTCAGCAGAAAACGAGAGAGGCTCACGGGTTTGAATCCCAGAAGAGTGATCACACCAGATAATACAATACACCAGAGCCCCAGTGTGCAGAAGACATTTTTTAACCTCTGCCTTTCCATTTTCTAACAGTTAATCCATTGATTTAGACTTGTGTTACTCTCCAGGTTTCTCTTTCAGAATATAACAGGGTCAACTCATGCTCCTCTGGTATCACTGTGACTGAAATCTAAGCAGTTAAATCAAGCACAGAAACAACAACTACTGGTTACGTTTACAGAAATTTGAGACATAAATTAACAAAAATCCCATTTGCTTTCCAGAAAGGAAAGCAGGTATGTATTTTTCTATGGCGTCCATAATAATTTTACAGGCTCCAGGACACCATATTTGTTTAATTCACTAAATGAAAAACACATATTGTAGCCTTCTGCTCTCTTTCGCTCTTAAATGTAAATTTACACCCTTAGTATTCTGTAAAATGTTTTGACAATCTACAAAATATACCAATCCTTCTTTTATATATTGTATTTTTTATCTGTTATCCACAGTGTTCTCAGTGACTGCTGGAGATGGGCACCAAACCACGCAATACCAAACGGGTATAGACAATACATCAATGAATGGATGGGTGTTTTATTCTTTTTGGTAATTTGAATTGCAAATTAACTAAACTCTAAGTAAAATTCTAGATAATGTCAGTTGTTTGTCTCCTTTAAAAATATTTTAATTGATCATATTTTAACTGAATTACAAAGAAAAACAAAGAGAGACATTTCACATTAAAGTTTTAAGATAACACTAAATTTTGATTTTTTTTTCTTTCCATATTTCAATTGTTTCTGACAGGATGAGCCAGTATCATGACTTTAGGCATGTTTCCGAGGTCAGAGACAGTCATATATTCACGATACAGGCACACACACAAACACATGCAGATAATGGTACACACATACACCATAACATGATGTGACAGGGACCCTACAGTATGTGTCTGAGCGCAGGGACTGGCTGTCTGTCAAACACACCAACAGTTCAAGGCCAATACTGCTGCAGATATTAGATGTGTGACATTATCCTTTGGACATTTGCTGTCAGAGCAAGTGTGCTTGCGACTGCATGTGCTTACACACTTTGGTGTATAAAACCAGCAGTCTGCCTTTTCATTTCGTGGCAATAAGCCTAACAGGGTATTGTAAGTAAACATGAGAGCAGTTTGCATCATTGCTCTGCCACGTCAATAAACAAAATCATGTAAATCTAAATGATATTGTTTTTCATTGCTCCTTAGAAATACATTTATACAACACTTGTAATCTCAAATAAAAACTAAGCACCATAACCATTTACAATTTAACAGGTTTTCAGATGCAATAATTTGTAATGCAGCACATTACAAATGACGATTAAAATGTTATTAGATTGCTCAGCAAATCGTTTTCCTCTGCAAATATTTTGGTAATGGTCATTGAGAGTGCTTAAATTAATAACTTTTACATGCTCTAAAAATATACTGGTTTAACAAACAATTCAGAAGAATTACCTTAGAATTATACACAGTCATTCAAAGCAGCTTTATTACAATATGTTCACTATCATAAGTAATGTTACGCTCTGAAGAAACAGAACTGTTTACTATTTTAGCTACATGTATTACTTGTGTGGCTACATTCTGATAAAAAGGACATTGGCATGTAATTTCAATGCAGCAGAGAAACTATTAAAAATACATAAAAAATTCATGATATCACATTTGGATTGCAATGCTTTGCTTTATGATGAGCTTGCAGAACTGGTTTTATTCCCGTATTACCTACAGCACTGCAGATCCAGTTTAGCATAGGGGTTAACACTACTACACTACTACTTCCAGGTGAAAATGCTTAGCTAAGTGTCTCATAGGGTTGGATAAAATTATTCTTAGCCACTCGCTGAATCGCATAGATTTAATTTACAGTTAACATATAAACATACATCGTTTTTCTTGTTTGTTTGCTTTGGTTTCTTTCTTCAAACTTGGATTTGTCTCATCAAAGCTGAACTTTGAACAGCATCAAGTCAGGTCACAGTGAGGCAAACTTTATGATATCATGTCTAAAATCCTCTTGCGGAATAAGTTTCATCAACGTATCACTCAAAAGGCCTTTTATGGTGTGTAACACCAAAGACCTCTCTCAAGAACTGTGCAACCTTTTTCATGCAAAGCACGCTGATGGAAGTGGTTACAGATGTTTCAAAACATCTCAGTGATGCACGAAGAACCAAAGGGACCATAAGTTGGAACAGCAAAGAGATTCATTTTACCACAAGCAACCCAGACACTCCTTGCAATATTCTGGACAGAGGAATCAGCAGAGTCACTGATTCAAATAAAATAATAAATAATGGATTCAACAACCTTGAACACCACACCAAACTTAGTAGCATTTGCAAGTTTGTTTTTATGTTTGCTGTGTAACAATGGATAAGCCAGTAAAATACTAGGAGAAAATTCTGGTCAGATGAGGCCAAATAGGGACTTTTTGGATATTATTTCATACATCAAATGTTGGAAAAAGTATAGCACTTGATGTAACCAAACCAACAGCTGGGCTTATTGGCAAAATATCCTCAGACATTCTCAGAAAGATTGAAATAGGATTTTGAGCAAAGTAAAGTTCTCCAATATTGCCAAGGAAACTCTCAAGTTGTTCCAAATGAGGAAAGTAAAGCAGCTACAATGGTCCACTCAATCAATCATCCATCTTGATCATCTTGATCATCCATTGCAATTGAAAACAATCTTTTCAATTGTTTTCAATTAAAACAATTGAAAAGATTCAGATATGAAAAGCCCTCAAAACCTTCAAGATTTGAAATCAAATTCTGGAAGGTTATCTGTATTGTCAGTCTAATAAACTCTGCTGTGGTATTTATTTATTTTTTTTTACTAAACTTAAAATACAATAACCGGTCAATATTTTGTTCAAAGTTATTATAATTAGGGCTATAAAACTTCTTTAATTTTTCTTTTGAATAAGAAGTTTTAGATGAGGTGGGTATTATTGCTAAGTTCTTTCCAGTGATGCCTGACATTTAGAATTTGGTAAAATCTTTAACTTATCTCTTTGCAACATATAACATATAACATGCAACACATTAATTAGTATGGGCATTGTTTCGTTATTTTAGCACATCTAAAGTTTTTTGTAGGTGTGAGGTTTCTGCACGATGCATAGAGAGTTTGACTGAAAAGTCTCTCAATATTCAGTGCTCGTCACTTCAGCATAAAATACCATTTAATGTTGTTAAAATGAACTGCACTCAGTAAAAGTTCCTCCAGGTAAAGAGCATGCTTGCGATGTTCAAAGTGCTCTTGAATGTACTAACTTCTAATCTGCTTGCTCGTTGGTCTGCACCTCTTTTGGCTGCCATTTTCTTTCATACTGAGCACAGCTTTCAATGTAATAAAATGGGAAGGTTTCTTTTTCCATTTATATCACAAATTAATAGATTCCTTGACGCTGAAGACATTTGTAAACATGTTATTTGACATTTGCATAAATTTCATAGCATTTGGCTGCTTTCCAGCTTAAATTGATTTATTTGCATTTTTGCACATTGCTTTGGTGCTAACATTTAATACTAAGAATATTTTTAAAACGTTCTTTTGCTTAGCACATATTTTTTCTCTTTGTTTAATTTTCAACAATATATAATAAAACAACTGAATAAACCCCCCAAAAAATTACAATTATTTATTTCTATTTATACTTCTTTACAGATTCAGATCTAAGGTAATCTTCTAAGATTGTTAACATTTTTCTTCTAATTACAAAATATATTAGCAATATATCCTGATCTGTCATTAAAATGTTTCCATTGGTTATTAGGAAGGGTATAAATTATTACAACATGCCATCTAAAGAAAGTTAATGATAGCAGATGTGTTTTTTTTCCAGTATTGAGACTCTTTATAGGTAGTTTGATTATGTTAAATCTAAATCTATCAAGAGGTACGAATAATATGGTGCCAACAGCTTTGACATCTGCGACACACCTAAAGAAATAAAACCTTGTTTCAGTGAGAATCATGTTATAACTTACTTCTGCAGATGGGTCTGTGGTCGCTCCAAGCAGCCAGCGTGTCAGTGACCCGTTGACAAGTGATACTTTTAGATCCATGCAGTACATAGCTGTCATCGCAGCTGAACTGGACGCTCGAGCCGACCCTAGAAACAACATCAGCAACATGTTAAAAAGAGTGTGAGAGTGAGAAATGCGAGAGTGAGATTTCAAGCTTTACAAAATCACTGTGAGGAAGATAAATGTTTTTTCCATAATTGGTAGATTTGGGTTTCAAGCCACCTTTTTCCGGTTTTCTTGTTTGTTTGTTTTTTTGTGTGTTTGAATCCTATTCAGTCCACTTCTTGTGGTTTTTGTCTCTTCACTTTCCTACCATTGGTCCACAGTGATCTCTGCCAAAAAGGCAGAGGAGGAAGTGAACGTCTGCATGGAACCTTTTGTATGAATCTTAATGTCTCAACGCTGATGCTTCACTTTACCAAAAATTCATAACACACACTATGATTTACGATGATCTATGCTAAGACATACATAAACGCCTGCACAAACTTTAACAAGTGAGACACAGGCACATGGGATTTAATGACCTCTCTAGCTGGCATCTCAATAAATTTTATAAACGATTAAAATGTGATTGTCAAAAAAGGTTTTGCTTGGCCTGAGAACAATTTCAGGAAATAGAGCACACATAAAATATCTATCTTTCGTGTACAAGTGTGAAAAAAAAAATGTAATTCAGCTACTTCTGAGCGGATAGAAGGTAAAGAAAGATTATCATTTTACAATCCCTTCTGCTTAAATAAAATAATGTCTATGTTTGCTGATTAGATGACAGGCACCGAGGGGTGACTCACTATATTTGCCGAACTTTTTTTTTTGTGGCTAGACTCTCAGATAAGAACCCTCCCTTGCAGTTCTTTGTGTGTAGCCCCTGCTTGACTGGACCCTGGAGAGAGGAACTGGGACATGAAAGCAGCCCTGGAGTTTGACCCGAGGCTGTAGCACAGCACAAGCAGCATGTGAACACATTGAAGCAAGGATGCCTGAATACCCCAGTGTTACTAGACAGTTTTCTACAAACTAATAAATATGTAATAGTAGTACAAATCATGTAGTATAAGAAATAGCAGATATTTACTTTTGATTGAATGACCTTTGTAGGATTTGTTTCTATATTTTAGTTATCAATATTTGGATAGCACTCATTGGATCCAGTCAAGGCGTAACTAAAAAAAAAAAAAAAAAAACACAGTTGCGAATCCTTCTACTACACAGTTTGCAGACCTGGATTTGAGCCTGAAATTTTCTTTTGTGTCATCAGTCTGGTTAAAAAGTCAAGCTCTCTCCACAGAGACTTGTCTCGGAGCCTTCGCTGTTCTCAGTCACTACTGTACTGAAATATGAATTGTTACTCTTGAGCAAGATGTCTCTGAGAATATTTGGTTACAACAACTCACTATTTGGTCAAAGTACTTCAAAGCAGTAATCTCAACTGTATTAAATGTAGAAGCATTGAATTAAGCATTCAAAGCTTAATTACAATGTTGAATAATTTTCTTTACTGTTTTCTGTAAAACTGGCAGGCTAGATGAGGACAGTAAACATCAAGTAAACAAATCTTCCAACTGGATTACCAAAACATGTGTAATCCATGAATACAGTCTTTTATAAAAGAGTGACAACAGGATGGATATTGTCAAAACAAGAAATCCTGTTAAGTTGAACTCAAACCATGTAAGGGGAAACGCAGGTTTGTGAAAACAAAGTGCTCTGGTGAGATCAGAATTTTATTTTAATGCCCAGATACAAAGAAAGAGTAGAGAAAAACTAACAATGTATATTGTCTTAATCACACCATCCCCTTGTTAGAAGAGGTTAGGGCAAGCATCATGTGGTGAGAAGCTGGTCAGAGCTGACAGGAGAATAATGAAAGAAAACCTGACATAGGCTGCAAATGACTTAGCAGTGGGATGAAGTTTATAATCCAGCAGGACAACGACTCCAAAAATAGAGCCAGAGCTCCAACTGAATGGTTCTGATCAAAGGATATTCCTATAATAGTCAAGGTTCAGACTTAAATCTATTTGAGAGTCTGTGGCAAGACTTGAAAATTGATGTTCACAGATGCTCTCCATCCAGTCTGATTGAATTAAATTTCAGCCCTATGATGTGCAAAGCTTGTCGGAACATACTCTAAAAGACTTGCAGCTCTAACTGTGAATACAAATAGACAAACTCCTCGCAAGACGTTATATCTATTTGTAAAAAAAATAATGATAATACTTGGAAATCATGAATCCCCTTTTTTCACCATAACAATATCACAGTGCTCTGTGTGGGGTTCATCACATAAAATTTCACTGAAGTCTTAAACTTGTGGTCAAATTGTTACAAAAGTGTGAAAAATTTTAAGGTCTATTCAAAATTTTGGAAATTTGTATTTCCATGTACAGCAATATTAAAATGACATGTTGAGGATTTTTTTTTTTTTATGTCATTAAATACATAATTCATTTACTCATTCTAACTTGTGAGCATTGATATTTGAAAATGTTGAAATGTCATGGCTATGTGAAATAAAAGACTATCTCTGCTCCAGGATCTAATTTGCTCCCTGCTCCTCTGAAAGAAGGAGGCGCCATTTAAAAGCATCAAATAGTTGCTGTTGTTAATGTTAATAAACGTTTCAGCTTTCACCAACATAAAATTGTTATTCTTTCTCAGTTCAATGTCAGCAGGCTTTTCTGATCTTCAGTCCTCAGACTGTATCCCTGGTTTACTGGCACGCCTCAGTGTTGTGGTCTGTTTTTATTAGCTCCCAGCACCGCTTGAAACCAAAACTCTGACAGTGTAAAAAGAAAACAGTGAATCTTAATCTGAAACTCCTGCTGTAGTTTAGGCTTTATGTTGTTTTGAACAAAATCAGATATTATGAGATAAGAGGTTAGACAGACTTTGGATCAGCATGCTACCCTAACAACATAAGAATGTTAATTGGGTACATGTAACAGAATAAAGTAAGGTCCACCTTCGACCCAACAAGCCTACCTTACCACTTTGTCTACATTTGTTTGTTAATTGCGGGCAATTATTTGCTTTTCTTTAGGTGACACAAACCAACCATCAAAAGACTTGTCTGACTAACAAGCAGCAGATCTTCTTTTAGAGGATTTAAAAGGCTAAAAATATAAATTAAATCAAAGGTTCTTTAAGCCTCGGTGGTTATATCACATATCCCACATCTAAAAGCTAGTGCTATAACAACAACACGTCCCCGGCAAACCTTGATTATTTTTATAACACTTCAGTCTCCATTGGTTTGTTTGTGTGGGTGGTAACAATTTTACGTGGGTGGCAAGTGGCACAGGATGTAGATTTTGCCTGCAGAACATTGCAAAGTTAACAGAGTAATTAATTTTACCTGCCAGCGGTCAACGCACCCGTTTTCTTACATTTTAATGATTTTGTTACCAACTTGAGGATAATACATGGAATCTAATGTTGGAGACTGGAATGATCTTTGGCCAGTGAGTCGATCTAGCCATGGAGCTCTGAAAGGCATAGAGAAAATGAACTTACTGGAAGACTGAACCCATCCTTTTGCCATTTTCAGGAAGTCCAGGATCTGGACAAATGTCACCAGCAAGGCCACTCTGGCTCACTGAAAAAGAGAGAATGTTATCAGGAAATACAAGAGGGCTGTGCAGTATTTACAGAACAATTGATTTCAAATATTTAATCAATATGAATACAGGCAACTGTAAACAATACATCGGTTGGTGAAGAATATTAAGACATAACACAATTCTCAGTCTCAGGAAAGAAGAGAGGAAGTTGAGAAAGTGGTAGCAGGAAAAGTAAGAGGAAAAGAAAGGGATAAATAGTTTTAATCTGACGATAAGGATCCACAGTGGTATATATATTGGATTTGCAGACGACATTAAATTTTATAGCCAAAGGGAAATGATACAGCATTATTAGTGAGTTACTTTTTTTTTTTCAAACAGATTGTACCAATCAATGCAATTGTTTTGTCCACTCATATTTATGATCCATTTTTATTCTTAGACATACACATAATGGGAAAATATTATTCTACAAGGTGCAGAATATAACAAATTCAAAGTTAAATGGCCTTGTTTAAAAAAGTGATAGCCCTCTAAACCTAATAACTGGTTGTGCCACCCTTAGCAGCAAAAACTGCAATCAAGCATTTGAAATAACTCGCACTGAGTCTTTTACAGTAACCCTGGCCCACTGCCCACTCTTCTTTGCAGAATTGTTTGAATTCTGCCACATGGTCACGCCCCAGCATCTCAATTCAGGTCAAGACTTTGACTAGGTCACTGCAAAGCATTCATTCTGTTTTTCTTCAGCCATTCAGAGATGGGTTAGAGCCCAGGTTTTTTTTCAGCTTGAGGTCACAGATGGCCAGACATTCCCTTTCATTCCAGGTCCTGAAGCGTGGGCAGGGGGGAGTCAACCACTTTTTCACACAGAGCCATGTAGATTGTTTTCCTCCTTAATATTAAGCTCCTGCATTTAAACACAGCATTTTGTGTTAACTTGTGTTGCCGTTGACTAATGTGGTATAGTGCTAACCCTTCTAAAACACTGAACATTTAATTTGATAAAACGTCAGAGAGAAGAAACATCTAGTTTCAGTGGTAAATAGTTTTAAGTATAGTTCTGAACATCACATCAATCCATCCATCCACCTTCTAACACCCTTTCTCCAGTGGGTTGGGAGGGGTGCTGGTGCTCATCTCCAGCAAAGGTTTGGGGAGAGAGGCAGGGTCACCCTGGACAGGTCACCAGTCTGTCGCAGCATCACATCAATGTCTAATGATATTTTGATGTCATTACACATTATTGGTAAATGTCAAGTTATCAGAACTTTCAATTTCCATTTTCCCTTTTTCTTGCTTTGCATAGTAGCAAACTACCTTAGGCTGATTCACTTTACAATAAAATCAATAAGCATTACAACTAAAGCCTGATTTGAGAATGTTTTCTAAGAGCATTCACGAAATAAAAAAGATCTCTTTGCTACTATATGCCTACTTTCATAAGTTATTAAGTTATTTAGTGGTTTCCAACTTCAGCTTTCAAAATGTTAATATTGTGCCTTCAGCATCTTGCTTCAAAGTTTTATTAAGCAACAGACCGTTAGCATTTTTTTTAAAATGGGAAGTAACTCTTGTGCAGCTTAAATAATCTGGGGTGACAATGACACAACGGCTTAATAGAAGCAATGCAAAATTAATTTCATAAAGGCTTTGCATAAAATCAAAATGACAGACTAAACTTTTAAGTTATCTGCAGAGATTTGAGCGTGAGAATGCTTCTCACTTCTTGGTGAAGTGTATCATTTTCTCTTTGAATCATCAATCTGCTTAGAGGAAGTTTTAAAGCAGCACAAATGCAAAACACATGATAAATTGTATCTATCTTATATTCAGAATATTGCATTGGTTTTCGAGCAGCTGGAAACACCTGCGGCATGCCGAACATGGAATGTGAATGTAAATTAGACCAGACAACTTGACAGAAACCAGTTTAGACCAGTTCTGTCGTAATGGAACTCTCTGGATGAATAATATTGGTTAGAAAGTCACAAAAATTTGAAGGGAAAGGCTTGCTCAAAAGACAGCACATAAGTACAAAGGAGGGAAAAAAAAACATATCCTGCAGGGCTTTAAATATAACCAGAGGAAAGAGAAACATCTAGCCTGTTCGGGCTTCCCTTTTTCTTTCTACCTGTCCTTTCCTATATCATTTCTCTCATTTCTTTCCTCTTTCTACTTCTGCATTCTCAGTAAGCACAGCCTGCTTCTTCGTCTCACACACATTAGCTGTAATTTACAAAGGGAAGCCGAAGTTTTGTGCATCCCAGCATAAAAGATGGATGAATGATTTGCTGTGTTTGTGCGACTGCATTTCGTGTGTGTGCTCTGGGCTTCGTGCGTGTGTAGACATTGTGTGTGCATGTTTGTGTGAGATATGATGCAAACAGAACAAGCTGTCTTTTTGCTCGACTGTGTTTTTGATGTTCTGTCCAAAAATCATCACACAAACATTCAAATGCACACTTTCTCTTTCAGTATCTCTCAGTGCGCTCGTTCTATCTCCCGCCCATGTTCAAATGGCATTCATTGGCATCAAACACAAGGTTTATATTGCAGAAACAAATCCAGCTCATGAAAACAACATGAGATTGTTACAGGAAAAAGATGACAAATATGACTTTTGGGTTGATGTCAAAACTGCTCACGCTGACTTAATCCCATATTTGCACTTAAAAGACTATTCATCATTTGAACACAAGCTTATGATGCACAGCGTCATTTCAATATCATCAAAGTGTCTTCAGCAAACGTTTCATCTCTGAAAGTCAACTTTTTAGGAATTTGTGAAATATTTTTTCTCTGTGGTGACTATCTGTGCTGACCCTGCTTTTTAGAGATTTACCTCATTAAATCCTCCTACGATATGTGCAAATTATTCAGAATGCAGCTTTAATATACTGAGTTAAACCTTTGCACCAGTGGTGCGCTGTGCAAGCTCCTCCTTCCTGCTAGTAACTTCACTCATTTTTGAGTCAACCCAAAGTCACTGACAACAGAAATAGTTTGTTATTGTGGTGCCAAGAATATCAACCTAATAAAGTTGCAGATGAGTGTACGTATACTGTATGTGTGTATCATGCTTCTAATGTTTTAAAAAGTAACAAAGAAGAAAATGTATGCTGTTGTCTTTTGTGTTGATGTCAAAACAAAAGACAACAACCCAAAAATTGCTGTTGCCTACTACAATTTTTAAAACCAGGAACTGGGGGGAAACAAATTGAGGCATAGTTATGCTTAAGGCTGCAGTATGTAACTACTTTTTGAGACTATATTGTGACTGTATGGTATGATTTATATATATTTAAAAAAATTGCTCCTCTGCCTTCTCAACAGTGCTAACTAGAAACAACCAACCAGAGCCAGAAGGAGAGTTTTAGCGCTCTCAATCAAAATCAAGGGATTTTGATTGACTGCTCATCAATCGCTCATTCCCTCATCCTTCCCCTTGATGTGTGCTACGCTGCAGCCAGTATAGTCTGTAATGAATCCTCAGTCTAGTTAGCATGGCCACCAATGATGGCAGACAAACGGTTTTCCTGTAACAGCAAGTTGTTTCTCCACCATTAGTGCATGAGTTGATCGACAGTGCCAAGCCCAGCCTCAAGGCTCTGATTGGTTATTTTTGGTCGGGAGCTGTGAATTTCTTCAGATGGTAATAGCAGCACAAGGAGAAAGTGGAGGAGATCAATCTTTACACAGATTATCTGTCTCATACCGTCATGACACGGTGACAGTTTTCACAAGTAAAATCCCTTTCTTTATAGAAGCAACAGACTGCAGCTTTAACCCTCATAAAATAAGCTCAATTTGAAACTGTGAGTAATGGAAGAAGTAAAGAAAAGAGTGTGTTTGCGTGCGTGCGTGTGTGTGTGTGTGTTTGTGATCAAATAAGGTTTTCAATGTAAGAGCTTTCCAGGTACTCTTAAGGTGCCCGTTGGATGAGGAGAGCAATGTGTGAAGTGTGGTAAGATCATATGCTTTCCTCTGCTGGCTTCTTCTTGCTGCCTCTTATCCATTTTCCTTCTCTCTTCTTCACCTTCTCGTTGCTCAAAAGGTCAATCTACCTTAGAGATGAAGTATGCAGCCATGTATTTACCACATGTATCATGTGTATTTAAGACACAGGATCACTATAATATTCTAATGCCAAAGAGAATTTATCTTGCGAGGCTTTTCTTACAAAGCTCTACCTGGGATGTTGTTTGATCTTGTAATTTTTAATTTGAAGTGGTCATTCATTTAAGTGGACTGTAGAGCGGCACCATGTTGCCTGAGTACCCTGAAGAAGACCCTCATTATAAATCACACTCTTGCAGTGATGATTCATTATAGCTCTAGGTCATTGTCTGGAGAGTAAAAATCCTTAATCATAATCTTTCAGCCTCTCTAATTATGAAACATCCACACAATGAGATAACATTCCTGTTAAGGAAGGTAAGAGCTAAAGAAGTTGCTTTTAAATTAAATATTTTATATTATCTTACTGTTCAGTCTTTTATTTTAATGTTGCTACATTACATTGCGTTTTAGTGCTGCTTGGGACTCTACCAATTAAACTTTTGAAGGATTTTTTTTTTATTAAAGGCCCTTTTTAAACATATAGCTCTCTTTGTGCTTATATCAAACTGTGCTTTAATATAAGTAAGAGGCGGTTGGAGATATTATTTTAGATTATGATTCATAAGCACTCGATGCTCTAGACAGATAAAACTCATTACTATCATCTTGTGTTTCTTTATAATGATTATGTATTGCACAATGACTGTAAAGTTTCCACTGTAGAGTCATTATGTTGCCACTGGGAGAAACGCGGCACACAAAAAGTGGTGTTCAAAGACCAGTTCAAAATCAGAAGTTGACCTGACATTAAGCCTTATTAACTTTGCATGATATATGCTCTGGTAATCTCACCATACCAATATGTAAGCCTTTTTAGCTTTGGGATCCATTCTCAAAGCCACATATTATTTTATTATTGCACAAAGTTAAATTAAAGCTTAATGATTCCCCAGGTTGCTCAGTTAACTGACATTATCATGATTTTTTTCAGATCTACATAATGATTAGACATTTGAAGCATTAATGCAAATAATATTAAGCTGTGACTTAGGCTATGCATGAGTCACATGGTTCATCCACTGAATCAATTTGTGTGTATGTAAAATATGAGTGAACAAAATAGGCATTTTGGTTTTGCACTAAGAGAATAATTAACTTAAAGTTAAACTCTCGCATTACTGTCTTTTCTTTTTTCATAAGTGCATTTGTTGTTTATTAAAATGTAATCAAAGGCCACATGAAAAATTCCCTGTTTGGTTTTGGTAGCTGGCATGGAGCTACTGAAAAGCAGGAATTTTAACAGCTCGGTTTCTTTTCTGATTGAGAAAAACGTAATTCTTCTTGCTCTAGGACAAATAATAAAAAATATAAAATGGCTCCTAATTCTTATCTCAAAGAAGGTCAACTTCTCTGAAAAATAGATGAAATCTCCGGCTCTGCCACATGAAAGATGAATGCACCTTGTGTTCTTTTCTGCACACTGTGTGTGTGTGCACGTTGCCAGGTCTGTTTCAAATTGAGTTTTTAAGAGTATCCAATATCACACATAATATTACCGATATTAGAGTACTTACAGACAGCATTTTTGTGACTGGAGTCTTTACTGGGCATCATCTTTACCCCTCTGGACTTCAATTCTATGGCTTTCTTCACTGCAGAGACAAGAAGAAAAGGGGGTTATATGGTTAATTATAAATCATACTCCATTAAACTTTAATTGCTGTACGTCTTTTTCTACACCACTTTTCTTTACCCCCAGGATGCCATTTGCTACTTTTCACCAATGTGTAATAATCCCGTTTTATGATCAATGTCATATCTAGCATACAGTTTATTCTGTGGTGGTCAAATGTGAAAAGCATAAGAGAAAATATGAAAATCAATTTAAAAAAACAAGGAAAAGTCAGGAGAAAAAGTAGGAAAGGAGCGTCATTAAAATTTATTCCATCTATTTTATCTTAAGTGGCACCGCTGCAGAGGATAACGGAAAAAATCTGTGTTACAACCACACTACATTCCACTGAGAGACAGGCTTGGCATGAAAACACATCTCACTCCCTCTTCCTTGCTCTCACTCTCGCTCTCTGTTTTGTGCACACACACACACACACACACATAAAGAAAGCACCAATGGCAAGAGCAACAGACCAATAACTAAGAAACAGAGAGAGAGAAAGAGAGAGAGAGCATAAAGAGAACAAGCCCAGAAAGGACATCAGTTAGCCTGAAAGACAGACAGGATTTGGTTCATCTGGTTGCATGCGATAGGTGTAACCAATTAAAACTGACCAGGAACATGCACTTTTGAATGCTAATGCCAGAAAATAATATTATTATACAACAATAAAAATGCTAGCAAGTCCTGTGATTTAGGACATCCAGACTTCTTTTAATGTTCTCAACACAGAGTAATTAATATATCCATAATATGTCACGCTTTATTATTTTTTTAAAAATGTTAAAGTTAGCATGCAATAATGTCAAAACCACAACGGAAAGCACCCTTCGTTTTAATTTTTTCTTTTGAATTTTTGTTACATTTCAGTACTTCAGAACATCAAACAAATTTAAATATTAGTAAAAACAAAATACAGTTTTTAATTAAGGTGTTTATTATTAAGGGTAGAAGAATCCAAGCATACTATCTAAACCAAGGAGCTGTTTGTTTTAACAAATATGTAAAAATCTGTATTGTTTTGTTTTTTAAGTAAAAGTTACATGCTGCAACTGTAAAAGATATTCCTTTATATATACTTTGAATATACTATAGCCAAATAATGTCAGAAGAGAAGTTTTTAATAGTGTGGAATTAAAAATATATTCATGTTTATTTAAACTAACCTTAAAAATAGATACTTGTGTTTTTATGGTAACAAAAAGGTTACAACAGCATATCTGAAAGAAAACCTGCCACATGTATAGAGGATGTGATGCAACAGATTGATAAATCCTCTGCTGTTAGAGTTTAAGACTAGCTAATGGCATTTGGATTAAGCACATAGCAGAATTAAATGACAGTCATAATACAGTATACCATCAATGTGCTGTACATTTTCTAACTAATTATTTGTAGTTCTTAATACTTAACTAAAACTAACTGCTTAAAATGTTTTTGTTTGTTTAAAGATTGCATTTTTGTACCTTTCTCCTTTCACACCAAGAAGTTCAAAAACTGATGTCATAAAAGTGAAAAAAGTTTAACATACCTTGATACTGAGCACTAAATCCTTTTCTTCTATGATTGCTGTCCGAGGTGAAATGTATCCGAAGCCAGTTTTTATTCGATATCACTGGTGAAGGAAGAGTCGTGCCTGTCATCCTGGAAGAACACAAATTGAATAACATAGAATTAAAAACACAGCAAAATCCCTTGTGGTCAACAGATCCAAAGTTAAAATTAATTTCATTAATATCTGGAATTAAACAGAATTTTGTGAAAGACTAATTTTTCAGAATACAGAATAAGATGAGAAAAAGGAAAACAAAACCCTAACAAACAAGACTTAAGCATTTCCACAGAATCCACTTATTGGACACAAAAGCACAGTCCTTATATTCAGCAATGTATAGAAAATATGTCATTGCTGTGCAGCGTGGTTTAACCTTTTTCAACAATCGTGATTATCATGCAGAAGCTTGGACAGAAGAATAAACCATCCTTAAAGGAAGGAGTGGGAGCTAAAAGGTCTTAGTTTGAATGAAAGACCATCTTCAAATATTTCAACTCTTGGTACAAAGGAAAGCACACAGAGTGCAGGAAAATGGTTGGAGGAAAGAACTGCCATGTAATTACAGATTGCAGCATTATAGATCTAGGAAGTATCGACTACTGCTGTGAAAAATGTTCTCAATTTATATGCTTCACAAACAGCAGGAGACACACTAATCAGGATACAGAACAGAAAAGGGAATTCTGTCACATTAAAGTCTTTTACTGTCAGCATATCCACCAATGTATCAAAAGTGTTTACACCCCTGTTACATATTTCAAGTTTATGGGAGGTGAAAAACTGAAATCTGATAAATCAATACTAATGATTTTCTGCTTTCATATAAATATTTCATCCACATTCAAACTTCAAAATGAAAACCAAAAAACAAAAGAAAATAATAAAAGTACCAAGCTGCAATAGCCCAGTAGCACAATTATTCACATATTTACTTTGTTGTATTCACATTTTAATGTAGTTTAATCTTCCTGGGTACACACTTAGCATCATCCACAGTGATTCTGATTAACCTGAAGAACATCTATTCGGCTTTCCTCACAGGCTTATACTGACATTTGCTCATTTATATTATTTATGTGCTCAGGGAGGCTGCCAAGAAGCCAAAGAACAAAGCAATGGTTGCACTCTGTATGTGTTGACAATATCTTGATTTCTTTGGATGTTTTGACTTGGATGCAATCATGAACAGCTCCAAATACCAATCAGTTTTTACCCAACACTTCTGGCTATCTGACAGAAAGCTGAAGATGAGGAGGGATTTCATTTTTCAGTTCCACAGTGATTTCAAGCATTCATCCAGTTCAACAAAAAAGGGCTTTATCAGAAGATCAACGTTTTTGGAATAGCCTAGCCTGGGTCTGGAAAAAGATCTGATGGGAAACTATGGGATCGGCTATTTACAAGAGCTTCAACAACATTTGGAAAGTCGAATGCGTAAATATTGCCAAGATGTGGAATGGTCATAGAATCCTGCCAAAAAATAATTGTGTTTCTGAATGAAATGTGCTTTAGCAAAATGTGTGAAAAATTCAGCAACCATGTTAATGACAAATTTGAAACATTCGTTCAAAGAAGTTAAAATTATTTGTTGAAGTGTCCCTCCATGTCATTCTAATATCCAGTTGTTACTTTTGGAGAAATAAAAAAAATTAATTAATTAATTAAAGACAACAAGAAAGGAGAAAATTAAGAATATGATCGAGCAAATTTGACAAAAGTATATAAATTTTCATTAAGTAGTAGCACGTGTATTTCCCTTTTCTGTTCCACAGCAATGTCACGGCTATATCAGAAGAGGGAGTTCAGTTGAATTCTAATAAAATGTCTGCCAAAACTTTATTTCATAAGTACCGGTACTTATTTAACTTTGGAAGAAGACATAAATAACCAGCAGCTATTTTTCTTCATAGCAGAGCAGTTCAAACTATTCCATATGAAGCATATCTACAGGAAGTTGGAGCAGATGGAAGACAGATTAACACATTTAATATGAGAGGTTGCAGATGACGTACAATAAGATTATAGACTATGGCCTACTTAATGGTCTTTTTGACCTGCCCCTGCCAATCACTGTGGAAAAGAGCATAATGAGAAGCAGCCTGAAAGGTAAGTGAATCATGGCCACAATTTGTAAAAGAAGATGCTAAGAAGTCAAGAAATAAATTAGAATGAATTTAATAACTAACATCTTAAATTACCAATAACGCTAGAAGCACTGACACTTCTTTAAACGACAGATGTGATATAAATGATGTACTTGATCTAAATTTACAAACTATATTGAAGTTAATTAAAGAAAAATCTAAATATGCAGATTGGTAATTAAAATTAAAACTATTTGGTTCAATTTTAGTTAATTTTAGTTGAGTGTAGAAATTTACTGTTGAAAGAATATTTGTATTCCAAGTAAATAGAACCCCAAAAATGATAAATGCAAAAAATGATAAACACTTGGATAAATAAACATTCTCTATAGAGCAACTTTAAATAATCAAGAAAACTAACCGTAATATATTTCATTAACAACTTTACACTCAAGCTTCTGTGTTCAAAGGACCATTTATGATCCTTTTAAAGATTTTTGACACAATAAAGTTTGTGTTTTTAATAGTCTTCTAATGTTGCTAAACTGGTTCATCAAATTACAAAGAGATATTTTTCCAAATTCATCCAAAGTCTTAAACCTCACTCCAGCAAGAAAATGTCTTCTCAGGCACTTGATATTTATCAGATAAATTATATAATTTTACAGTTATCTCCTTTACAATATTATAATAATTATAATTATATATATTATTATTCTTATGTATTACCAAAGGAAAATAGCAAATTCAAGTTCTGTAAATGAGATAAAAGGACGGAAATAAGTAGAAAGAAAATGGTCCCTTACAACAAAAAAATTAATTATAAGTGAGTAGCCTTCAGTACGCACATGTATTACATCAGCTTTAGCCCTCTACACATTTTGTTACTAAAGGCAACCTTATCAATAGTAACAAAAATAAAAGAAGAGAGGAAAATGGTGCACTAAGGGAAGAGGAGACATGATGTAAGAGAAAAAGAAAAAGTTCTACCGACCGCCCTAAAGTAACAAAAGCAACTACAGTTACGCTTTAATGTGCTGCAAGTATAACGAGTGGATAGGAAAAAAAGAGTAAGGAAGAAAAGCCACAAATGAGGAAAACTTAAGCAGCAAAATAGAAGAGGTGGTAAAAGGGCGAAAAGATGAACCATGAGCAAATCTAAAACACTGTTACCAGGTTTTGTTACTGTGACAATATTTAGGTATACTTTTGAAATAAACACCAGCAGTTTTTTATAACCATGGGTGTGGAAATACATCAGATTTGAGAAGATAAAGAAAAGCAAAGGGAAATGATAGGACCAAATATCTCATTCAAAGTCCAGTGCTACACCCAATAAAAACATAATAATCTGGAAAGTCTTGAAAACGGATGTCCACATCTCCTCTCCATCTACTCTGAATGAGTTATTTTGTAATAGAGTATATTTTTTTGTATAGTCTCTAAACGTCCAAAGCTGGAAAAAACATATCCTCCACAAAACTTGTAGCAAATGACAGTTGAATAAATCATTGACTAGGGTCACAAATCCTATTTGTGAAAAATGTTTTCTACATTTACTTTTTACTGTATTTGTATTTAAGCACTTGATGTTGAGAAAATCACTTCAAATCATACATTGAAAATTTGTTGTTTTAAAGTCGTTAAATGGAAAAAACATCAAGTACAACACTTTTTGCAAGGTTTTGTATATCCTTGTTCTGTGCTAAACTGCATAAGCAAAATCCTTGCACTGTTAAGGAGTGACACTTTTATGTGTCACAAGAAGCCCATAGATTCCTTTCATAGGCTAGTTTACCCGTAAGTGCACTTATTTAGTTAAAAAAGACCTTGAAAATGGCCTTTGTTTTTCCTTCTGACATGTTTATATCCCAGACATGGTCCAATCTGTTCATCATAAAGAAACAAGGAGGCTTCCATGTCCTCTTTCGTTGTTGTGAGTTAGACAGCTTTCCACCCCCACTATTCAGACAGATCACAAAATTATTGGACACGTGGGATCTATATGTTGTCATTATGTATGCCTACATTTTCTTCATATACAAGTTAATTTGCTGTTCTCTTTAGAAATCAACGGCATTCTGTAATGTACAGTATAAAATAGTAGAGGGAAAAAATACTCTCAAAAAATGTTTTGCTCAAAGACAAGAGTGCAACAGTTTCAACATGCACCTTAAATAAAATGTTAGTTTTACCTTCATGATTTTAGGAAAACTGATACTGGTGCTTAAGCTGTACATGTGTGTTTCTCAAACCAGTTACATCCTGGTGCACTTGTTACTTTTTGATCCTAATTATGTGATAACTTTCTCATAATTACGACGTTAAGGCATCCAAACAAATGAGGGAGTAATTTAAATGCTACTGTAGAGAAAAATGGAGTTGTGGAAAGGGCAAGGAGAAAATGAAGAGAATTGATTATGACATGTTGATGGATGATGTAGCTTTGCTAAATAAAATAGATAAAGTCATTATGTGAAAAGATCAGCAAGATGGTGAAGCGATTTATAGGAAAAAACAAAAACTCCTACATTTGGTCCTTGATTTCCATTATCTAGGCTAGTTCCCAAACATTTGACAGTGGAGGTATAAAAAGACAAGAAGTTAGACAGGAAAAGGAAAAAGGAATGACACTGACAGAGAAAAAAAAGAGCAGATGCAGCAGATGAAGAGAGAAAAAGACTGATTAAGGAAAGAAAGACAAGAGACACATTGAATGGAAATGAAACACACCACTGAGCAGGATTCGGGTGGCAGTAAAGATGGACAGGAGAGCAAAGACATGAAGGACAAGGTTCGAAAAAAATCTACAGCCATTTCTATCTGTCAAGAGAAGGAGAGCATGTCAAAATCAGAGACAAGGCCTGAAAAATACAGACAGACAAAAACAGACTGATGGATGAGAGGAGGTGATGGGGGAAGGGAGTAACTTACATGATCGAGAGTAGAGATGTTACTTAGTAGCTGTGAGCAGAGGTCAAAAGTGATAAAAGAGGAGATCAAAAGGCAAACCTAAATGAGGAACGGCATTGCTAATGCCGACTGCCCAGAACAGAGATAAATGAGAAGGAAAGTGAAGCTGGAAGGAGCCAAGTGATGATAAACAGGTAAGGAAGGGAAAAGGAAAAACAAGAACCTGAATTGTTCGGTGACAAAAAATAGAATTGGGAAGTATTTCATGGTTTGAAATTGCATTAATTAATTAATTAATATTAATGCTAAATCTCAAGCAGGTAAAACATCCATGCCAACTGAAATGTACTGTAGCATATATACAGACAATTATGTGAATAAATTAGGACCGCCTTCACCTTGTGTGCTCTCCTAACATTTTAAATGTTATATCAAATCTAGGAATACAGAATATTTAAGAAATATAAATTAACAATTAAATAAAAAAAGACCACCCTTTTTTAAAATTATGTGGAAAATGTAATAAAAAAGGAAATCAAGTTGGACAGCCACATTTCTTACCTTTAAAAAAAAGCCTTAACACATCAGCTGCACATAATTATGACATAATTACTCAGCCTTTTGAAAGTTGTCTGCCCTGTTTAAACCTTTGACCTTTAGTGTGGTGTGCTCCTGACTGTGAAGTGAGAGTAAACATCATGGTGAGGTCAAAAGAGCTGTCTGAGGCCTTCAAGAAGAAGCCTGATTATGAGTGTGATAAGGAATTTAATGAGGTCTCAAAAAAAAATTCAAACCAACTATTGCAATGTAAAAAAAAAGGAAGGATGTTAAAAACAAATGCTAACATGCCCACGTTCTGGCCAAGTAAGTTCATCCTAAAAGCAGATGGAAAGATGCTAAAAGAAGTTTATAAAAACTCTAAATTGTTGTCAAAGAAACTACAGCAGGTTGTTGCCACTGTTGATATAAAGGTACCTGCCTCTGCAATGATAAAGAGACTGCACAAGTTAAAGTCAACAGGAGGTATGAGAGGAGGAAATCTTTGCTCTCCATGAAAAACACAAAGGCCAGACTAAAAATGTAATGTGAAGGAAACATGTGAGACACTCAGTAAGAAACTGAAATTAAAGCAAAATTGAACTTTGAAACATGATAATGATCCAAAACCAACCAGCAAGGACTGACTGACAAAAGAGTAATTGAAAGTCAAATCCCAGATGCTGATTCCTTTGAGATGATGTAGATTAATTTAGAACAGGGTTCACATGCAGGAAACCGTCAAAAACCTCACAGCTATGAGTGAGAATGGAGGAAACGGTGCTTAAATCAATGTCAAAGGGTGGTAGATGGCTGAAAGAAGTGTTTCACTGAAGTTATTTAATGCAAAAGCTGTGATACTAGCTGTTACATGGTGATCCACCTTTTTCTCAGCTAGTAGTCAGATGTTAGTGTTAATTACTAAAAATAAATGTTTTTTAAAATTTACACATCGATTTCTTATTCTTGTTTTTTTTTTTAAATGCATATTTAATGGAGTTTCCTAAGTTTGTGGCATGACTCTACATAATTTGAACATTCATAACTATCCATTAAGGGATCATAAAGGCTAAGGTTTCAACATTACTCTTATCTACTTCAAGTACTTTATCTAAAAAAGAGTGGACCAGAATTATCACTCAAACAATTATAAGCTTATGTAGTTCAAAGTAATTAATTTTAATTTGAAATATAAAGCAAACCCAGTCCAAATCTACTGACACTTATTTTAGTCCAATTCAAGCTTATCTTCTGTATAAAGAACCATTTAAGATAAAATAGAAATTGTATTTCACCAGACATTTCAGTCCTGGCCGAGCAGATAAAAAAGTGTAAGGAAAACTGTGAAACTCTATAAAATTTTGAGTTTGTTGCATTTCTCAATCTTAAGAAAGTAAGAGGCAAAGGGTGGTGGATGAGGAGAAGGAAAACTCTACTTTCAGCAGGGCGAACTCTCCAGAAGAATCAGGATCAGGATGAGGAGGGAGAGAGAGACGTAGAGAGAGCAGGTCATGAAACGCGGGCAGCAAACGGAAAAATCAAAAATAAAATGAAAAATGGGCTTAGACACCAAAGCAGGGAGGGACAATGAAAACGAAACTAGATGATCTTGAGGCGAAGAGGAACAGTTATAGCAGAACGCAAGAAGGAAAACAGAGGGAGAGAATAATTAACACAATGGACAATTCAGACTAAAAGAACGTACAAATTAAAGGAAAAAACAACAACACCGGAAAAAAAAAACACAAATGAATTAACTCCTCTGGCAATAAAAACATTCTTTTTAATAACAATGATCAGATGAACTGAACATTGCAAGACCTGCCAACCAGAAAAGGCCTAAGGCAACAAAAATGAAAACCATAACCATACCTGTTGATCGTAGAAATAAAAAGTCAAATGTTGACAGCTCAAGACTAATTCATCGAGGAAAGGGAAAACTTAGTGGACCAATTCACAAGAGAAGTCATTGTTAGACTAAAGCCAGAGAAAATGCAAGATCACAAGAGAGGAGTAGAAACAGAGAAACAGTCAAGAAACAAACAGAACAAAGGTTATTCTGTACAAACACAAAAGTTCTCCATTGCAAGGCTGTCAACTGTTTGTTGAAACATGAGCTCAAAGAGAAAGACATACATTTCTACCATTGGGGTGCAGTTTCTGTACCAAGAACCTCCCAAATGGCTTCAGCTACTGGCTATACATTTCACAGACTTGTTTCATTGCACTTATTGCTAGTCCCTGTAGATATTCACAGCTATAAAATGACAAAACATAGCTCTATAAAAATAAATGACTGGATGCAAGTCAGAAAAGTTAAAAGACATTATCCACAACAGATAGCTGTTTGTTTCAAGTGTTCAAAGCAAAACTGGGCTACAAAGCTACTTTTAATCTCGTAATACACCCACACATTTACACGCAAACACACACGCCGCATGCACACGCACGCACACACGCAGGCAGTAAACATGATTTAAAATGTAAATGTAATAACAGGACAAGTGTTGCAAGAAGAAGAAAAAAGTAAAAGAGAACTGGTGGCAGCACAAAGGAGGAGGGGAGATAAAAAGAGGAGAACTAAAAAAGGAAACAGCAGGAGAGGATGAGAAAGCTAAGGATCTAAAGGGAGAAGTGAAATGAGATGTAACAGAAGAACAAGAGGGGAGAGCAAATGGGAAAACAGACAAGACGCATGACACAGAGTGAAAATGTCTAAACCCATCTCTTTGGCAAAGCTTGGCTGGAACTGGCATGGAAGTCCCAGCAGATGGACAAGGTTACTCTAAATGTGCTGTAGAACCGTCTCTGAGCTCTTTAAATTCAATGTAAATATGAGCTCTGTTCATACGGTTAGCTTTCTTACAATCGCACATGTCCTCTGAGGGTTCGTATTTACTGAGCGTGATCACATTACTCAGTTTAGTTACTTTATTCTTCTAGCTTTCCCTTAAGCTTCTTCTGGACCAGGAACAGAAATTGCCCAGAAATGTTCTGGTGATCTTTTATGAGCAATTGGTGGTCAACTTCAGGGCAGTTAGACCCAGATCTCTGAGACTTCTGAAATATATTTAAGGTATATGTTAAATCTACGCATCAGAAAAAAATTGATGGTTGTAGATAAATAATGAACTAACATTCCAAAATTCTTCACTGTAAGCTCACTTGAAGAGTTACTTACAATATTTCAAGAATCACTGATGATCCCAAAGAAAGATGGATTTTTTGCTTTGAATAGAAAGGGGGAACTCTGTGATTCTTCCTGTCTGTTTAAATCAAACCCAATCTATGTCTCTATGAAAGTCTGGCCTGTGTGAATCATAATCCATTGCAGCAATTTAACAAAACGTCAGAACTAAAAAACATGTTTTTAAAAAAAATCCAATTAATGCAGGTATCATTATGGAACAGAAAAGAAGGATAAAATATAAAACTAAGCCAGTCATTCAAGTGAGTATTTGAGCAAACAAAGGATTCTTTCGGTACAAGAAATTGACAGTAACAGTAATACTCTGCCTTGAAATCATGAAAGGGAAGAGCACAAGGAGACAAGAAAGAAAAGAGCAAAGACGAGGTATAGCCAGGGGGAGTGCTGCAAGAGCTTAGGGTATGGCAAAATATTGGAAAGGTTAACAAAAAAGAATGGAAACTAAGGTGAAAGGTAGAAGTTATTGTACTGAGATAAAGGATCTGGGTTCCTAAGGCTTGAAACATAAAACAGACTTTAGTTTAATTTTTATTAAAACATGTTCATATCATCTTACATGATCACTGTCCAGTGCTTCTGATGATACAATTTGGATAAGTTGACAAGGAAGCAACCAGGAAACAGCTGACATTATGCAATAAAACATTCCATGCAATACCGCAATAATGAAAATATTATCATGATATTTTAAAAGTAAAAGAAAGAAAAAGTATTACTATGTATCTACTGGCATGCTGTATGCTAAAAACCTTTGTTTCTGTATTTCAATTTTTGCTTTTAGGAAAAACAAATTCTACTTTAAATTTGGCTTTGTTTTTACCACTTCATGTTTAATTCAAGAGCCAATTTGTGATGGAGGTAGGCAGTTGAATTTAAGCATCTCAACAAATGGAGCTCTTGAGGAATGTGGTTTGTATGCAGTAGTCACGACCAACCAAGAGAGGTTGAATGAAAGAAAACAAGTGATGACAGATTCACTTGTCACTGGCTGTCCATGACAGGGTCAGGATCGCTGGATCTTGACCTTGTCATGGAAAAGCACACAGATGTACGTGGGAAGCGAAAGCTGGCCTCTGTTGTCTTATCCTATAAGAGGTACTGCTGCCCAAATTGGCAAAATATGACTGATAGACCCAATCAAAAGTGTCAGAACAGACGTACAAGAAAAAGCCAGATTTGGTGAGCCAGGGTCAGCTTTCCATCATGTGGATAACTTGGTCCTTGTGTGTCATTGACCTCCAAAACACAGGCTTAAGGTAATGATCTGTCAGGCCTCAGCATTTTATTATGTTCCTAACAAACATTTTAAGTATATTTGGTCATTGCACATGGCCTTTTTAGTGAAACAATGTTGACTGCCAGGTACTGGAAACATCGTCCAAGAATGCCTTCAAGGAACCTCGAACGATGGTTCCAGAAATGACTTGAGTCCTTTAGAACATTTGTTAAATATGGATATGAATATATACAATCTGTGAAGTTACTACTCCAAACTCTAAATAATTGAAAGTATTCACTAATCACAAATTGCACTAAATCCTGAGCCATTTGGGGTCAGAAAGAAAATGTCAAGAGATATCAGGGCAAAACTTGAGCTAAATTTGTGCTAAATGTGAAAGTCAAGGTTACGGAAGAGGATTAGGGCCACCGGAAAAAAAGAAAAAAAAAATTCTGACTTTAAAGTCAGAATTCTGAGATTTTTTTTTTGGTGGCCCTAATCCTCCTCCGTACAAGGTAGAAGAACTCTAAAACAGATTTTGGCACAAAGATATTTATGTTTAGTCAGAATAAACAAAAACTGTGACGGAGAACTGAGCCACATAACTAGATACATAATTAGAATAGGACAGAAGTTATTGAACTTGTTAAAATCTCTTCCAGGTTATCTGTCTGTGTGTAACAAATATCAGAATACAAGAATAAATGTGGGCTTTAAGCCACAACTTAAAGCAGGGGTGTCAAACTCCAGTCCTCGAGGGCCGCTGTCCTGCAACTTTTAGATGTGCCTCTGCTGCACCACACTTGAATAGAATAATTAGGTCATTAGCAAGGCTCCGGAGAACTAATCTACACAAGAAGGAGGTAATTAAGCCATTTTATTCCAGTGTTTTGTACCTGTGGCACATCTAAAAACTGCAAGGACAGCGGCCCTTGAGGACTGGAGTCACACCTGTGACTTAAAGCCTTGAGTGATATAATGTAAGAGCCCCAAATCCAGTCTGCCAGGGCTTCTTTGGTTTTATGTTATGCATGAGTGTTTGTCCGTTCACCTATTTGTGGGTATGTCTATGTGACAGCGACGGCATCACATCAACCCTGCCAGATTCCAGACAGGAACATGAAACAGGAAATTGCTTTTGGGACAACCAATCAGAAGAAGCCCCAAATAAACAGGAAAGACCTGTCAGAGTGGTCATGTCAGGTGTCAGTCATTTTTAAAATGGCCTGACCACATCTCTCAGTGAAATGTCCATCAACTTGTAATTCCTCCTCCGTAGAAAAGTGTACCACACATTGTATCAATATGTGCTAAAAGCCTCTGGAAGATATCACTAATAGTTTGAGTTTTATATTTCATCTGCTTAAAATTCAAATAACTTTTTGATACAAAATTTTACACCACATTGTGTTGCATTGTCAATTAGGAACAATAGATTGATAATTTAAGATGACCACAAAGGTAGCCCTATGTTGAGTGTAATCTCACTACTAACGGTTGAATCTTCTCCCTGTATTGCAGTGTGTGGCTGACAGGGGTTCTTTAATATTACACTGTCAGGACCGGCGCTTTGTGTTTGAGTAGTTGAGTGTGTGTAATCTGTCAAAGTCTGGTGAAACGATCAACAGCTCATCCTGTCAGAGGGCCACTTAAGGCGTGACACACATTAAACATGCACACACATAAACAATAGTATCGAGAGAATACAGTGGACGATATGTGCTGCTCTGTTAGTGACAGCACTTAATGCACAACCATTCTCCTTTTGTTTTCTTCCGAAAAATTCTTTTCGACCAAGAGACTCTTGACAAATTTGTTTCTTTAAGAAGGCACAATCATAGACTATTTTTATATATGGAAAACATTGGTCAAAGTCACAAGAGTAGAAAATTGTAATCTATAAAATCCATTTTAGTGTTGCATTCATAAAGAGCTTTTAGATAGAAAATGTAGAAAATTTGTTGCTGCAGATGTGTTGCATTCACTTGAAATAATGAGCTCTGAAAAAAAACAAAACATACAGGACAGCATTTGATCCTAATTACTGGATTGAAAACAATTTACACCTTCTGCTGCTTTAAAGCATTTTAATGGTGTTTTAGATAACTTGAGCTTTATTATTATATAACTTTAATTGAACACACTGCATGATGGAGGACTTATCTTTAAAGTTAGATAATTATGTTTTCTAGTCCAATGTTATCCAACATAATGTAGATTTTCGGTATTAGATAATAAACCAAAAGACATTTTATCACTTCAAGAAATCACTGTGATAAATTGAGTAACAGCTAATCCCAAAACTGCACAGAAAATCTTTTATCTACTGTCAGTCTTAAAGCAGATTTGGTCCAGCAGATCTGTTATTATCGAGGCCAAACATCCTTTTCTGCTTTTCGCTCACAGAATTTTCTCAGCGAGTCGAAATAGTGAAGACCCCTCTATGCTTAAACATGAGCATGTCTCCTCGCTTCCACGGCTTGTTCTGAGCCTTCGATGCATATGTGTGATATTTTGAGCAAACCAATGTGAATTCCAGCAGTGCTCTAAATTTAAAAAGCAGAATGTGCTCTGAAGTGCCAATTTTCAAACTCGATCACAGAAAATGGCGGTGAAAAACATGAAAATCCTGCTCTATGGAACTTGAATAAATTAGAAAAATCAACACAGCTACTGTGCAGCTAATCGATGAGCAGTTACTGCTGTCTAACCCAACAACACTATTAGTTGTATTTTAATAACAAACGCTCTTCAGAGTGTTTGCGATTAAGAAATTTGAATTGAAAAGGCAACTATTCTTTTCACTGGTAACAAATTGCTGAAAAGAACAAATTTTTTTAAAGAACCACCAAACCCATTCTTTGTTAGTACTATCCACTGCCATTTTTTGATTAATAGCAAAGCATGTATTAATATATACAGTAATTGACCTTCTAAATGTCAATGCTGCTTGTGCACATCAATTTTCTCTCCATGTGTACAAAGCTCTCAGCATGTGCTGGACAAGTCCTGTTGATTCCCACTAAGACTCCCGTGTCCTTAACAACTCTTTTTTTTTTTTTTCTCCTTTTCCCATAGCACTGAAATTTGTCTACTACAAGAGTCTTACCATATGGTTGGTGCTTCTGTCCCGCTGATTTCCAGAAAGTCATATTTGTCTTCTAGTAGGAAGTCGTTGAAAACAAGAGCGATAGTGTCCCCGGGTTCAGCAAGGATTGACCATGTGCAGTCCAGGTTGTTGTCGTACTCCGCTGGATATCCGGGGCTGGTGATTGAACCCGCGGTGCCTCGTAACGTACCGCCACATGCTCCCTCCGCTGGTCAAAGATGAAAGACATAAATAGAAAAAATGAGCATAAAAAAGGGAACTTGATAATACAGAGGTTTTTCTTACATCTTATATTGTAATTTAAAATGTTTGTTTATGTTGAATTTGTATCATTGGTTTAACATGGTTATTCATATCAAAATATTTTTCGAACAATTGCTGAATCTTTGTAAGTAGTTTGCACTTTTTGAAGTATTTTATCCATTTACTGTGCTGTACCAAAAACGTGATTTATCCCTCATTTCTTTCTATTTTATTTTTAAGGATCTGGTAATGCCTGTAAGCTGCTGAAGAGACCTTGAAATGTATTTATTCAAGCTTTCTGGAGATTACTCAATGTTTCTTTGGACTTTGGCTGTTCTTCAGGCAAATATTTATACTGGGGTGCACAGCTATTTTTAGAAAAATGTTTTGTTTGGTAAAATCGCCAGTATGTGAGTTAATAAGCTGTGGATTGCAAATTTTCTGTCTTTTATTTTAGAAATTGTGTGTAGGCTCTTTGTTTTGAGGACAACAAAGAGTCAGAAAGACACGATTTCTTCACATTCTCTCCAGTCTCCAAAAATAACAAAGACAACACAGATGTTTCAAACAAAATTCAGTTTGTGTAAATGTCTGTTAAGTTAAAAATGGGTTGCTTCTTTCTTTTCTTTTTACAAGATTACAATGATTGATAAGTTTCTTATGAATAATAAGGGCCAAAATTATTCTGATATCTGGAAGATTAACATGTAAAATTATTTTTGTTGTACCTAAATTTTGCTTTCTGATGAAAAATGAAGCAGGTACCTCTGAAGAAATAGAGTGTGCGGTAAAATATTTTATTTGCATTCCATTAGAAAATGGCTGGATGAAAATTAAGCAAGTCATACAACATTGCTTTGGACCAAGATAGAAATAGCCTGTCATGAAATAAAAGATGTTCTTGGTAAGATTTTTATTGCATCTTTGTTCTAAGTCTAGAACTTCACTGCAAGTTTCTATCTCCAAATGTCCTTGCTTCATATTAAACATTGCTCTGTGTATATCATCTGCTGTGGATTACTTAATATGTAATGTGAATAAAAGCTCATCTATATGTTGTAGGTCTTCAGGAGATAAAGCCATATAAAGCCCTGTGTCATCAGCATAGCTATGAAAATGTATGCCGTGTGACCTTATGACCTTTCCAAGATTGACCATCACAACACGTAGATATAAAAATTTAAAATGTGTAAGATTGTACCTTGAGTATTGAGGAACTCTGTACTATCAAACCCTGTGTTTATAAAACAATGTTTGTGTGTTGGATTTTACTGAACCAATAAAAGCCTATTTGTCTATACTAATAGGGCACAGATAACAACTTTGAAGCCTAAGATTTAAGCTCTTTTAGTTGTCCATTTTACTGACACAAAAACATATTAGCTCATCACAGGAGGTCACCAAGCTTATGTGCTGCTCCAGGACTACAGCTCCCACAGTGAACTACCAGAGCTCTGTGGGCATTTTGCCCTGGCAAAATGGCATTTCTCAGTGTGTCAGCTGCAGTTTGTCAATAAGGTTTAAATTCTTTGTAAATATTCTTAATACAAGATCTATTTGATAGAAAAACATACTTTCTGGGCTGAAACATAGTAATGGCAGTATTATGCTGTGATGACTTGTGATGTGAGAGATATACCCACCTGCATTCATTATTAGATAAACATCTGATATCCAATAATGTTAGTGAATCAATTGATAACGATATGATATAAATGTGATAAATAAACAAATAAATAAACAGTATTAATGTGTTTCAGCTTTGGGTTCCTTTCAAGCACAGAACCAAAATAATGAGTAGATAATGCAACTGATGCAATTAAAATACATTTATTTCCAACTCAGCAAAAAGTTATAATTTTTTTCTGGATGATGTCTTCTGTTTGGCAATAGAACAACTTACCAGTAGTTTTTTATTGACTACCACCTTACTACCTTTTTACTATCTAAGACATTTAAGACTTAATTGAACAATTAGCGTCACAAAATATACTCCTGGCATAGTACTCTATTGTATTTATATAATTATTTACAATAAACATTTTTATCAGTCTATGTAGTTCTTTGTGATATTTGTGATATGCATATTAAGCACAGTGATATTGCAGTAACAACACATTTGTAGTATATTGTATAGCTCTACTAGTCACCATTTGCACAAACTAAGTGATTACCAAAAGGAAAAAACAATTGGGCAACAGTAATTGATCAGCTAAAGGGTGACAGGCATCTGTTGGATTTGATTTTATTTTCCTAAAGATATATTTTCAGATATTGCTCATCTGCTATGAGATCTTCTTCCTTCTTTTGACCTCTAAAGGTTCACTTGTTCATTTTTGTGCACTCTGCACAATTTACTGGCAATAGCTGGACAGCGAATAAATTTAAGTGAAACATTTCACAAAGTTTGAAGCACTATTAATCTAAGCTACTTTTAAAATGCTTGAAAGTCTTGCTCCTTGGAAACAAAATAGAAAGGCAGAGTGGTGGGTGGCTTAACACTTTTAGAGAATACTGTAACATGCTTGCGTATTTTAAAAAATATATTATTTTGCTCATTTTATTGGTTATTCATTGGCTTAAGCTCACATTTCTACTGAAGAATTGACCGATCTTGAACCTAACTACTTAACAATAACACTGGCTCTGTCTGACAGTACGAACATTCACATATGTATTCTTGCCTGTGGAGTGCCAGGTTATTAATAGGGGTCTTTGCTTGGGGATTTTGGGCTCCATCCAGTTCATACTGCAGTTTGTAGAGTAATTGGAGTCAGACCTTTATGAGTTTTAAAGAACATCAATACACTGGGGCTTCTCATATTTCAGCTCATGACCTCATATTAAGGTCCTTCAGTTCTCATGACCTTCACTATATGTCTTATTATAATACTTCCCCCAAAGTTTTATTTTACTTTTAAAACTAAAGATGCAGCTAGAGCAGAATTGATTCGGCCTCACTGAAAAACGTTTACCAGATTAACAGCAATCAATTTTCTCTCAGTTTGAAATCAGCAACACTCTGATGATATTTTAAATGGATGGGTAGAATAACATAACAATAATAATAATAATAATAATAATAATAATAATAATAATAATAATAATAATAATAATAATAATAACATACCTCGACAAAACGGCGATGGGAAGTCCCACTGTGCTCCACTGCCAGGTGACACAATGCATGTGAGGGTACTGTGACCTTCCAGCACAAAACCCGACTCGCAGCTGTATCGGATCTTGTCTCCCATGTTGTATCTCGATCCATGAATAATTCCATTCGGAATAAGGCCAGGAGTGCCACACGTGTGGCTGGGCAGAACTAAAATGGAGAGGGGAGGAAAAATAGGAAAGTTTTTCTGAATACCTTAATGTTAAACAAATAGTATTTCTTTCTAATAAATAATTTCTCATACACCTAAGTCTTATGTGTGTAATCTTAAGAAAAGTGAGCTGAAACATTTAAACAGAAATACATTTTCCCAATGTAAGGTGCTAGACAGTTAATTGCCTTCTTTATCATATTTCCTCACCATTAAGCCATTCACCTTTCATGAAAAAAAGAAACAGAATGTGAAAGAATCAAAACTTCTATCTTTTTGATACAGATTTCTTTTGAACCTTAAATTTGTAATCAACAGGATAAACCTCCTTTTCCCAAGTTAAGACAGCTGAAACAAAGAGTCAGCACTGTAAAATACCAAATATAAGTGAGCATGGTTTTCTAGGATCCTATAAATATTCCAAAGTCACTGCATGATATTTAGATGTCTGGCTGGCATTTTGCCTCCGATGTGCATCTGTTGTTGCCCATTCTTAGATGACACAGCTAGCTCTACAGTGGGAGCTGCTACAGGCAGCTCATGGTCTAACTAGGCCAAAATCAACTGTGACTGTAGCCAACGCGTCTTAGCTCCACAGAAGGGCCAGATACACAGTGGCTGCAATACAACCTGGACGAACTCCACAGGCTCTAACCTCAGCGTACGCTGTGTGTATTTGTATAACTGGAGCATGTTAACTTGCTTGGTGTGTAATGCGTGTATTTAATGGCTCTGATGTGTGTGCCTCTCTGTACGGGATAGAGAGCAGAGTGTGTCTGCACATAAGGGGTATTCAGCAAGTCAATCTGCGTGTTTGTGTGTGCTGTTCCAATTAAACGCCAGCATGGTAATTAGACAAAGCTTCATCATGGAGACCCTGAGAACTAGGACAGAGAGAAAGAGGAAGGGAAGGGGTGGGAGGAGGATGTAAAGAAGACAGCAAAAGGTTTTAAACCCAAAGATGGATGAAGTGACAGACTTACAGCAAGAAACAGCAAGACAGGGTGAAAAGAGATTGAAGGTGGAAAGAAAACACGATGGGATGAAGAAGGAAAATAATTTTTTTGTCAGACTAAATCTCAGGTGAACTAATTGCAATAGACACTGAACATTTATAATTTACTCTAATGGACTCATTATTTGGATTTTATGTAGTCATTCATCAGAAGCAAGTTACTTACAGTCAACTTGGCCTTGCTGTCTTTTGAGCAAACACGCAGCCTTGCCTGATTCGTTTTAATAAGGTGAGGCAGACAACCCAACCAAGAATTTACACTAAACCTGAAGCACATGGTAGTAGGACGGAAGGAAGCAATGAAAAGTATTGAAAATGAAAAGAATCAGCAGTCAAAGACACATCGTTAGTCACATATTGGACAGGAGAGTTCTGCTTCTGCCAGGCTGGCGTGTTAAAAGGAAAAAAAAAATACCTGCCTTGTGCACAGAGGATTTCCCTCATTTGAACGGAGGAAGACAGCAAAACGAATCAGGGGGGATTTCTGCTGGATATAGTGTTCAAATGTATTGCTACTACCCTGCAAATCATGTGCAGAGCTACAGATGCCTTTTAAATCAGATCCACAAAGCAATGCCCTGTTGTCTCTGGTAGATAACCTGCAGAGCTGCTGTACAAATTCCAAGCTCTGGGACAGACTGTTTGGAGTGACCGCTTTGGATTATAACGACAAGACCAGAAAAATGGATTTTGTATTTATATATATTCACTAAGAACGCAGACAGCTTTACTGGTAGACACTGTTTTTCAGCGGGATACACTATAAATACATAACATGCTGGATTTTTTTTAATTGTTATTATTTTTCTTTTTGTTTCCTCGGAATGGCCCGAAGAAATTTGCTGAAGTAACCCCATCACTTCAGCAAATGTTTCCTCATGAAAGAAGGCTACTTCTGCAGAAATAACAACACAGTACAACAGAGGTAAACTTTCCTCTAAAAGAAAAAACAGCAACATTTTACATAAAAAAAGGTCAATTTTTTTGTATTTTGTCATGAAACTGTTTATCTAACATTCTGGATAATTTCTTACTCCACTGTTTAAAACTCGTAATTTTAAAGAACTGATGATAAACAAAATACAAGAAAACAAATACATTGAATTTAATAATTATTTTGATTGTGTCATTCTAAATTACTGTTTCTGTTTTGTCTGGGATTTGAGATCATTAGGGTTTATTACAAAGAAGAAGGAGAAATGATAAATCTGGACCAAAAAGCAGAAAAAAATTGAAAAAATAAAAACAAAAACCTGGTCAGATGCTTTAGAGGACATATTGTGTGGGTTGTGTGATCATGAAGAGTACTCAAGATAATTTTTTCTCTAATCTTCTCATTAAACACATTTTGTGGAAATAAAACATCCAAACTTACAGAAACAATGTTTAAAATAACAACGATATTGGAAATGTACACATTCTGTTCACAAACTGTTCATTTTCAGTAAAGTCTGTTGTCTGTCAAACTGAATAGATTGACTTGTTGTCAAGTAGCAATTGTGTATCCAATAATATGTTAAGGAAATACTGATTTAGCTGATTTGAATGGCAGTTTGATCTTAAAAAAATTACTTCACTCTCACTGTTATTCCTCCAGTGTGCATTTTGTTTATTCGCATGGTTTGGCAAGGAAGTCGAGCGACACATTGTACTATGGCAGCCACAAGAACACCACCATCCTTTGACTTCCCAGCCAACGATTTGACTTGGGAATTGGATCCGCAGCTGTGTGGTCTGTGAGGCAATGAGGAGGCATTTTATCCATTTGCACCAGCAATCCTCAATAGAGAATTTGACCACCAACATGTTTATCTCTGTGGTTTTGTGGACATTCCTACATTTGTGTGTATACGTGTGCTACCATTAGACTTTTTTTCATTACAGGTCCCAATAACATTTATTGAACACTTTATTGATGATTTAGATCTTGGTTAGATTAGGGCTATAAGGCTAGGATTAGGGATCAACACTTTTTATTAAAAAGGTGAGGAAAAATGGAAGGCACTGGAGAAAATATTAAAAGATGGAAGAAAGGAGTGAAAATAGTTTTTTAAATTATTAAATTATTTTCCCTGTCTATCAATATTCTTTAGATTGAGTACCATTTCACTTTGTCATTGCTTCCTCCACACATACAGTGTCAGAGTTTTAAAGTTGATTCTTTAAATAGTTTCACACGCTTTTATTTTGCATACTTACAATGCACATATTCCAAAGATTACATTGGTAAGTTGAAAACTAAGCATAGAAGACAGGCCAGGCCTGCTTGCTAGAGTCAACGGTCACTGTGCAGACAGCTCAGATGTGTATCATGTGAAGCACTTATACAGGGTCTCACTGCCAGCTACCACAAGACCATCTGCCTGCAGATCTGTCACGGGCCTGCTGAAGATGCCAAAGCAGATGAATAGTAACAAAAAGTCAAGGTGCTGCCAAAATAAACGAGAACTGAAAAAAAAGGACTTAAAAATATCACCTCAAATTATGCAATACAAAATAATGGTTTTAATCAACATATAATATAAGCTGTGTTTATATTATTTAAGTAAGTGGGTGATATTAAGTTAGACAAATGTTTGAAATATCTTGGTAATCTTTTGTACATGAGCCTTGGTTGCCTTCTGCTCTGTAATGTGACTTTGATCCAGCATGTACTGAACTCGCATCAGGAGTCACTCTGGATTGGGCATTGGTGGAAAATGGCAACATTGGCATAAATATATTATGGCAAAGTTTTTTATGTGTAACACTCCACCACTATCAAGTATGGTAGTGCATCTGTCTCATGGTAAAATCAACAACAAAAGTAGACAGAGTCAGACAAAGAACAAGGGAGAGAGAAAATTGTGCTGATGATGTTTCAGAGAGCATTATGGGGCTCTGGAAGGAGCGCTCCTTCCACATTGATCGGCTAATCTCTTCTTGATCTACAGCAATTTCATGAACATCCCGAGTCCATTGGTTGCACGAGGATGGGCCACAGTACCCATATTGAACACATTTTAACTGCAACCAGTGTGTAGAGCAGCTCCATTAAGCTGCATGCAACTCCACGACAACAACAGGTGGGTCCCTGTAGCGGCGGTATTATGTGAGACTTTACAGTTTAAACACTGATGGCTATTAACAGACTGGTACAACAGATTTAACACTTTTATTAACCAAAAAAAAAATACAAATAAAACAACCCTAAGAAAGTCGAAATACAACATCAATGTTTCTAAAATAGTGGGTTCCATAGTGATTTAATCCTTCAAGTACAGAAGTTAGTTTTAGGAAACATTTGTCCATTATAATTACGTTTATAATGGACAAAACGTATTATAATTACGTTTACTACAAATAAAAATAAATGTGAAAAACATCAACTGATGTTTGATATGGTCTGTAAAATGTGCAAATGTGAATAATATTTAAGTTATGAGTATACAAACTAAAATTCTCTCCCCGACAAAACAACTGTAGTGAAATGTAGAGTATTTGTACCCCTAGCATGCAACATGCCACCAGCCTCAGTTGGAACAGATGTACTGAGTGATGAACTTGGCAAAACTCACGCATTTCTTATCAAATTTCCAGAGGGCTGCAAAGTTTAAATCAAGTGGAACCAGAACAAATGTCAGGCGGTGTGCATATTGCCAAAAAGAAATTTGGGAAGATGATACTGTTTGAAATTCATCTGAAAAAAATTTAATATCAGTTTTTAGAGATATAAATGTATATATTATTAGGTATATTTCCCCAGCAATGCTTGCAATGCTAAAACAGCATTCTGTATAATCAGCACTAAAGCAGTTGTAAACGATTATTTTAGTAATCAAGTATTCTATCGATTATTCTGATGATTAATCAAGTCATCAGCTAAAATACTGCCATAAGAGCAGTATTACGACTGGATATCAACATCGGCCCAATTTCTCATATTTGAGCTTTCCTAACAATTACTTTTCTGTAGTTTAGAAAATTTAAATGTAACAATAACAACTAACCTTTTAAGTTAACATGGACAAAAACTTTACAATAATCTGAAACTTTAATAATAAAGACGCAGGCTCACAAAGTCTTTTGTAAGAAAACATGTTTATACTCCAGTTTATAGTTTATGTATTCATCTTTAGTCAATTTAATAGGTGAAATCTCACTTTTCACAGCCGTTTATAGCTTTTGTGTCCATGTGAACGACTGGATTTGGCTCCTCTGTCACAGAAACACATCTACCAGCTCTACCACCACAATGTGCTCCGCCACTCATTTGTTGTCACTGGGATGGTGGTAAATTTATTTTCCGGTTTGTCCGTAAAGTTACACTTATGCTAAGCACCAACTACAGCACAGCAGCTCGCAGTGTTCAGTCTATCCGCTCACCTGTATAGATACACCTGCTGCGCTCCTTCCAACCGCTCACTTTCAACTAGTCACTAGGCAGCAGCTCCAGGAGGAAAAAGGCTGCAGTACTCCAGGCATCGCTCCAGTCAGTTCTTATTGATCCCCGGAAAAACGATCAAAACACAAACTTTATCATAACTCAGTGAAATACCCTACATTCTCCAGACAGAACTTGAAAATTGGACGTTGTGCTGCTAACAGTTAGCCTTCATCAACAACGTATAGGCGGAAGTAAGACCGTTGTGCAACATACATACACCTTGTTCCAAATTATTATGCAAATTGGATTTAAGTGTCATAAAGATAAAAATTTTTGTTGTGCTATTAAATTTATAGGTGGTATTGTGTGTCAGGGCTCCTTGAATCACTATAATTAATTTCAGAGAGCTGGTTGTTTAGTTTGTCTGGTGAGCTCAATTAAAGGAAATCTCCTTAAGAAGGATGTTCCACATTATTAAGCAGGCCACAGGTTTCAAGCAATATGGGAAAGAGAAAGAATCTCTCTGCTGCTGAAAATCATCAGATAGTGTAGTATCGAATAACAAGGTATGAAAACATTATATATTTAATGAAAACTGAAGCATTATCATACTGTGGAGAGATTTGTAGCTGATTCAGAAAAAAAGATGGGTTTGTACAGATAAAGGCATAATGAGGAAGGTTTCTGTTAAACAAATTCATCAGATTAAGAAAGCAGCTGCTAAAATACCATTATAAAGCAGCAAACAGTTATTTGAAGCTGCTGGAGCCTCTGGAACCTCAAGGTGGAGGATCCTCCAGAGGCTTGCGGTGGATCGTACTGTAATCACCCGGCCGAAACACAGTGCGCTAAATTATAAAACAAAATTTAACGAAGCTTTGAATCGAGGCAGATAATTTGCCTCGAGGAATTTTAATAATCAAGGTACTTAAATCACTCTAGGAGTTGTTACAACCCTATTAAGTACATTTCTAAATATATTGGTAATGTCTTGATAAAGTGACTCATAGCACAATTTTTTTTATTATAAACCTATGTAGTGAAATAGCCTCAATGAGGAAAAGGAAGCATTATCTTTGCAATTAAAAATGTAAAAAGATCCCTCAGTGGGCCCAATCCATAATCCATTAACACCTTCACTCAGATCCCACAGTTTGTATGTTTTATTAAAAGAGCAATCAGCATTCTCCCATAATCTGCGAGTCTTACTGGTGAGCTCTGCAGTTGGAAAGATGTCAACGCCCCTGAGCTAGATGGACTTCCTTACACAGCAGGTCCTCCCATAATGTAAAAATATTAACAGCTTCACTGACATGTTGTACTTAACAACTCTGTGAGCAAATTGCAGTGGTGCTTTTGGCTGGTTGTGACTACAAAACATTGGTGTTGGTGATCAGAGGCCTCTCGTCACCTGCTGATGGCTGCTTCTTTCGATATGTGAACATACAATGTGACACTAGGCAGGAAACCCAGAAAAGACTTTAAAGTTTTTCACATTTTGTGCACAGCTCAACAGACTTATGAGCACAAAATTGAATAACGAGCCTGGTAAAACTAAAGATAATGTGAAATACTAATGGGGAAAGAATCTAATTTTGAATCACAAGGAGAAGCACTTTGCTTCCCTACTTTGTGAGGAAAAACAAAAAAGCAATATCAAATGTACTTTGATATAAATATGTATATTTTAATATTTGTAATGTAATAATGTTCCCCAAACCCTGAGGAAAAATACACCGTGATCCAAATTATTATGCAACTGATATTTTCTCAGAATTTCTTAAATGGTCAATGCAAATGATGGTCAGTATAATTTTCAAGTCATAAACTATTACAGTATAAATTAAATTTTACTGAACAAAGGTCCCAATGAGAACAGTATTTTTTTCAAAAATAAAAGACTCAAAATGCACTGTTCCAAATTATTATGAACAGCAGATTTTCTAAACATTTTATGGATTATACAGAACAATCATTCTTTGAATGTGCAGCATTAAGTGGTCACATGTACTAAAATCAAAAGCTATTTCAATCAAAAACATCTAAACAGACCAAGTTAAATGTTAACATAGGACCCTTCTTTGGTATCACAGCACAATTCTTGCATCCATTGACTTTGTGAGTTTGTGGAAAGTTTCTGCTTGAATTTCTCTGCAGGATGTCAGAATACCTTCCCAGAGCTGCTGTTTTGATATGAACTGCATTTCACACTCAGATCTTCTGCTTGAGGAAACTCCAAAGGTTCTCAATAGGGTTGAGGTCAGAGGTCAGACGAGGATGGTGACCACACCATGAGTTTCTCCCCTTTCATGCCCACAGCAGCCAATGACACAGAGTTATTTCTTGCAGCATGAGATGGTGCATTGTCATGCCAGAAGATGATTTTGCTACTGAAGGTACGGCTTCATTTTGAACCATGAAAGAAAGTGATCAGTCACTTTGCTGAGGTCATTTTCACACCTTCAGGGACTCTGAAGGGGCCGACCAATGATTCTCTCCCCATGATTTCAGCCCAAAAAATGACTGCTGTGACCTCCTTGCTGACGTCACAGCCGTGTTGGGACATGGTGGCCATCCAACACCAATCCACTACTGCGTCCATCTGGACCATACAGGGTTGCACAGCAGTCATCAGTGAACAAGACTGTTTGAAAATTAATCTTCATGTATGTCTGGGCCCACTGCCACCGTTTCTGCTTGTGAGCACTGACACACAATACCATCTATAAATTTAATAGCACAACAAAAAAATTTATCTTTATGAGACTTAAATCCTATTTGCATAATAATTTCGAACACGGCGTAGTCCAGAATTTGGGTGTGAAAATTTAAATTTAAAACATATAAATTTAGATATATGCAGTATTCCAGCAGAAAACAAACCCAAACCCCATTTACTGCCATACAATCCTTTAAAAAGGTACATTTCTGCTCGCTTGGAGTAGATGTATTAAAATGTATTACTGCTGCCTTTCCTATGCTCCCTTAGTGGAAAATATATTAGCAAGGCAAGTGACATTTCCAGCAGTGCCTCTCATCAATCATCTGCTAAACAGAGTAATCACTGTAGCAGCGACACTTTGTTAAACACAAGCTCTCCACAGCCTTTCCAGTTTGACTAGGGAGCCAGGATATATAAGATGGTAATGCACAATATCCCCATGCTGAGAAGGCCAACACCATAATAATCAGCAGCAAGAGAATCAACAAGTATTTACCATCAGCCACAGAGCAGGGACACATGGCTACTGTGACAAAGAAGCCTCTAAAAACGGTTCACATTCAGTGTCTCAGCCCTATTTTTTGTCTGCTTTTTTTTTTATGAATGTGTTTGTTCTGATTGTAAAATCATGGTAAATCATCAGCAGAGTAAATATAGTGATGATTAAGATGCCATTTTAACATCATAGACATTGTTCAAGATGAGAAATGTCAACACTGCCTCAGTGCAATTCCAGCTCAGAGTTATCAAAAAATAATCCACAACTTTCTCAGACCTAAAGCAGCACACAGCTAAGAGAACCATTACTTCTAGACAGAACTTGTTCAATTGAAGCTTGGAGGATTCAGGCTTCGGGCTTTTTTGGCTTTCACACTTCAGATCTGCTTTGCTCTGTTAAAAGGGACTCTGCCACCTTTCTCTTGCTCTCTTCTTATGCCTTTTCCTGGTTGTACGATACATTTACCCTAGCCACATTTTTCCCCTTTATTTCATAACATGACTGACAGAGCCATGCAGGCTCCATTATGATGCTTTCGGATTCTTATTACCACTTCTTTTCATGTAACATAAGGACAAAGGGCTGACCTGCATTGTCATGCTCAAGATTAGTTTATTTACATACATCAAATTGATAATCTCCATGTGTCCTTTTGGATAATTATTTTTCATGCTTTGCATTTTGAGACCCCATCCATAAAGTTTGCTGGAAGCTGACTAAAGATGTCAACATTTTGCCCTTTAGAAATTATAATTGCTTTGTCTGTGCAATAGCAATGCAACCTTAAAAGTAATTGACACGGAATCATTAATGTCAGTAAAATAGATGCACTAATCCACTCAGGTAATACATCAATTCTCATTAGCAGCAAAACAGATTTGAGTGGAATAAAATCTTTTCTTTTGAAGGTTGATTATGCCTATCAGTCGGAATGCATACAGAATCTATTTGCATTGATCATTATTCTACTTTCACTGTCCCTTATTTAGTTTGTACTCATACAATGTTGCTCTGTATCTCTCCATATAATCAATGTAAACTAGCATTTTGAAGGTTTTCTTTTTTTTAAAAAACTTCAATGAATCAATTGTAAGTCAGATTTCGTTGTGTCTAACCTCAATCATAGTGAAAAACTCAATTTGGCACAACAGTATTTCAGATCTTTGGCTAACACTGTAGTTTTGGCCATTGGTACATGGAACAATAACAGGACACTTTTGGGAACAAAAATCCTGGCTTGTACAGCAGTTGCTATGGCAACAGTGACCTAGCCTAAGGCTACAGAGTGCTGGAGGGGACAAAAAGAGAGAACATCAGTCAATCTCTGTACATCCAGGGAAGGTTTATGATTTTATTTTCCTGTGCAACAAAGAACGGTTATCCAATTATTTGTTATATTAAAAGAAATATGACATATGGAGGGAACTAATTTAAATTTCTATTTTGTTAAATATTAAACAACTGACCATATTTTATAATAGCCTTTAGTAATAATAAAGGCACCAAATAGCCTTTATTTAAAGCTGTCTTAAATATATCTTACTTCTGTTTACTTGAAATTCAGCAACAGCATGTTTTCCTTCTGAAACTGGCTTTTAATTTAAAAATGCTCCATTTGTAAGAATAAAGATTTGGATGAATGGCATGTACTCTACTTATGTACAGAAAATGCATGTTTTTTGTGAAAGCTATTACTATATACCTATTATGCTAAGGTTGAAACGGTTAAAGAACAGATGCTTGAACAACAAAGAAATTCCTTGCCTAAAAATAAACGTTTTAGACTCAGACTCACTCACTCTTTTTAACGATGCATTGCACAAACATTTACAAGTGTATCACTTGTAAATGTGATCAGAGATTACTTGAATAAAAAAATATCTAAAACTGGAAAACTAAATATCGTTTTACTACAGGCTTGTCATTTTTTCAATAAACTTCTTAAAGATTCAAGAACACTTTTAGAATGACTACCGAAGGTCCTCACATTTCTACGACAGACAGTCCAAAGGAAAAGAAGAGTTGTTGATAAAACAGCATCCTATTCAGCCATAAAAAAACTAAAAAAATCTAAAAACCATATCCATTCCCAGCCTCTAATCTCTACTGGTTTCCAAAGAGTGCTGCCAACACATGTTTTTTTTCTTGTCATCATTGCTATGACAACCCTGACCTGACCAGAGTCGTTATTTCAAGACTATCCTGCCCTGAGGCTGTGTTGTGCCAGTGAGGGAAAAAAACTACAAGAATCAACGTTGCTTGCCTCATCAATACTCAAATACAATGACAAAGACGCGTGTACAAATCCACATGGGCTTGGAATGGGAGCATGAAATGTCTGTGCTTAGAGTTAAAAGACAAATCTATTTTTGTTCATGAAGGCTTTCTAAAAAATTTTTTTTTATCTTGCTATTATTTTCACAAAAAAATTTGGCAGTAAAATGACAACAATGACATGGTAATCCAAAATGTTTATTTTTCATGCCTTCGTTGTTTTTGCTCATGTGGCTTCTCTTGAGATTTCACAGATAGATTTGATTTGTTTCTGATGTTCATTTTCAGTTTGACAGGGATGGGGACTCAAGTCTTTAAGTTAGACTATTGTTTCACTTGACTTAGACTTACACATGAAAGACATGAGTACTGGCTTGGGCATGCAGTCTGAGAGAAAGATACATAGATAATCTACAGTTGAAACCAGAAGAATACATACCGGTACTCTGAATGAAAAGACACACATTCTCACCATTGGAAGGTGAATCAAACCAAACTTGAGTTGAATTATCGATGTTATGGTTTGGAAACTATTAATAGGCTAACCATAGTGTATTAGAAGTTAATTGGAGCCACACCTACAGATGTATTTTAAGACCACACCTGGAATAAACTGCTTTCTTGTTTGACATGATACTCACGAGGGCCATGTGGCAAATGTGGTTTTCATGAGACACACAGGGAGAAAAAGAATGTAACTAGAGAAATGCATTAAGGATGTTCAACATGTTTTGGGAGGCTACAGGTGATCCAGTTCAACTAAACATATTAAAAGCTACTGGAAGCATAAAATATTTAAATCCAATCAGGCAGCTGGACCTGATCCCAAACACTACTGCTCGCATCCTCACTAAAACTAAAATAACGTAGCACATCTTCCCTATTCTAAAGTCCTGTATCTAAGAGAATATGCTTCAAAATACTTCTGTTAGTTTCTAAGTCACTGAATGACTTTGCATCAGAATACATTAAAGATCTATTGCCGTTGAATCAACACCACTCGGGTCGGGTTCACATCCACTCTGCATCCCTTTTGTCAGAATCAAATGTAAAGAAGCAGCATTTAGTTGTTATGCTCCTCAAAGATGGAACAATTATTTGTGGTTTTTCCACCACATTTTTTTTTATTTTAGCATTTATAGCTCATATTGTGGAAATATTCAAAGGTAACTTTTTTCTTTTTGATAAAATCTCAAATTTCCCATCTACTTGCTTACAAATGGGAGAGAGGAGAGCCAAGAATAGTACAGGAATAAGTGTTGATTGCTCGGATGTTTAAATGGACATTAATCATGGCTCTCTCTGTTGGCTATCCTTGTTTTCTTTTTTTCATGCACACACACACACACGCCCGCAAACACACTAGTGTAATGCATCTTCATTTAGTCCTCCTGTCCTTTGGGCACATTTACATTTGTCAACTCAACATACAAAATGGATGGCCTGTGGTTTGTGTGTCTCGCTTTATGCTGCCAGGTGTGTGTCTATTCCATCAGTCTCTGTGTCGGCCTCTGTGTGTTTACCTTTGATTACATTTAAACACAATTTGAACTGCATGTCTTTCTCTGCGTACGTGTCAGAAGATGCATTCACCCTTTTAACGGTCTTTGTATTTAAACACCAATGTGAGCCTGCGTGGAGACGTGTGGGTGTGTCTGTGCGTGTTTGCGCATGTGTGCTTGAGAGTCAATTTCCTTGGTGGGTGACAGTTCATGGTCCCCCGGGCAGCACAGAATTGTGTGTAAACTCAATGTCAAAACTATTGCCATACATCATCAGGGTGGCACAGGCACTGACAAACCCTTAGAAAATACTGAATTTTAGTTGGAAAACATTGGCAGTTGGCAACATAGATATGTGCAAATTATGTGTCAGTAAATTTTCTATACAATCTGAGAATTTAATAAGGTCATAAGCTAAAAGATTTAAGTCATAGTGGATATTTTGTCTCACCAAGATGTCATTGAATGGATGCTGAAAGAATTAAAAGTAGTTAGTTTGGCCTCCAGTATTAAGATGCATTCTTGTATCACCCCTGCAATAATAACACTCCACTTACCACCAATGCATCATATAAAAAGTTTTGTTTCTTTGATTCTAAATGTGCCTACACAAGTATGAGTTGTGGTCTGAGACGCATAATTGACAAGGCACAATTGCTGATTAATCTATGATATGCATATGCCCAAAAATCCTTTATTATACAGTATGACATCAGTCAAGCCAGCAATTGATGTGCACAGCAGATTTTGCTGACTCTGCCTCAGCACTCAAATCTGTCACAGATATTGACCCGTCTAAGCACAACCTTTATTGAACATATTGAGGATTAAACTCAAGACTTTTTACCTCTTTACATTATTTCCTGTATTTCCTCCTTCACCACAAGCTGCTTTTGAAAAACACTGACTCATTTAGTGACTTTTTTTCCTTTTACTGCTACTTCCTTACAATTTTTCAGCACTCATTATGTTAGTTCAAGAGCACTGTCACAGCAGGAGCATCATTGTTTTTCTGTTCTGCTCTGTTAAAACCCACTGCTGGTATTAACTCAACACTTACTGCAAGTGTGTTTAACAATATATGTGAAAGCAGCAGTGGACCTTTTTGAACTTCTTTGAAAAATGTTGACAATGCCATCAAGGTTAGCTACCCGTAAGAAGTCAGACTGAAAGCCTAACATTAAACATTCTGCCAGCTGTGTAACAGATAGCTTTGGTTTGAGACACAGAAGAAGTCTTACACAGTTTATTCATTCATTTCTTAACCGGGTTTGTTCTGTTCAGCATGGCAGGGCCACTGTGTGAGAACTGGAAGATATCCCAAACATGTTGTCATTACACCGGAGACAAACTCACTCACACATTGTACTCACTCGTGGAGTCAATGCAGTATCACCAATTAACCTGGCATGTACGTTTCCAATCTGCGAGAGCTAGCTATAATACCCAGGCATGCACAGCGAGATAAGTCAGAGTTAATTATCTAATCTCTAATGATAGAAGTATTTCATCTCAAAAACACATTTGTCAGTTTATTTATAAACCAAATAAACTGATAATATTTTAACTTAAGAATGACTTTTTAATTTTTTTTTTATTTTATGGGATAGAGATCTCATGATTATGAATGCCATCAGAGAAGGGAGAACCTATCTTCAATTTCAATAAATCAGCTCGAGATTAATTACATCTTGCAGTGTTCTCAGTGAGACCAAATATTTTTTTTAGTACTGAATGTTTCTCAGGGCACTCTGGCTTCCTCCCACTGTCCGAAAACATGCATGTCAGATGTAATGTTTTTTTTTTTTAATTCTTCTTAGGCGCAAGTGTGTGTGCCCATGGTTGTTTGTCTTGGTGACCTGTCCAGGGTGTACCCTGCCTCTCGCCTGTTGACCGCTACAGATAGGCACCAGCACATTTTGCTGCCCCAAGGGGGATGAAGCATGTTAGATAATGGATGGATGGATGGATGGACGGACAGCACTCTATGATAGGAAAAATTATGATTCTCTCCATAAATTAATTTACTGGAAAGTATGATCTACTCTTGATTTAACACTTTGTATAATCAAATAACACAGAAGCGCAGAAAAGACAACCAATGCATACACACTCACACCTGGTGGCAATTTAGAAAAGATTAATAACTGAACAGTATTATTTTTTGGATTTGTGGGAGGAACCGAGGGTACTCTGAGAGAACGCCTGCTTGCACTGGAAGAACATGAAATGTTCATACAGAAAGACCCCTGGTTGGTATTCTAACCCAAGACCTTCTGTCTGCATGACAGCACTGCTACAAACTGCTCCATCATGTGGTCTGTGTTTTGGGTTGTTTACTTATTCACTATTAACTGGGACAGAAATACAAATACAATGAACCTGCTAGCACAACATTGTTATAAAGAACTCTCTCTCTGTATATATATATACACACACCTCACTTTTCCAATCAAATTAGACACAAATAAAAAATGTCATTATGTTGAAATGAGTCTGGAACCTTTATAAGGACCTTCCCTACTGACATTAAACACATTTTGCTTTCAACCACATGAGAATACTTAAAAAGCAGCTTTTTACCTCAAATGAAACAGCTATATAGAAGGTAGCAAAATTTCCCTTACTGGCCTATAATCACAAGTCAGACAAAGGGTAAAAACTTTTGTTAATGCTAAGAAGGCCGTGTTTAATCATTGCAATTGGTCCTTGTCTATTCTGGGAAATAGCTTTGATGTAGCTGGCAGACCAGCTGCTTAACTGTTGCAGTGTGTTTCTGCATATCGGGGTGGATGCATGTGTTTGTGTGTAGCTACTCACCTCTTGCCCAGCTCTCCTGCACTATCTGCCCACCTGTCTGTGTGTGCAACGATGCTCATAAAAACTATGTAAGCCCTGTCGAACCCCTTTATTTCCACTTAAACAAACTATACTTCAGGTAGGTGCGTGTTCAAATTGTTGTTTTAAACAGAAAGTGTAAGTGTTTCTTTATGTATTTTTATCGTTTGTTGGCGTTCCTTGTATTCCAGATCAATATATGTTGTGTTTAGGGAAATAAAGAACCCCTCTCACAGATTATGTGCTTTGGCTGGATACACTCACAGATAGTCCTCCAACCTGAACCATAATGTGTAGATTATTTACTAAATTCTTAAGAGTCCTGTTAGTGATTGCCACAAAGGCCAAAAATACAGACCGATTTAAACTAAATTATCATAAATGCTATAAAGTATGAGATTCCTATGTGATCATCTGTGCTTTGTATATTTCACTGCAGATTTGAATTATGCATCACAGACTCTCTCAAATGAAAATACATTGTATAGCTTTAGACTAGCAAAAGTAACCAGTGGCTTTTGTAAAGTTTGAACCTTACTAAGCAGGAGCTCAAGCTGCCTATTCTTATTGTAGATTAAATGAGCAGAATCCAAAATCTTCATCTGATTTGTATAAGTGAGTCTTTACATGTAGACCTTTGAGCCAGTGTTGGGGTTTTGGTGTTTTCTAGTTGGCTGAAGGATATTTGGCAGTGACTCAGCCTCCTAATGAAATTACATTTAACTCAATCTGACTGAATCCCATTAGAATGAATCAAAAAGGAAAAATTTCTCTTAACATCCAAAAAGTTGTAAAAATATGAAAAAAATAATTAAATGGGTGCTAAAAGCTCATTCAGCAACACATTGATTATTTCAATAGAATTAATGTACAAATGACATTAAAACTCCATGTTCATGTAAAAATATAAAAGGTCTCTTTAGCCTTTTCCTCACATTTCTCCATTGTTGCCTTTGCTCTTCTTTCTTTGTAGGTTTCATCCACTGGTCTTTCATTTTCTACGTATGTCCCTTCTCCTACTTCTTCTTTTTTTTCTTTTTTTTTTGCCATTTCAAAGACATATATTCACCCATTTCTTTCCGATGTCATTTTCAACTTTATGATCCTACTGTTTTTCCATTTGTCCTTTCCTTTCACTTTCTTCTCCCTCTGTTTCTTTCTCCCGTGATATTCTCTGAAAGATGGGTGGATGAAAGATTGTGGTTAATGAATCAATGAATGATTGTTGCTGCGCGTAAATGTATTTGTAACTTTGTGTTTTATTGAAAGTGATAGATTGAAAGTGTGCAATCTCTTTTTATCTCTTTATGATTGTGTCAGAGTTCCATGGGCTTACTGCATGTTATGTGGTAGTGAATGACCGTCTCTCGCATATGGCATGCCACAGCTCTCCATAATGTCAAACATACTTTGTCTAACAACCATATGCATGTGTGGGCATGAATGCACGGGTCTGCCAGCTTGTGCAAACATGCCTATGTGACATGTAAGTTTCCTGAAGCGTAGAAATAGTTTTCACTGACTGAACACTATTTAAATGTAAATGTTGTACAGTGTTGTTAAAGCTTAAGTACTTTATAAACAGGGGTCATTCAATACTGAATAAAGGTGGAACCAATCAATCTTTTGAGATCATCTTGTCTGCTACAGTTTACAGCTTGTGGATATAACCTAAAACAGTCATTTGTCAGATCTCTTTTCTTTAATTGTGTTTGGATTTGCTGAGACTCAATGACATATTGGACTTTTATATTTGTATTGTATTTCTCAACCAATCAAAGCTGTTCTTCTTATCTTATATTCATATTGCAAGAATATTGAAGCATATTTCGGCAAATGTCACTGTGGCACTTTGGACGAAGGATGAGACAAAAAAAACGCTGAAGACAAACAATTGAAAGAGGAATCAAAGGAACCAAATAACAAAATTAATTCAGAGACAATAGAATTTTCTGCTAACAGTTTCGGAAATAGTGCACTAATTCAAGAAGAAACCCAAATTTAAAATGTCAATTCCACGTCTTTACTTTTTAGGATCAAACATGTCTCTATGAATAACATGGAAAATGAAGCACTTTCAGTATATTGCACACATTTTACAGCACTGAGGTAATGGTGCTGCCCCTGGTATCCTGAAATAACCTAGCTACAGATTTGAGCATGCTGCTTCTGTAATTAAGTTCCTTGAAGTCTTTCTCTTTAAAAAGAAAAAAAATCAACAATTAGGGGAGGGAGTATTATGTCAAAGTGATGTTTTTACAGCTTTACTTGATGGTATCATGTAAAGCTCAGCTCATCCAAAATATTCCTAGAATTTTGCTTTTATTCTTTCTTACATACATACATCTCCGTGGAGCTGCAGTCTCCAGCCAGAGTTTTCCCCTCACAGAACATCCCAACCCGGCGACTCTCCCACACAGCTCCACCAGACTAGCGGCAGCAGCAATTAGAAAACACCAGGTGGAACGTTTTATATATACTGCATTTCTATGACAACTAAATGTAACAGTTACTTGATTGTGCTATAAAACTGCACTATGTGCCTGGAAAAAAACAAACAAACATAATACTGCCCCTTCAAACTATCTTTACTTGCATGCCACAACTAACCTCTTAAGAAAGGGGACTGGAAGCATGCACAAGACAAGACAACACAAGACCTTTGATGTAATTAGATACAACGATTGGATGTTGCAATTTCTAGATGGTCCCTAAACTCTTGTTTGACTACTGGTGAAGTGTTGACTTCAGTTTTATAATTTAAACACTTAAAATGCAGCTTATAAACAAGAACTGCTGTACCAAAGAGTCAAATGTTGTTGTTGTTTTCTTTTTAAAAGTAAATTTCCCCACCAGTTTTCTTTTTGACACCTTGTATTAATAAGATCCTTACAACAAAGTGACTCACAAAGCAAAACTTATGACTATGCCTTCTTCAAGCCACTTAGTGCCAAACAAGATACAGCCTTTGAGTTGATTTAAAAATCTAGGACATGACAGCTTTCCTTATTAGCCATGGAGCAGTGATGTGAATGTTATAATCTATGTACTCATACTAAATACCTCTAAAAACACACACACACACACACACGCACACACAAGATTGGGAGCCTGTCCCACAGACAGCTTTAAAGTTTGGGATTCCGACATATTATCCAGGTTGTCATGCAGGTAGACTAATCCACAGTAACTTACCAACAAACTTTATTTTGCCAACAATCCATGACTTTCTCTTCTCTCTTGTGTGCTCTCATTTTTAGGAACAAAGAGAATAGCATTCAACCACTTCATGCCAATAACATTTGATTTTGTTTCCTGACATTTAACGACCTTTAGAACTTGAATCCAGAATGAACACACAAAATTCTCTCTTTTTTTTTTTTTTTTTGCATGTTTAAACCATTCCTTTGTCATTTCTGCATTTTGGGAGTGGTGCTTAGTTTTTCTGATAGATCTCATTGCCATTATTGAATAGGTTTGCATGAAAAGGTGTGCATGGTATGCAGCAGTGTCTCTAAGACACATGTGTCGGCAGTAACGTCTAAGATCTGAGAGGAGTATTTTAGAGCACTAAGTACAAAATTAAATCAAACAATAATTAAACACATTTTATCTTTTCCACGAAAAAAACACAGTTACTTGTAATTGCAACCCTTTACAGAATCCATTTAATTGAATGTAGCTAATTAACACAGCTTTACATAAGCAACTTATTTCCATATTAGCAATGTCACAGCTGACAGTAGAACCAGACAACTATCCCTTAAAGTTTATTCTTCCAGTTTGCAAAGAAAAATCACATTTTATCATTTAGGTAAGGTGCCACTTACACTGTGATGATTAGGAGAGAATGTGGTTAAAGTCCATTTAACCTTCCATACTTCTTCAGATGCATCAAAAGTGTGGATGTCTGTGTGTGTGTGTGGGGGGGGAGGGGGGTTGCACACGCCTGCCCATGAAAGTGTGTGTGAGTCCATCAAAGTGATGTCTTTGATGTCTGATCAAGGATTCTGATTCTTATTGTTCATGACGTGACCCAGACTAACATAAACACAACACTTTCATCCAACACACTCAAGTACAAGTCTCATGAATACACAGACTTGTCTGCACCTACATTAATGCACAACATAAATTTATACTTATGATTGACTGACAGCTGTGAAAAGAAGCAGACAAAATGCAAAAGCAGGGGGTGAGAGGGTGAGCCCCTGGTCACACTTTTCATCTTCGTCTTTGTCCCATCTCTCTTTATCTTTCTCTTTACTCGCCACCTTCTCTCACCATCCCTGAATGCCCCATCTCCCCATGTCAATGTCTTCTATTCCCTTTCTCTTCTTGAATCTACATTAACCTTTGAAAGCTTTATTTTATCTCCCCATTATGTTGCGTTTCCTATCTTCCTTTCATAAACTGACTCCATGTATTAGTTCCCACTTAGCATTTTTGTATTCATATTGCTTCACTTTCACTTCTTACTTTTAAAGAACTCCCTAATAACTAGACTTTGAGAGTCATCTCTCTTTGGAACCTATACAGCAGACTTTGTTCTCTTACTCAATGTTTCAAATGCCCTTTTAAATTTTATCGTTTGGTGTTTTCATCTTTTAAAATCACATCCCAATATAATTTTAATCCCAAAGAATCAGTATTTAAATTTTTATTAATCATCTCTTTCACTCTCTCCTTTTTCATTCTTCTGCTGCTTACATTTCAAACAAACTAGATCCCTTCTGCTTTCAACTTGTGTTTAAAAAGCTTGGCTTTTAAATGGTCTATTAGTTACTAAAGCTCTATGGTGATATTACTGTTCCTCGTGTATTTGTTGCATATTTCATGGTTATTTTTCTACACATAGACATGCTTGAAATAATTTTGATCCAACGTTATTAATAATTTTAATATTTTAATATTATCATAATTTCACAAATCTTGTATTACAGAACCCAGAGATAAAACATTATCTTCTGAATTTGCCACTTTACTGAGGTTTGTGTGAAGCCCAAAAATATCCTACTAAGGTTTATGACTAAACCTTACAAACTTTGCCGACTAAACAGATTTAATGCCATTCATTCTAAACATCTGTGTTGCATTCTGTAAGCTAGAGTACTCTCTTTGTCATAAGGCAACATCGTGCTAAAAGAAACCAGCGTTCTGGCATTTACAGGGAGGTTTCTTTGACACCAGACATCTATTGAAAGGTTTGATTGTTTGCATGCTAATCAATCCCAGTAAGTGACGACAACACTTCCCCATAGCAGCACCTCACTATCACCATTTTCCCATTTTGCTGGAGAAGCCATTTCACAGCAATCCCTGTGAAACACATGATGAGAAAATTGACTCAAAGAATACAAGAAAAAGCCTGAGGTTGTTTCTAGCTATAAAAACTTTGCAGATATTTCAGCATTCAAAGACAAGACTTAAGGCCACAGGCCATACACACACACGTTTATATATATATATATATGTACATGGCACTAAACCGTAGAACATAATTTAACAAAGATGTGAGATAGATAATTTGCCAAGAAGAAATTTTAATAATCAAGCTACTCGAGTTATTCAAGGAATCGCTACAGCCCTGTAACGCACACAGTACAGTAGTCGGTCATCATGAACTAAGGAAAACCAAACTTTTGTGACATAATGAAACAAAGTCAACTGTGTTAGTGTTCGTAGTCACAACTGAACAGCCTCTACTGTATGTTAATGATGTTTTCCAATTATTCCTCAGGGATCATGTTTATTTCATTTGGAAATTATGACATGTGAAATATGAGCATGCAGTTCCCGCTTGGGTTATAAAAGGTTAAGGAGCAAGCTAGGATGTTACATAAGCAGTAAGCAACACCCTCTTATGTGGCTTTCATTCTCAGCTAAGACAGTCCAAAAGTCCATGGATCGGATACTTTGTGATAGATGTCCAGATGTCCACATATATATGTGTGTGTGTTTCTATTTCTTCAATTACATTTTGTGTGTGTATTTGTGTGTGCTCGTGTTGTTTCCTCATTTGTATGAAATCACACAGCCATCTTGTAGCTTGTTGGTGTTCAAAAGCATGTTGTATTGATTAATACATGTTATTCCCCCTCGGGGGAAATGTTTACGTAACAGTGGAAAAGTGTGTTGTACACAAACAGAACTGGCCACAAAGATAGGATTACTCAGACAAATGAATACAGAGGCGTAATTCAGAAGAGTTGTGGGTTTCCATCACAGCACACATAGTAGGAGTTGTTTTGCATATGAATAGTTAACATTTCGTCTCTTTTTGTTTTTAATTATGAAATAAATTCAGTGCTTTAATATGCACCATAACTCATGAAAGCCATAAGTGTTGAAGATAAAAAATGTGTTTCCAAAAGTACCACTGAAAAATAAAAGTTGTTTCACAAACCTAACTTTGAGTCTCATTACTGGTTTCCCAGGAGAGGCTGAGTGCAGCACTGAGATGCAATATTGTTCTGATTAGTATTTTAGATTCCCCGCATTTTTGTCTCAAAACATGTGCCAAATAAATGCATTCTCAGATGCTTTTTTTCTTTGCCTAATAGCTCCTCACCTGTTTTCATCAAGCAAAATAGACAAAACAAAGCCAATATTTTTTACCATAATTAGAAGCAATATGAGTGTTAAATTTCACACTGATGTTTTACCAGGAAAATTTCAAAATTAGAAAAAGTTTTGCTTAGAAACCAAACAAAGCCAAATAAAGTCCAGACCCTCTGAATGAAGCGAAGCTTAGAGCAAGGATTTGTTTTTTATCACTCTAATTCTATCCAGTATCTTGGTTTTTTTAGTCATGATTCATATGTTCACACCTTAGGAATTGAAATGTACAGTAGATATATGGTCCAGCAAATCAAAATTTCAAATTTTGACTGATCTTTTTTTTTTTTTTTTACTATGACAAAAAATGTTTTTGTTTTACATATTGGGCCCATCCATCAATGTCCCATCGATCTACTGATCTCACCTTCTATCCCTCCATCCCATGTAGATGAGAAACAAAGACACTTGCATTCCTCAATTTGAGTAGTGTTTTAGATCCAATTTTATGCCAAGTATTTTTTATTGGTCCATTCAATAAGTTTAAACAAATGTGTATATATTAGGAAGGCAATGCAGCTGAAAAGAGAGTTAAATACTGGTGTGCTACAAACTCGGTTACCGTTGGACAGAAAATTAAAAGCAAACCGGGAATAGACGAAGGGAATAAAATAAAAAAAGGGCATTATAGATGAAAATTTTACAAACTAAAAAACACTTAAACTCTAATAAAATCTAAAGAATATAATATGCATATTTAAAGTAAAACATATTTAAAAAACTTTGTAAAAGCTATATTTTCAATGTACTTCCTCATTTTATTGCTATGTTGGCTAAAGCACATTAGATCACTAACTTCTCATGATGCCGCTGAATTAATAACACATTAATTAATAATATTACATCAGAGTATTTAGACCTTGACATTTCTGACAGACCATTATTAGGAGTGGTGTGATTGCTACTGTGTGCCTAAATTTGTGCCTTCCTGTTTTCCTTTCCTTATCTCTCCAAGTGTCAGATGACTTCTGAACAGATTGAACAGAATATTAATTGCCTCCCTAATTTATGTAAATTTATGCTAATCTACACAGTCATCTACTCTCAACGGGCTCGTTATCCAGATCGCTGAGAACGGCCAGAAAGTGTTTCAGACTATGTGACCCAAAAGGTTGGCAGTTCAATTCCCAGTGAGTTGAGCCTTGGGGCAGTGGCAAGTCAACTTAACTCCAAATTAACTGGCATCAAACTCTGTACTTAAACTTGGTCATTAACTGAAAAAAAATATCCTGGCCTCTAGAGGGCACAAATAAATACTCTGTGGTCACGGGTAAACGATGTCAATTCTGATTCATTCAGTAATTTATGTGGAGTAAAATGCCTTAAAAATCATTGTTTTTACCTGTGTGTTAAAACATTTCTTTCTGTTCCCTTTGATGGCGTAAGTTGTATGTTTCTTGCAGAGACACAGCATGTGTAGTGAATTCCAACAAAAAGTAAATACTTATACTTCTATATATTTTATGCATACTTAAAATATATAGGTGCTCAATAACAAAGGATGTAGAAAGTCTAAAATGTTATGCAAACATTAAAGTCTAAAAGACAAAACACATGTGCAGAATGTCAGTGAATTTAAAGCATTCAGAAATAAAGTTTTACAAAGAAAAATGTAGTGGCAGAGAAGTTAAATCCAGTAAAGTCTGAAGCTAGGAAAACGGCCTTGTGCAGATGGAGAGAATCAAAAACTATTTGTATTCTTAAATAAAAGTCTTAACCTTTTATTGTTATTGAAGGTTTTAAGTATGAAATCGTGCTCAGTGTTAACACACAGTAGATAGTCCTGCAACAATAAAAATGACATGAACACATAATTACTTCAATGCTGCGATTTAGTCCATGCATATTAAGGAGCACTGCCAGTTCACACTTAAATGCATACTAAAGCAGAATATTCTGAGCAAAGTATTAAAGACTTTTTAGGAATATAAGGCGCATTGCCAATTATTTTGCAAATATGGGGATTTTATGTGCGCCTTATAGTCTGAAAATTACGGTAATAGCTTTCAGGGGCATAGTTTTAAGGGGCTCGGATGGCCGCAACAAAAAATAAGGGGCCGTCACAAAAGCATGTATAGATCCCAGTTAAAAAAAGAGAGCATAGCTGTACAGTGAATCACTGCACATCAGTGTGTGTGATGCATTGCTGTCTCTTTGTGTAGGCACACACATTTTTGGTCACTGTCAGAATATTTGTTCAGTCATTCTTCATACTGTCAGTTTGGCATCATAATAATCTGGAGCCTACGCCAGCTGTCACTACACAACCTGGTAGAGTGCAACCTGGAAAGGTCAGCAGTCCTAGACAAGGCCAGGTCAGAGGCCAAAGTCACTCCATCCTGGGGGTGATCTAGCATCCCCAATTAACCTAACATGCAGTATTTTTGATCTGTGCTTAATCTTGGCTAAAACAAAGCTTCCTTATGAACTTTGTATTCAATGTACATACCCTATGTTGTAATCCCAACTTGCAGGGATTGTGTATAATGATTATATGTATATATATTCATTTGGACATCTTAAATTTGAGTTTCCTACAAAGCACATTTTTCAACAACATGTAGCTGTTGAGTTTAACTTAAACTCAACAGCTGTTTCTGAAGTATAATTAGCAACAAAATGATTACATAAAATAAAAACACAGGGTTAACACTGAATGTGTCATGTTGAGTGTTTGTATATGGACCTAAATGAAGCAGGCTTGAAAGATAGTGTTGTATTGAAAAAAAAAAAAAAAAAACAATGAACAAAACGTACAAAAATACGAGAAGCCAGAGTCAAACCAAAAATAATTCACAAAGAAAAGCCAGTAAGGAGACACGGGGACAATGCGGAAAAAACGGGGAAATAAAAGGAACAAACAAGCAAGGAGTGACTGAGAAAGAGGTGCTTAAGTACTGAGAGGTTGAATGCTGAAGCAAAGTACCTGGGCTGATTAGCTAACTGATTGTAAAAGTGTGAGGGGAGAGCGCAGAATAAATAATTCTTTTGATTATGTTTATTATATCTAGTTATTTTTGTTGGATTCAAAACTAGAGTAACTAAGTAAAGGACTAGACACAAGAAAAGAACATATATCACTAAGATAAACTGAAGTAAAAATAAAAATAAGGCAGAACTGGTAGAAAGAACTAAGAAACAAAATAATAGACAACTCAGAATTTGAACAGAATGGGAAAAAAAAACGTTGAAGTAAGAATAGATTTTTTTAGCTCATTATTGAATTTATTCCTCATATTTGTAGGTGTAGTGACTTTTCACCAACCTGTTTTGTCACCTATCTCCAAATGTAAACTGTTCACAATGTTGTTTGCAGCAGGAATGCATATCAACCAACCTATGCATATTTCACGACATCTTAAAAGATGTATGTCACACTAAGGACTGTCATAGACGTGCATGTTCATTATAAACAAAAGAAATCTGACAGATATGACTGCGTTTGTACTGTCATAATTTCAAATACTAGGAAGAAATTACATTTTAAAACTATAACACTGTACAGGCAATGTTTGTGCAGCAACAACCTGCATTCTTCATTACCTTTCCCACCAGGGCAGAATATATCTAATTTCCAGTCTTCATTTTGAAGAGTTTTACTACAAGCGTAGGAGCACTCACATTTGTCAGTCTTGCTCTTGCTGCTACGATGACCTAATTTCGCCACACTTTTTATTAAAGTTTCATCTTATCTTGTCCAGTCTGGCCCTCCTGTCAAGAGTACAGCTCAATAAAGGTGTTTAATTTCAATTTTCCCAGCAACTCTGAGCGCCACACTCGTATACGACACATACACTCTCACTTGAAAGCCAAAAGCAAAATCCATTCACAGATGTTTTTCAATTTCTGATTCGATCAAGCCAAGAGCAAGAGACGCACATAAAGGTAGCTGAACTATCACAATCTCATCATTTTAGAGGACATCCTGTGTCTAAACTTTACCTCGACTTTAGAAGGTCTTCGTATTGGGTAGGTAAAAGATGAAGACTAAAACTGGGAGCTTTCAAAATATGTCTTTTTGTTCTTTACTGGTGTTTGCAAAGAATCACTCTTTGAAGAGCACCGGAAAAAAAATCCACCATGAACTTAAGAGTTTTTCTTTTAATTACACATCATTTTTTACACTTCACTTTTGCAAGCTTGTTTCAAGATTTGCCATATATGTTAATGTTATTTATTGATGTTCATAAATAACCTTATGAACATAAGGTCGATGAGTCCACATCATTTGCTAATCTTATTGCAAAAGATGTGGCTTTTGCAGTAATTTTTATCACTTTGTGTATTAAATAAATCCACTAAATGACATGCAGGAGCAGCTCTTTTCACAAGCATATTTTTAAGTTACTTGTTAAAACAAGAAAAATGTAATAAAATAGATAAATGAAAGATGATTGAAGTAAAAGGATTTTTTTTTGCAGAAATTGTATTTTGTTCACAAATGTGCATCTATGTCATTCACTGGTCTTAGAGAAACGAAGGTAAGACAAAACAGATGCACTGAAGCATGTCAATGTGCAAGAGAGGCTTTGAAAAAAATAAAAAACAACTCATACTGTTCCATTCTTATAACAGAAAAGCAACCACCAGAACTAAAAATAATCAATTTTACATTAAGAATCAAGGACTGAATAGTAATACTGGTGCCTGATGTGGAAAAGAAAAGAAAAACTGTAACAAGAAATGGATAACAGGACGACAGATGCTGTTCAAGTTTGTTCCTTGGCTAGTCCTGCCTCGCTCACCTGATGTCATAGATGTTGGCTTCTCTGTCCTTTACATTTGACGTTTTACACCAGAATTCCACAAAAGGTGGGATTAAAAATGTTAGAAAGCAATTGGGATGTCCTGTTAGAGGTCAGGAGCACTGAAGGGCAATTAAACTGAAACATGCTGGCTCTTTCGCAGCAGGAGCGCAACGAAGCTTCGTAATTACCTCGCAAGTGTGCTGATGTTGAAAACTCAACACTTTATATACAGGCAAAGACAGTCTTCCTCCACAATCTGACAGTTGAGACTCTTAACAGACCCATGTGGAGACTGTTTGACTGATTTTGTCCTCTTCATCATGCTCTTCTGGGGTGGGGGTTGAATTTTGAATAATAATAATAATTTTAAAAAAACAGTCAAACTTGGCCTTTATATGTTAAACCCCATGTCATCTGTTTTGCATAAAGTTTTTATCAGTGAGCCACACTGATTGGATTGAGTGTCGGATATTTCTGTAGATCTCAAGGAAAAGCCAAAAGAAAGTCGACTTTACACACAGAGCAGTATGCATGTTTCCGAAACATAATTGGAAATACATATTAATATTTAATATCAATTTTCACAATACTTAGAAACTCAAGAGACATACAGAAATTGTTTAAGAATGTTATAAAACGAATGCAAGTTTAAGCAAAGAATACATTAGGACATTAGGACATCTATTCATATTAAAATTTGGCTAAAATTACACACTTCATAAGGTACTACGTCCTTACATCATTCATTAAAACTGCTGCATTACAGCAGTTTTAAGTTTGTTTCTTTAAACCTTGATCATTTAGTTTGTTGTGTTTGTTTTTGTTGACGTAAAAACAAATATGGGGGAATTTTTCTTGCCATAAGTCGAAAGCACACATTTTCTGTCTGAAAGCAGGATTTCATGTCTTTTGTTCACAAAACTAACATGGTAGCATTGAAAGAGCTGTCTGAGGCATTCAGAAAGAAGATTTCTGCAGCATATTAGCCTTGTAAGGGATTGAAAGAGCTCTCAAAAGAATTAACTAAAAAATATAATCAAGGGCTCTGGCACTCAATGGCAGTGTGTCATCACATTACATATGGCGATCGCCTCAGGGCAGTATGTGCCCTAAGGCTTGATTGCTCTTTAGTATAATCAAGATGTGTTATAAGTTCTCAGCAAGATCTACGGTAAAGACTTAGAACATTCAAAATGTGTCTTTGTGGATTAAAAATGTAGCTATATTTTTATGTGCACCATCAGTGTTTATCTTTTCATAATGAGGAGGATTTCTGTAAGTTTTTTCTAACCTAAGTTACATAAACACTGCATATATATGGTCATGTCTGCCGCTTCTAATATTAAAGAAAATACAGTCTTGCGTAGGAAATTTGACACAAAATGTAGAAGTAAACATACTTACAGTATATAGATATTGGAGATGCAGGCATGCACATACAGTAGAAGTAATAGTATTGTCCAAATTTTATTTTCACATTTAATATTTCTAAACTGTTTTTGTTTTATTCTAAATAAATTAAAGAAGTGCACTAATATTATATTCTGGTGCTTGTCAAACTCGATTTTATACAACTAATGTAATTCTCTTAAGAGATTCTCCTACGTAGTGAAATTCCTATGGAGCAATTTTCTGCATGAAACAAAACTCTGACCTTCTTCAGATAGACACGAGAGTTCCTAAAACATTCAATTCATTTCCCACCAACCCAAGGAGAGTATACAACAAAAGCACCTACAACACAAACATTAGATTTATTTTCTCCCATCGAGTGTAAATTGAACCACTATTTGGTGGAGCAAAGAGTACAAGACTGCCACTGGTCTTGACAAGAAAAAGGTTTATAAATGTCTCTGCAACAGAAATGGGCTTGTGTTTAATGTCAAACAAACATGACTAATACGCTCCTGCTCAACAAGTATTTAATATAAACAATATTATTAAAGCATGAATACCTTTAAATATTTAGAGTAAGGGTTAAACAAAGTGAGTCTGATGCACATTATTAAATATTGCTAATCTAAACTCTCTGAGCTGTTTCTTCCTGATTTTTCTCACTTTTGTTCTGCTGCTTTAAAATCTGACCATAACTATGAACGTGCTAGTCTCTGCATCACTGCTGAGCCAAGAGCATTGAGTCTGTTAATGTGATCATGACCAGTTTTCCCTTTAGCGCCACCAGAACCTGCTGCACAGTTCTGAAATATGTTCGCTCAAATTTTATTATGTGTGCAGCAGTTGCTTGCTCTGCTTCTCTTCCGCCTCTGCGCCACAATCCTCTCAGCTTGAATGTGGCGTGATGTTAAGTCATGCAGCCGATACAAAGACCTGCTAAGGAAAGCTGTAACATGGAAACAGATTTAAGTCCGACATGATTCATTCCTCATCGGTCACCTAAAATCTCTGCTTCTAGACCAACACGACTACTGGAGAGTTTGGTCACAACGTTTTCAGACACATACGACAGCAATACATACAGATACAATCTGTTTTCATCACGTTAGTGACATTTGTCACTGTACAGTGTTGCAGTTTTCAAACTTAAAAAAAGAAGGCAATATATTTGCCAGGTTAGAGGAGAAGCTGATGATGTTAAGATTTCCGTCAGACGATACTAATTTACTTTGGTAATGTCCAACAATTCAACATATTTTTGCAAGCACTGGAAATCTGGTCTAAAAAGAGGACAACATAAAATCCTTGAACTGATTAAAACTGAATAGACCTTTTAGTTTTTATGCTACATTTTGTGGTTTTGTTTGTTTGTTTGTTTGTTTGTTTTCAAGTCTCCCAGAAAGTCAAAAGAACATATGAAGGATGGATTTCTTTCACACACTAACTAAAAGAAATCAGATTCAAAATCAATCTTGGTCAAAAACCAAAACCTAAATAAATATCTTGTTTTATAAATACACATACATCTGTTTGTTGTCGTCTTCATCTTTTTTTGACTCCTGCTTCTTCTCTTTTCTGCATTTTTGCCTTTTTTATACATACATTCATTTTTAATTTCCCTATAACACAGAGACTCATGGTTTTTGCACTGTCTTGCAGCTTAACCAGAGATTTTTGTGGAGTCATGCAAAGTTTCAGCTAAAGAACGTCAACCAAGCACGTCAGATTACAGAAGCCTGGCTCCACAAGATAGAGCACATGCATACCAGCACACCCCAAATCACGCACGCACACTACGAAATGAACACGCATGCACACAAACACATCAAACATACATGCACACTCTCCAGGACTCATACACTTTGATTTGCTAAGTTCTTGACTGACTGACACATCAGACATGAGTGGATGACAAGGACAGCCAAAGAGAGGGAGAGGAGTAAGAAAATCAGAGAGCTGGGGACTTCAGAGCGAGAAGTCAGAGTAAAAGGCTATAATTTCAAAGGAAAATAAACTTAGCTACAACCATAATTGCCTTAATTGCTTATCAAATCTCCACTGTGTCAGATATACATAAATGAGGATTTCAAACATGTAAAAGTCAGTGTTCGCTCTTAACAACTTTGGAGACCCTCAGCTAAAAAGACCAGTTAATTCATTCATCTTCCTCTCTATAGTTTTCTGAGCTTAAGCTGACATGTTAATGCAGCCCAGCAGATCAAGGAGGGTGAGATGAGGAGGAAATTTGTCATTTTCTTCCTTAGTTTAAATAATGAAAAGCTCTGGAGTTTGGCACTAAAGGTTGGGAGTGAAAGGCTAAACAGACACTGATTGTAGTAAATGCATAATAAATCAGACTGAAGAAAGTAAGTTAAGCCATTTTCATCCAGGCAAGGGAGTCCTGAAATATTCAACACTGTATGTGAGAACAGAACTTGCTAAATTGGCTGTTCAGGCTGTGACTGTGGAAGGCCTCTTGTCCAAGTGCAGTTTGTGTAATCTTGGGCTCAGTTTGGATGTGAATGGTATAGTTAATATTCTCAAGAACTCGTTGGAAGCATGGTTTGCACTGCTCTTGCTTGATTCTTTCCTCCTATTTATGCAAAACCAAACTTTGAAAACAAATCACAACTAAAATTCAGGTTTATCTACTGCACAAAAAATAAATAAATCAACCTTGGCAGCTTTTGTTGGAATAGAAAAAGCCGTTTTTGTTCAATACACATGCATGATATGCATGTGTTTGTAAAAATCTTAGCATTATTCTAGCAAGATGTACCAAATAAACTGGTCAATTGTGTATATCACCTTTAGGTCAAAAGGACATCATTTCGGCATAATTTGAGCAAAAGCAGTCAGTTACACTCATGTCTTAACTGATATGGTGATACGTCCAACGTAATAACAAAACTTGTTAGATTCCCACTGATTAAAATCAATAATAATTTAGCAGTATTGAGGAGCAGCTTAACTTAGTATAGAATAGATTACTGAGTTAACCAAATTGAAAATGAATAGAGGCATAAGCTTGATATGTCAGTAAATTAATTTTGAAATGCTGTTTATATTACTTTGGATACATAAAAATACTTTCTACCACAAAATCACATGACAGCTGATGCAAATCACTTGCGTATCTAAGAAAACAAGTCTGTAAGACCAACATAATTGTTAAAAATAGAATAAATTGAAGCTGTGATGATGAAATAATATAAAACACAGCATCACACATCTTTCATTGCAGACTAAAGCAAAGTTTTATTCTGCACTAGTCTTCATTATACAGGACTTGACCTCTGTCAGCCCCAACTGTCCATCTTTCTTTCTCTGAATACTGAAAGTCTACCATTAATGAATATGTAACAAAATTTAGTTATCAAGGATTCAGATATGGTGACTTTGTGAAGAGTGAAGCCAATAATATATGTAAAGCCATTGTTGTAGCAGTTAAGAAAATGGCATGAAATGAACAAAAATGAAAAATGGATCATGCATTAAACACCAGCATGTTTATGAAAACACTTAGGAAAAATGTTGTTCAAGGCTGTTAGAGCAATTAATTGCCTTGAATTGTTAATTCAAGACTTAACAATTCAAGGCAAATTTGATAATATTTACAATATTTGATAATATTATAAAATATTATCAAATTATATTATGTATACTTAATATAAAGAAACAAAGAGAGGAGTAAAGCCATTAGCCTTTTAGTGTATCCTGCAGTTAACTATAAGTCAAAGGGTGTTAAACCTCTCCTGCATTACTGCCGCCTATCAGGGTCAACAAATGCCTTGTCCCCCTGCTGCACTGGTTTATTACAGTAGTATAATCTGATTCTTCCCATGTGAGAAACAACAGCAAATCTCTTAAAGAACAGGGATGACCTGTGTGTTTGTTGTTCTTGGCTTTTTTTAGACAATATGTCCCTAGATGTCACATGTGGGTCAGCTGCCTCCAGACTGATAACTAGAAGAAAATAAAGTCTGCTTGAAGCTGTCCACCATGGAACATCTGTTTTCAGGCAATAGATTTTGTTGTTCTGGTAAAGCAAAATAGAAGTGACTTGCAAACCAAGGTAAGAGGGGCATATGCCATTGCAATATGACAGGCAAAGAAATGTCAAAAGGTTTTAATGGTCAAACCAAATTGTTTACAGAAACTCTCTACAAAGTGAAGGTTGAAGAGATTAGATGGATTACTGTTTAACAACCAGATTTGGTAACAGTTAATGTTGTGTTCAGCCTTTAATATAAAATTCAACTACCATATCAAAACGGATATGGAAGCATAGCATGCTTATATTGCAAACGTCGCCAGTCCATTCCAGGCACAACATCTTGATATCAAATAAAGAGGGAACTGATCTGATGCAGCAACACAAATCCTGACATTGGATAATTTAAGTTCCTGAATGGTTTGTAAAATAAGTGCTGTTAGTTCAGTTAAATGAATAAAATCAAATCAAGGCCAAACTTGTTGCACATTATTTAAAAAATATATATATACTGTAACAAAAAGGACCATCATAAAAGAGAAACACTTTGAATGTCATACTGAGAGAGTTATCTAAAGCCATTTACATCATGGCTTACAACTAATTTCTTTATTTTTCTCTCTGTGTCTCTCGACTTTTCTGCCATTAATTGTTCATACTCTTCACCTCGTTTAAAGAACTGAAATTAAATCCCTCACTGTATTTACTTGACATCCTGAGAAAGCTCGTTCTTGACTTGTCTTAGGTGCTTATACTGAATCCACTCTGTTACTTTTGGGTTTGTCCACAGAACGTGTAGTCCTCCCTTACAGGACCTTTACAGCCCACACAGAGACTCCTATGACATTAAAATGTCAGAAGAAGAAGGAGGCCATAACAAGCTTTTAAACGTCAACACTTAGATCACAAGATCAACTCTCCAAGACAATGGAAGCCTGCGCTGTGAGGCTTTATAGAAACTGATTTGCCTTCTTCACATTGTTTTGCCCAAATGTCGGGCCCATGTACCACCCGGAGCTAAATTGGGTGAGGCAGGAGCATTGAGCTGAATCATTTTCTTAGCTGATAAAAAATTGATTACACAAGTTTTGGGCTGCTCAAAATCTGACACTTCACATATTCTTACAAAAGAGAAGCCAATGGCAAGATTTATGGAAGAAAAAACTGGGAAACCAAAATGAAAAAGGACTCTGGACTGAGCAGCAAAAGAATTTAAAGTAAAGTTTTATTTATGTCTTGACAACAATTTCTAAGCTCTCAAACATGTAAATACAGGTTATCGGCAAAACAGTCACATGCCTCTGAATAGTAAAGTAAGAAAAATCCTAGAGTTACATTTAGGACTTTTCAGGTAAAGGTACGTGTTTTAGGTAAATGTAATCCGTCTTTCCATGCTGCTGTTGGAGAAAGGCTTTCTTCCTTAAGTCTTTGGACTCACATTGTTACAAGACTGCAGACAATGACACTATCAAATTTCAATCTACAACTTCAAGAAGGTCTTTCACTTTCTCTCAAGTAGATTTTGCATCAAAACAGGTTCATCTTTTGGGGACAAAACTGAAATGGTACGAAGAGTGAACATAAAGGAGATGTTTTCACTTGCATGTTCACGGCACCTTTAATCATCTAGAAATTGTGTTCCAGTATGAGGTAGAGTTTTGGAGATCTCCAATTCTCTTCCTGAAGGTTCCCATGATATCGCACAAGGAATCAGAGGAGCAGTGTGTTTGAGGTTTTGCCTGAAACACATCCAAATGTGTGCCTACAAGTGATTCAAATATTGTGGAGTTATCGATACAGTTATCTATAGTTATCTATGCAGCAATGGAAGAACTGCGAAGGCTGCAGTAAATGTTTGCTAATTATTTTAGTATTCAAGAATCATTTTTTTCCTAAAAAAAATTGTTGTCAAGATGGAAATATTTTTTTTCCCATGAATTAGATCGACAGTCTATGTAATTACTCTGCCGATCTATATAGTTACATTTTTAAACATTTAAATTTATCAGTTGAAAGTCTGATGATTATCACAAGATTTACTAATATCACATATCCCATGTTATTCCAATATCATGGAGTGTGATAGAAATCTCACTATATGTGAACATCTGATTTACGAAACCAATCAAAAACATCTCGTTATTCAGGCTTTCGGTAAATAGAAATACTTATGAAAATCCTAACTAACCTAAAACGGAAAAAGTTGAGGTTAATTGTGTGAAATCGAGCTGTGTGTCTTTTTGAACAATAAACATCTGGTTTTAACTGGACGTCTAACCTAATCCCCCTTTTGCTCTGCTCTGTCGCACTGAGCGCTCTATTTTCTTATCAGCCATTTATGGCATTGAAGTATTCATTCATTCATTCATTCATTCATTCATTCATTCATTCATTCATTCATTCATTCATTTGTGTGAGTGACAAAAATGTTGAGATTGTTTCTCCTGTAAATGTAACAGTGTTTTTACATTGGACACAAATCTGGATTAATTTTTTGTTTTGTTTCTACATTATAGCAGTTTTCCACCATTTTGCTGATACCATCTATTTTTTTTTTATCTGCACTCCAATCACTACAAAAAAAAGTGTTAAAGTGAAACTAAATCTTATAAAATCAAGTGTATAAACAAGGCAGGCTGGAGAAATGTAACATTCTGTTGAACTTTTTCAAATCAGACAGCATTTTCCATGTCAACACTTATCCCTTTCCCAAACATAGCAGTCAACCTTACTCTATACAACGTTCAATTCTTATCCTTTGGATTGCATTCATTAAGTAGAAGAGTGGTCTTTAGCCTGCAACAGGCCAACAATTCTTGCAGCACCGAGATAAGTTTAATAATGCATTACACTGGTGTGGGCTATTTCCTGTCTCACATTATTGTGTTTCAGTGCCTCAGAGAGGTTTCAGAAACTAAAGGTACATGCTCTAAAAGGGAGAGATCTGAAGAATTTTAAGCCCCTGGTGTTTATTCCTTTTATTCCTTTGGCTGGAAAGAAATAATAGCAATGGCTTTCCATACTCGCAAAAATTGCATTTTGGCCCCGGTGGCTCTGGTGTCAGACCTCTTTTAGATAGACATCTCTGGTTTGCTGACTAGCCTTAAATGGATTTGTTGCATGAGCAGGCAGAAAACAACTGAGTGACTGCTTGCAATCTGTTGGTTTGGCTTTCACATGTACAGATGCACAAACACACACACGCAAACAAGCGAACACAGCGAAACTCACACAAAAACACGTACACAGAGGACGTGGAAAAAAAAAAAAAGAACCTTAACTGAATTCAGCTCTCAAAATGAAAGCTGTCAGCTCAGGCCACATCTCAACAATCTAACCAGCAGAACAGTGCCAGAGAAGTTTGTGCAAGTGTATTTGGGAGGCTGTTGTGGTCAGTGATTTTGTTGCACTTCAGTTGTGGAGGGAATTTGACTGCTGATATGCTCATTGCAGCCCAGGGCGAGACAAGTGTGTCAGACTGTGTGGGGCACTTCTCGTGTAGGCTTGTGTGCATGACTTATTGTCGGTGAGAGAAAGTGACATTTTGGGAGGCAGGAATTGACCTGTATGTCCAACTGGTGACCACATACACACACAGATACTACCTCTATTCTTGCCTCTTGTATCACCACTTGTTTTATTGTGAGGCCATGCTCGGATGAACTGCGGCACAATACCAGCAGAGGGTTTGCAGGACATGAAGGAGATGACATGCTTTTGATGATAGAGTTAAGGTTTTAAACAATTTCATAAAAAAGCATATTCAGTGATATGTGAGCTAATGAAATCATCAGGAAGGATGTGTGATCAGTCTGCAGACAACTGCATGCAGATATGTTTCAGATCATAAGGTCTAAACACAGATGCCTCTTGCAAAAGCTAAACTGATCCATAGGATTAAAGATTTTACTGTTCAAGAACAAATTAAGTGAAATATTTCACTTTAAAACTGTGAAGTTCACAAGCATTGCTTTTGCTTAAAAGCAAAAGCAATGCTTTATTATTTCTTTTTCAGTTATAGTTTTGAGGTGGTGTTGATAGATTGTCTAATGATCTCAGTAATACAGTGAGGTGATTGGAGGAGCAATGTTTAATCCTGTTATTGCCTAATGGTTTTTCGTCTCCGGTGTGCATGTTTTGTTTTTGCTTTTTTTTTTGTTGTTGTTTTAACGAGTGTGAGAGGCATCCATTGAGTGTGCCTTGTTGTGTCTGACTAACGGATGGCCCTTAAGGCAAAAGGAAGTACATATGCATTATGGAGACTGAGAAAGACAGAAAGAAAAGGGAAAGGAGACAGCTTGTCATTTGGAATGGCTTCATTAAAGCAAAAAAAGAAAGCTTTTTGCAGACTTTAAACTTAAAACAAAACTGTGATAGCTGACCTGTTACGCACCCTGGTTTTTATGTTTACCTTTTAAAATAGCCCACTGCACAAATGCTAATCAACTGTTTTGAGATTTTGATAGAAAGACATTAGGTCCAGATTGAAACGTTTTATTTTTTCTATTGTTATAGGAAAAAAAAGATCATAAAAAGGACTGCAGCTATTTTGGGTGAACAATATGTTTTTCTCATACTTTGTTAAATGCCTTTTGTTATCCACTTCATTATTAGTTTGTGTCATTGCTATTGATTTATTCAGGACATCAAATATCCCATATCTTTTTGTGTCTATTTTTCCACAGGAAAGGTAATGAAAAAAATTTAATTTAACTTTTTGTAATGTTTTTGTATTATTTTTGGTGAAATTAACATTTGGTATTCAACTAAATATTTTATTCAGTTTCCGATTTTTGATTTTCTCCTTTGGTATTTACTTCATCAATATATTTGACTGTACTGTGTCATTTCTTGTAGTTAGTGTTTGCATTGTGCTTAGTTGCCCCTGTTGTACCATAGTGGTCCGATAAGTCATTATATATACACCTTTGTGTGTAGTTTGTACTGCTTACATTTTCTGACTGAGTTCAATCTTGTTTCTTTGAATGAAGTCAGCATTCATTTTTAAGTAAATAAAACTTTTTGGACTGAAGTAAACAAAAGACCTGTTCCTTTTCAACTCCGTCCATCACAATGATTTATCCTCTCACAAATGGTTGTAAACACATTTGGTACTGAAGACGATAATGCTACCTATATAGCTAGTTGAGCCAAGGACAAAAAAATAAATAAATAAACAAAAATGAAAACGGTCTGATGTCTGTCTCTGTCGAGAGCTGGAGCTGTGCCTTGTCTCCAGCTCTGATTAGTAAATGACAGGTTTCAACAAGAGCTGGATGTGACTCTTGGCTGACAGGCTGGCAGGGCGTCCAAAGCTGCTCTAAATGAGATTGTTTAGATGCAACAGGGGCGATGTCAGGGGAAAGCATTGGGTTTTTTCTTTGTTTCTTTCTTTGATGTCAAGAGAAGCAAGGTTTTAGAATCTGCTTAAATGCCAAGAACCAGAATTTATTGGCAGTTTTAGTTCCAGAACATGATGTCTGCATGGTAAAGTGGAGAGGGAGTTTTTCACTTTAATGAGACAGATGCTTCAAAGCATCTAGAAATGATTCAGTCTGGGAGGGTAAAAGTTATGACATCATTGTCAGACAGAAATAATAGCCACAAGGGGGTATTGGGTATTCAGATAAGAGATTACCTTAAAATCAAGTAAGTTCAACCACCTATACATCTCAGCCCTGATGCAAGTTTAAAAGGAAAGTATTATATAAAATAAACTTTTTTGAGCTTTACATCATGTTATAGTCATGCCGCTTTTATTCTATCTTCCAGCCTGGAAACCATTTTGTTTGCAGAAACACTTGTTCTCACCAAGCACAACCTTTTCCAGGAAGCTCCTCCTTGGAGGCGGAGCTTCCAAGCTGAGCGTCTGCCTCAGGGAGAGTTGCACCCCTCCCCTGCAACTCTCCCACTCAGCTCCTTCAGACAAGCGGCAGCAGCAATTTGTAGCCACCTGGTGGAACTGTGCATCTGTGCACATATTCATCGTGAGCTACTTCTCAGTGAAATACTAAAAACGTAGGTAAATGCTTAATAGAGGAATGCTATTATGATGTCGTGCTGAAGTCGGAGTGTTAGAAAGAGCAGGCGCTTCTTAAAGATATTATAAATGTGCACAAGCTAATGATGGAACATATTAGGGGATATCGTTGGGTTACTAATTGTAGGATATTGTCAAATTAATGAGTCACAAATAAATCAGACCTTTGCATGTCTCACAGATGTGGCTCAACTCAGCACTAGAAAAGTGACCAACTTTTTGCCCCTAGTGGATTTGTACTTAACATGCAGATCATTAGTAATGACTCATAAAGAATAATGGCCTCAGGACTAACATCTCAAAGACAGACTGGTTGTAAAGAAAGCCAGTTACCCTCACATCCACAGTTCCCTGTGAAAAGATGTATAAGAGCAAAAGAAAGAGAGAGAGTGGGATGGACAAAGTGGCAGCTTCACTATAGAGAATCTGCAGTAGGAGGATGATTAGGTACTTCTGAAAGATATGACAAGGTAAAATAGCTAATGGCTGCTGGCAAAGAAAAGTGGACTCTTAACTCTACATCTTTCTTTTCACTCCTATTATAATCATGAAATGGTGATATCACATTTTCCTGGCTCTATGCAAAAGACTCCTCAGAATACTCAAGATATGCGTTTGCCGCAGGAACTACATGGAAATGACCCAGCAAAAAAGTCATGAGGAGCGCAGGCAAGTTGAGTGCAAAACATGGCCGACCTGGTCAAGATTATGATGATAACTGAAATATCAAAGGAAATGCTTTAAGTTTTCCCTTTTTGGTTTTAATTAGATGCAACTGCTTTTGTTATAAATGTAAAGGTAAAAATATGTCTATTATGTCTCAAAAACAAAAACAGATTAAAGGTAAGACCAAATAATCTTTATAGTTTTGAAGACCTATACAGATGAGTTAAAAATGGGATGTAACGTAAATGATTCCAAGGAGATGCATTATTACTATCACCAAGCTATTGAGAAAAAGAGATGGAAGTGAAGAGAGTCCATTGTCTTGATTAGAAATGTTCATGCCTGTGATTGTGCTGTGATTACAGCCAAAATGAAAGTAAAGGATGGTTCTTCTAAATGCCATACAAAATTCCATCTTTGTTCTGAGGGAAAATAATCATATTCAAATACCATTAAAATAACAGATGACTTCTACTTACTTATACTTTAGAGTTAACCTTTCAATCCTGAAATAAACTTAAAAGATGGAGGAAATCAGAAAGAGCACTTTGTTAATAACGGCAGAAAATCATCTGAGTTAAAAAAAAAAATAATAAAAAATTGTTTTTACCAATAAAAAATTCATTTTGAGTTTTTCCACGGGTTCTTTTAGAGAGGCTTTTTTTTAGTTGAACTATTGTGACTGACCATGACAAAATCGAGACAAGGCAAGAGATATATTTATGATGTATGGTTTGTATAAGAAGTTTATAAAAGATCAAAAAAATAATGTTTTGTTTAAAAACATATTGAAGAACTTTCACGGCACTGTATTTTAAAAAAATGAAGATCTACCTCAAATTTTCCAAGTAATTAATTTACATTACCATGCAATAGCCCACCATTCCAGCATTGAATGTCAATGGGAGCTGACTGGAAAGATGTGCAGAAAAAAGTGAGCTTTTGTCTGGTTTAGTTATAAATATATATTTTTATAGGTCCTCTGATTTTGTTCCATTTTCCAGTAGAGCTGTGAAGTTCTGTCTTGTGAGCCTCTGTCGTGGATTCATCTGTGAACCCTAAACTTCAGTAGAATCAAATCATGGCAAATCACCCGATGGGGGATCTGTGTTTCTCTGCTGGCTGAAAAACTCTTCGCAATCCACAATAAGTATTACATGCTAGATAATGTGTTCTTAAGCCCAAAGGAAACCCAACATAAATATTACTTTTATTTCAGTTGTTACAGCTGCTAAATGCAGTTAGTCAGTCTGCAATGCTGCTCATCCACCTTGTCACCATAACATATCCCACTCAACACAGTCGCAGCAATGCTGTGGGCCGGGCCGAAATCTGGCAAGGAAAGCAAGAGGAGCTCAAATACAAACGTCCCATATTGTAACGGAAAATTATCATACAAAGTTTCCCCTGGTAAATTTCAGAATGAACACCATTCCAGGTATCAGGATCCAAAAATCAAAAAAGATTAGATGAAACACTGAACCAGATCAGCTGACCTGCATCGAGAAAAGGCAAGACATATATTTATGATGTATGGTTTGTATAAGAAGTTTGTATAAGACCAGAAAAAAAACGTTTTGTTTAAAAACATATTATGAAGACTTACGGCACTGTATTTGTGGATGTCGATGTTGCACTACACCTTCTGTAGCCCCATACATGCAGCCTAATTTCTGAAAGCTCACAGGTATCTGAGATCTTGTGATTATATGCATTATTCTATTTTTAACAAGTTAGACATCTGTTATTAATTATTTAAAATTGACCCAATTTTATGTCCCAATTCCAACAAATATATACATACAAAATTATTGCATGTAGAAAGCCAAACAAGTTATGCCAATCGTTTAATGTTGGACAACATACAGTCTGTACACAGGTGTCTGTAAAGTATATGTCTTACCTAGCATGACAGTGAGTGGACCCTGGGGAATGGTGTAAGTCTCTAAATGTGTCTGTGTGTAGTCTATTTTTAGGCACCTTTCAAACAGAATGCATCTTGGGAAAAGGTACAAGATCAGCCAAGTGAGCATGATTCGTTGAGTCAGATCTCCCTCCTCTCATCCTCTTTCCCTCTCCTTTACTGTGACTTTTCATTACTTGTTTTACCACTTTGTCCATCATCCCCTGTAATCTTTCCTCTTTCTCACTGTTCCAAAACTATAACTTTTCTTGCAGAAATATTTTTGCAGCAAACAGCTCTCTAATTAAAACAAGCAATTCATCATAATCACTCAAAACATGCAGGCACCCCTCATTTCACGTTTACATGCTGTTCTTTACTTGCAGAGAGATTTAATTTTGAGTGAAAATTTCTTGAAAAGCCTCTAAGCATTTATGCTCTTTGGTATTCCAGGGATGCTTCCCATCGTTCACTGCAACCCTTCCTCTACTCCCAGTTTTTTTTTTTCTTTCAGTAGGAGAAATGTTTGGTATTCCAGGGATTCCCTGCACTTCGTTCCTCTCCAGTCTACTTTCTGGCTCTCTCTTCCTCAGCCTTTGAAATAAAACTTATTTATTTTTCCTTCTGCTCAACTGATCTATGCATGTTTACAGTTTCTGCTGCTTTTATTCTAGGTTTAGCACTGATGTTTTTAAAGTGCTCTTTTGGACAGCAGTGTCTCACACGTGGCAATCAAACATACACATCAAATGCATTGTTCTAAATCTACTGGATCTATTGTTCAGTTTTGTCATTTTGAAATAATGTGAAGCTAAACAAAGTCAGTAAAACAAATGAGCAAAGCAGACTCAGACACTCAGTAACAAGTAATAGCAAGAGATGTTGTAAGCTTTTAGCCACAAATAGGATTTTCAGATTATTAGATTAGATTAGATCAGAATTTTAATATATATTTGGGAGAGATTAATGGACTTTTTCTGAAGGAAAACGGTCAGGTCAGAGGAAAAATTAAAAGTAACTCAGAAGTATGTATGTGATCATCAGCAATTCATAAATCCTCTGCACAAATTGAAATTTGGATTTTTGGTACACACTTAATTCTAATTGGGAACTTTAAACAATTTAAAATTATCAGAATAGTTACAAAAATTCTCTGACAGTTGCAGTTTTATAAAGAGCTGAGCCACAAGTGATAAATTTGATCATAATGTATATTTGTCTAAAGCTGCTGTCACAGTGATTTTAATTTATTGCATACTGCCTGCATGTAAAAATATATTTCGTGCACTCTCAAAGTTCTCAATAAGTTAAAAGAAAACATTGATTTCCACCTTCTGTATAAAGTGTCTTCCCTAATGGTATGTTTTGAGTAAAAACTATAAAAACTTACAGCATGTTACACCTGAGGGACCATTTTGACTAAATACCACCAGATATTCATCATATATATTCCAGGAGTTCCCCCAAGTGGTCAAATAAATATTACCTGGTTTTAATATTAAAGTGCAAACTGCTGACTGAGCAATTGCACAGTCAGCCACTTCAAGCATTTGGGATATAGAGGTGAGTGAAGTTTTATTCTTGCAGAAAGAGCCATGTCTGCATTTTTTATCTATATGTCAAAAATATTTCATTCCTGATTTCCAGCGTTTTATAATATATACATGAAATCCATAACAACCCTTTTAAAGTTATGGAAGGGCTTTGCACTTTTGACAACTGAATGAAATGCAAGAGCTGTGTTCAACTTTTTGCCAAATTGACAGTTCATTTTGAACTCTGCCAGGCCTGCTCCTTGTTACTGATTCTGTTTGTGGTTTTTCATAGACAGGATCTCAAGGAGATCATGGATGGTGAGGACAGTTAAAGGACATAAGGGCAGATATTTGCTTTTTGCAGACAATGTGGTTTTGCTGACTTCTGGCCATGACCTTCCACATACACTGACAAATGTTCACAGCTGATTTTGAAGTAGATGGGATGAAATTCTTTTCTTTCTTTTTCATCTGAGGTTATGGTTCGTAATCAGAAAAAATGATGATTTTGTTCTAATTTGCAGAACAAATTAAGCTTCACTTTAGAAGTAATACTTTGACCCACATTGAATTTTTCCATGTGTAAATCTCCAGATGGGATTGAAAGAGTTGCAAAAACATTACTGATGTGTCAGAGTGAACATCCTTTATTCTAGCTGTTGCTATATGCTACTATGCCTGGGGTCTGGTTGGCCCATGGAGATTTGGTACATTTTGCTTTACACTGATGACTGAGATGTGTCATTGCCCCTTCTACATGCTGAGAAACTTATTACAAAATCACAGGACACACAACATGTGCGTGAGTGAGACTTTATGGCTCTTTGCTCCATCAACCTGATCTAATGACAGCTGCCTAACTGAACCCTGTTCTGCTACCCCACCATGGTAACACCACACACACACACACACACCCACACACATGCCCACACACCTCACATATTCTCACACAGCAGGACAGTTGACATTGCTACTTCAATCGATACAGCCGACTACTTCTGGCGTCAGCACCAACAGCATTATATGACACACTCCCACAGTGAAGAGCTTCCTACGGTGTTTCAGTCAATATGGGTTAATGGTGTAAGGTAAAACTTTTCCCTTTCCTCTCACTATCTCTCATTCTGTTAATCTCTTCACCTCGCTGCCGCACTTAAACACACAGAGACATAGCAGCACCTGACTGTCCAAGTTGACAAATCCTCCAGTAGGCCTTCCTCCCTTTAATGATTTGCAGCGTTTGCTGTAGAAGCATCCCTGCTGAATCCACTTGCTTTAAATAAACTCGCCAGCTTATTATTCTCAATGAAGTGCACACAGATTTTGTCAGGAGCCGGGGACACCAGGTCAATAGCAAGACAAAAAGCCCTGCATCATGCACTTGTTTTTATAGAGCTTTTGTACACAAAGGCATGACTATCTTTTTGATGCTTTATCATTAAAATGTGTAAACAGGTAAACTTGGTTTAAATTTAAAATGAATCTGTAGCAAAATAAGGCAGCTCTGCTTTATTTTCTTGCACTGACCTTAAAAGATCTCTATGAATTTACTTTGGAAATTTTTTGATCAGCTGGTTAGCCTGAGAATGAAAAAAACAGAATATTGCTGCAATAGAAAAATGATAGTTTTTGTATCATTTAAAGAACAATAGAAAAACTGGAAATCAATTCTCTTTTTGATTTAAAATAATATAACTATCAAAGTTCATGAGGTGTATAGTTTCCTGTTTGTTCTCCATGCATCTCATTGAACATATGAAACTCAATTTAAACAATCAACACATTTCTAATGAATGAGCACCAGAGGACCCCCAGTGTTTTTATGGTTCAAGTATTGTTTTTCTCCTTTTTTCATTACATTTTCACCGCAGGACGTCCTTTCAATAAGATCTATATGTTTTGAACTTATTAATTGCGTCTGTATGACTGATCAAATAACCAGTTTTACTTTGAGCTTCAAAAGTAAGACATCCTTATTTTATCACCCATGATGTTAGCTGTGTGTGGGGCGGCATCCTAAAAAATCAATTATACAGTTTGATCCTTGTAAGAGCTTATGCAAACTTTCCTTTGTCCAATACATTTGATTTTACTCAGCTTGGCGACGGTCTTTTTACTATCTACTGCTGACAATAGAAAAGTGCAGAAATAAATAACAAATGGCTGAGTTTCGCAAAAAATTGAACAGAGCTTACGTTTAAAATAATCTCTTGCAGTCAGATAATAAGGATGGCAAATAAGATTAGGTGACTGAATGCTTATCGCGTAGCCTGAACTGTGTGCACTGGTTTAATATGTTTAAATACAGAGAAACATTTGATATTAGTCTACATTTAAACTGAGCAGATAAATTATTCAGGAATTAACCAGGGATTTTACACAACTAGATAATGCAATGACTGTGTCCCGGTAGATGCTAAGCAAGAGCATACTTTGAATTTTTTAGAAGATTGAAGCAATTAAGTTTTTTATTGCAAGCTTTTCTAATGTGTTCATGCTTCCTGTTTCACACTAAACATTAAATACCCAAATTGGAGATTCCTCAGACAAAATGACTGATTCTTATATTTAGAGTGACACCATAATTTATGTCCAAACATAGTTGTGTACCTAAAACATTAATTCAATTACCTATCATAATAAAAAAAAATACCAGTTTTATCATAAGCAAAAACTGATTCAGTAAATTATTTGTGAAACAAGGGTTTTAAAGTTAGAGAAAATAAAACATGCCTTTTTCTTGTATTTAGATGTGTGATGCTTTCAAACGAAAGAACTGTTTCACAAAATCTGTATTACAGCAGAGTATTTGTGGTAAACATGTATTTATGTTGTGGATTCCATAGTTGTTTCAGCCTAAAACTTTAGAAACACTAGTTTGTGTGTTCTCACAAATGGAATAAAGATTTTAAAACAATATCTCCGTTTGAAGCTGAAAGTTCTGAGAAGTTCATCAATTTTGAGGTGATCAAATGCAATCCAGATTCCAGGAAGCTAGACGTTTATTAGTGTGCAGAACGAAAAGTAAAATCTGATGGTAACTTCAGCGCCATCAGTTCGCCGCATGTAGAAATATTTTAAATGAAGCTTGAAATAATGCATTGCATGCCACTGTTTTTAATCTAGAGCGTATCCAAATGCTACCACACTAACTAATTCACAGTGAGTGCAGCCACATACACAAATAATTCGGATGAACAAAGAGTAGGTTTGAAGTTTGAACTGTCTTGTCAGCATTAAGCCTCTTTTTGGAGTTTTGTTTTCTGCTCCTGTCTCCAGCTCTCCATGGACCCCTCGACTAGAAAAAAACCATGTATAGCAGATGGACTGGAATTAGCAAACATCAAGTGGCTGAACAGTGAAGCCAAAAGCTCAGAAAACATGGCAGTGTTAACATAGCTAAGCCATTTATATGTACTGTAGGTTTACACAAACAGATGTCCATTCATCCTTTTTGATATTTCATGTATTTTTTGACTTTCATTACATATAATTAATATTAAATCCCCATCCATTTTTAGGATCAATCCCCTGCCACTTTTATCAACCGACTAGCCAGTAATTTTGTATTATTAATATGTCTCAATTCCTTCCTAGAATAGTGCAATTTTCTGCAATAGTTATCGGTATGCCTCTGAGATTTTTTACAAATCAAAACTCTTTTAAATACAAGCAGTACAAAGAAAATTATGTTGCTTGAAGCCTTGAAAAAAAAAAATAAAAAATGAAAGAAATCCCTCTTTGCAGCACATCGTGTATATGGAAACAAAATCCTTAAGTCGCAATCCTGCAATGAGTTTATGTCTTTCTCAGGCGCAGTTGGCTGTTGGCTTCTGTGTTTGCAAACCCGTGCATCAATCAGCGAGATTTGGAAGCTCCCAGAAGTGACCCTAATGGATTCTACATCAGTCAACAACACGCTTAGGGAGAGAGGAGGTGGAAACAAAAAAACAAAAAAAACAACTGTGCCAACACCAATGGGAATGAACTTTTAACATTTTTTACTCATACTCATGCAAAGAAATGTGTTCTAATTAAGCATGAAAGTGGCGCTCTATAACATACAAATCTCTGTTATATCAACCAAATGGGTAATACGAAAAAAATAATTAATTCCTGATCATCCACACATACCAAACAGAAAGTAAGTAAATGCCCTCTAAGGACTAATGAAAAAAGGATTATTACATCATCATCTAGATTTATACCAAAGTTGAAAGGAAATTTGTTCCCCTTTATTCCTCTTTAGTTTTACTCACAAATCATGTTTGTCTAATTCTGAAAGTAAAACTAAAGGAAGATCTTTTCCTAGAACAACACCACCAATCAGTTTCACCTATTTACAACATGCACTTCACATGTTTAGTCTTTACAGATACTAGCTCTGTTATATTGCAGCAATGAGGCCTGAGCATGTCAGAATAAGTGGAGACTGTAAACTTTCCTTAAAGTGAATTTAAGGAGAGTTAATTTTCCTGTATATCTGCATTGTCCTGTGGTGAATTGACAACCTGTGCCTGGTTTGCACCGACACATAATGACAACTACAGATAAAGGAAATAATGAATAATGAATAACCTGATTAATTTAAAGCAATGACAGAATGTGTTTTTCTTTTCTTTTACCTCTGACAATTTATTAGAAGTTAATATAATGTCTAGAGACTATGTATAATAATTTTACAATGTTACACACGATTGGATGAATATATTCATCAGTGTGGCACATTAAATTGATTCCCTCTGCCATGTTTGTGTCTGAAGATTCCAAGATTGCTTTTATTGTAATTGTACAAAGACTTGAATATAATAATCAGTTCACCTGGCTAAAAATAGCTCTTATCTTAAAATAGTCCTAAAATAAATGTGCTAATAAAGTAAGAAAAGAAATTTAAATAGCGACAACACACACTGCCGCGCTTGTGACCAAAGAGAGGACAAGTACAAACAAAGGCAAAAAATTACGTGCAGATTGCTGAAATGTTCTGTATTGAATGGGCACATTTGCAACAACATATATGCAGCATAACTCTATGTAAAATATGAATGAAAGGCAGAAATAAATCAGATCATGCAAGCAAAAAAAGAAAGGAGATTACAAAGTTTCATAAACTCAGCTCCTGTTCATTCTTACTGAATTTGAGTCCTCAAATGTTCAACATGTGTTGAACTTGCTTTGATTTCCCCATCAGTGATCCGTTACCCTTTCTCAAAGGAGACAGATCAGCAAGTGATTCATGCTGTGGGCGCTGACACACCCTCATTCCTTAAAGCGGTCAGCTTTAGCACCTTTTGCAGGTAACATGGCTTTCCACTTTGGCACTTGGATTCTAACATCTATTTTTCCCAAAAGCAAACAAAAATGTCCCCTCATGTGAACAGAGGAGACACATTACTCGCATTTTCACCCCCCTGATGTCACCTTGTGCTAGGTATGCTCAGAAGAAATTATTTGAAGAGTTATTTTATGAAAAACCTTAAGTGAACTAGAGATTTAAGTGAATCTACTGGAAAGAACCCGACTATGGAGCAAGAAATGGTTTCAGAGATTATCCAAAACAACAAACCTGACCACTGCCTTCCTACGCTATTCCACTCGATTTAAAGGATAAGTTGCGGACGATGATGTTAATCTTCTATGCTGTTTTAGAATTGTAGTCTGTCTGTAAATTTAACATTTGCAGTAGTGGAAGTGAAAAAAGTCATTCAGTCTTTAGCCACGCTTCCAAATATTGAGCCAACATTTAACGGCCACTTTGTGTTTTTGCTCTGCACTTCCCTGTTCACAGTGGGGGATGGTAGAATACTGACCAGGCAATTTCTGGGAAGCTTCATAGCTTTGAACTGGTGGATTACCTACATCACAGGCAAACGTTAACGATTGGGAAAAAAGGCCTCCAAGAACCAATTGTTTCTCTAAAGCCAAGAACACAGACTCACTGTCTGAAGCAAAGTGAAGGACAAGGGACTGATTTTTATCAGGTAAAACAGCAAAAAGTCTCTGAATCGTTTCATATATTATTTTGGTTTTAAATATGCTGAGGAACATTGGCCTTATCAAGTCTGATGAAAGGACTTAAAACTGTCCAGCTGAAAGTCTGCTCAAGAGGTGTACTTGTATTACACACAGAGAAAATAGGTGCAAGATTATCATCATCATAACGGAGCACAAGCTCTCTACAATATCAAGCTCAATCAATTTTGTTGTATTTTACTGGAGTCACCACAGAGAGGTCACCAACTGAGCACTGGGCTTAGAGAGTTTTGCTTGTAATTTGTGATATTTTTTAAGTTTGAATATGTATCTTAGAGATCATTCGACCAATAGATTTGTGTGAGTTGATGAATTTAATGTTATTTCTTTTATTTTAATCACCACAAATTACATTGCGTCATACAAAGTCAAAAGCTCTATAGTAGCACCAATAGCAGCTTTCAAACATGCGGACAATAAAAAGTTCAGTAATTGAGAACAAGAAAGTAAAGCATCGGGGTTTATTTTACTGGCAAAAGCACCTTACAAACACTCAAGGGAAGTGCTGCTAGAGGTCCAATGGTACTAAGTGGAAATTCATTTAAGGTGAAGAAGCCATTTACATTTAAAATATTTATGACTTTTCACATTTAGGATCAAGAGTACTGAATATTTGTTAAGCTGAAAAAATTAGCACAAATGCAGTTAAAAAAAAAAAACACTTTGAAACTGGCTTAATGCACATATTTTCAAACAAATCTATAGCCAGGGCTGCATGTGCCTAATAACTGATAAGACAGCTGTGCAAGCATTTAAATACTATGCTACAACTCTTTTTTTTTTCCTTATTAAAGATGGAATTAGGGGTTATGGGAGAATTGCTTGTGCTTTTCAACTCGAAGATTTTTTTCATTTTATTTTAATTAAGAAAATAATTCTATTTACATCATCTACTATCTCTTCCCTCACCACTTTATCAGGAGGTTATGTCTTTATGCCTCTTCTTTCTCCTCATTTCTATTTCTGCTTCAGTGTATATTAAGTGATGTCTTTCTGATTTTGACTAGCCTTTTTTAAAACTTTTACATATCTATTTCCACCATTATGGTCATACTTTATTACAGCTTTATGCTTTAAGTAAGTAATTCCAAAAAAAGTGCAACATAAATTTAAACGCATATTCTCGTCAATAGGGAAGCTTTAAAGCATCAAAAGCAAACAAGACGTTTTGGTGAGGAAATGTTTCACATATTTCACATCAGGAATATCACTTGGTTGAAGGTTTAGAAAGTATATCAGGGAAGCATTTAATCAAATTAGCCATTCTGATTCCGAATACAGCAATAAATCTTTTCAAAAGTGAAGCAAGACATGGAGTCACTGAGTATGATGTGAATAACAGCTGAGCTAGAAAATAAATTTAAATAGCACTGGACTTTAGGGCTCATTAAATCTCTTTCTGTGTTTTATTTTGTAACACTTGATCCAATTTTGTTCTAGAGGAAAAGGTTCTATGAAGAAAAATAATACTGTCCCACCACAGGAAAAGCAGAAGAACCAAAACTACATGAATTCATCTTTCAGCTGAATGGATCAGATTTTATAACAACAATTATTAGACAGCTAGACTGTCTCCAATCATGAACTCACATCGTACATCCCATGAATCTGTAAGAATCACTTCATTTTCATCCCTAGTTTCTGCAAATTGCTTGTGGTTCTACCTCCTTATAATACTATAATAATACTACTATAATATATACTATAATAATAATAATACTATAATAATACTTTCAACATATTAAATATATGTTGAAAAATATTCAACATATATTTAATATGTTCAATTTTAAATATATTTAAGCTGTATACCTTTTTAAATGATGCACATATACAAATAGTGATTAGACATTTTCTTTATCTCTTAAAGGTTGTTTTTGTAGAGAAGTCAAACATATATGTTTTAGAGTTAATTGTGGCTTTTCAGTGATTTTAAATTTAGCTTCAGGGTGAAATTTAAAAAAAAAGGAGGTGAAGGTGCAGATGAAGAGATGTCAAATATCTAACTATCTTTACACATCCCGTTAGCTTTATAATGCGCATTCATTTATCAAAGTAAATTATGCAACAGACTTGACTAAAGATGTGGTTTGTGATCATTTTAACAAGAAAATTAGACTGTTCTCCTACAAAAGTAGTGATTTAAATAGAAAAGCATTTTCCTGAACAGAATGTTCTCTTTGATTCTAGCAATAAGACTCCAAATTTAAGCTTCAAAGTGCTATTATAAAGAGAGTATAATATCTGACAATATAAAATGTGTCTGTTCTCACTGACACTGTATCATTATTGTGATCAAAGTCTCACTTATATGTAAATGCTAGATAAGCTCTCTGACAAAATCACGAGAGCCCATGCAAGACCTCTCAAAACTTTTCATGACAAGATGTTTAAAGGGTGCTTCTCAAACATACAGGTAGTTTATGTCCATAAAATCTATTTAGACAGAGTTCAAGAACAGCTTGATGACAGCCTTGAAAGTTGTTACGCACTCATCACATAAAAATGAGCATTTGCCAAGGAGACAATCTCTTCAAACAAAACCTGTAAAACAAGAAAACCTTCTCAGAATGGCTGACAGGTTTGCTTTAGACAAAGAGTCATTGACACTCACCCAGACGTTTACCCACGCACAAACTCTCAAATACAACGCTCAGAATACACAGGCAAAATGGGAAACCACAACACACCCAAATATGGACCACAGTCAGTGAATTTCTTGCTTTTTGAGCTTGTGTTTGATATTTAGAGTCCATGATTCATGGATAAACGGTTACACAACAGCGTGTGTGTGTGTCTGTGGGTTTATCTGAAAGGTCAGACTAAGCTTTCATGTCGCATCCAAACATGAAACATTTGCCTTATCATGCTTACAACAAAAAATGTGAGACTCAGTGAAAGACGGACTGATATAAAACTCCCCATTACCACAGAAATATGAAAAGCAATCAAAAGACATGTCAATAGATTACTAATGCAGAATTATATAAAACAACTTTTTAAGTAAGGAAAGTTTGAGCTGAGTTAAAGTTCAACCATTTAAATACAGACAGTTATTCTAATTGATGTCTGTCTTCCAGCTTCACCTGAAGTTTGGGGTGAAGCTGATGTATGTCAGTTCTGGATGTGAATGTTTACACTCCTGAGTTCTCAAGACAATATGGAGTCACAACTGACAAATGAATAAAACTGCTTTTCTGCAATTCAAATCTAAACAAAGCAATCATTTGGTTAGGCAGCGACAAAAAAGGCAATCTGAACACCAGGTAATTATAGAAGTATAAATAAGTAATAGATAATTAACTCTTGTTTGCATGATTTATTTTTAAAAAAGTATTCCTAATCTATAAGAAGCTCTAACTTGTACATGTGTTTTTTAAAGTACCACAAGCGATATATCTTGCTTCATTTAGCCAGTATTTCTCAATATATTCTCTTCTTGTAGCTTCAAAATATGTTCCAGCAGTGTTTCTGTGCGAGTACTCCCTCATTGACAGATGTTCTTACCTTCATATACTGCTTTGAAGCCCTGCGCACTCACAGCAAAGTCTGTTGTAAACCACAGAGCCAGTATGGAACCACTGCTGACAATAGGAGAGGGCAGCATGAATCCTGACAATCTGCAAACAGAAAGCAGTGTAAACATAAATCATGCATTTTTGCAAATACGCAATACCACTGATTTCACAAAGACAACAAGTAGGCCACATGAAAATTGAAAATCTGGGGAATTATTTAATTCTGTGAGATGTTGGTTGTTGCAAAGTTTATTTAAAGAGCATTTTCATTGCAGGAACCTTTCCAGGAGCCATTGCAGTTTTTCTGGGTCAATTTTTGTTTCTCCCTGTCATTTCCACTGTTGGAGGCAGGACCAAATGAGACATATAAGGAGGAACTCCACCCCACAACCCAGCTTGGAAGGTGGTACTTATTGGAAGGACCATGAACTGAAAGTAGTCTCATAAGAGTTTGCTATTTTGTGCATTTTATATCATTTTAACTAAAAAACCTCTTTGTGTGCCATGAAAATACCAAGTAATGTCACATTCATCGATGTGACATTACTTACTATGCATATGAAAGTCATTTATGACATAGATGTCACATGTAAATCTTTTCATTTAAACTTTATCTGAATGAAAACCATTTTATTTTAAATGGTTACAGCCACAAATTAGCCTGAATAGAGTGGTAAAATAAAATCCCAGATGTTTTTTGTCCAACCGGTTATCTGACTCAAGGATGTTCTAAAATTCTACAGATACCACGAAAGAAAGAAAAAAAATACATTGAAAAAAATCTCAAAATATAATTTTGTTGCTCAAATAAATGAACTGGTCTTTCTCTCTCTCTCAAAGAGAAGCTTCCACTTTTCTCTCAGTGGTTTATTTGCATTTTGTTTGTGTCATCCATGAGCAAAAGGTTTCTTTTTTGATCAAGCAGCAGGTGAGTAAATAAAAAACATGAGAGTGCTCCTGCACAACTCACAAACTCACATTGGTGTAAAAATTGGGCTTTTAGTTCTTTAGCTCTCAAATGATTTTGTCAAAAGAGACCATTTATGGAAAAAGGTTTGTATAGAAGATCCTAGAATGGATATTATTCATGTTCAACAGAAGGTGTAATGACAAACAGACATTTTACATACAGCAGGTATAAAAAGTCTTCAACATGTCAGATTTTGTTAATGTAAGAAACAGCAAAATATAAATTACTTCAAATTAATTTAAAGAACTCAAGTAAAAAACAAAATAAAATAAGAAAAACGTAAAAAAAAGTACAGACCAAAAGTTTGGACACACACACACATTTAATTAATTAATTAATTAATATATTTATTTATTTATTTATTTATTTATTTATTTATTTATTTATTTATTTATTTATTTATTTATTTATTTATTTATTCCCAGTAAGACTTTATTTGCCTTCAGAATTTCCAAAGACTAAAATCAACAGAGCAGTATTTAACTTTGACACAAAGGTAGATCATAACCACAACCTTGGCTCCCTTTAGAAGATAAAAGCTCCCTAAATACATTTTTTGAGAGATCAGTAAACGATAGAGACTATGATATTCCTGGATTTTGCTTCTCTCGCACTGTTCTCACCTCCATTTGAACTCCCCAGGCCTCAAAATGCACAGCATTGTTATTTCATCATTCTCTCACTTCCTTTTTCATTTCAGCATTCTTTTTTATATTAGAAATCTTCTGGTTTAAAACCATTAACATAATGTTGCTGTTGCTAGCATTTAGACTACGCAATTCATTTTTTTGACAGTAATTATTTGAAATGATGGTGTATTTTCTGACATTTTGTATAATAACCACTGCACAGGCTTAATAAGAAACACAAATACATGACAAAAGGATGTGCAATTTAAAACATCTTAACATTTACAAATTGAGAATGAAAAGAATCAAATGCTAAAAATCATTCAAATAAATGGTCCAGTAAAGGGGGTTTGACCACTTTTGACATCAACCGAACATGCTGAGATAATTGCAGTAATTACTTTTTTAAACAAAGCACAAAATAAAACAAAAATGGCAACCAAAGACATTGCTTTTCATTCATTGAATATGGATTTTATCAATCAGAGCTTTTACAATGACTACCAAGTTACAGCAGAAAAAGTGGATGAATAAAGCTGTCTGCATCTGTCCATAATCATTTGAGAAAAACTGTTTTTTCTTTTGTCAAATGGCAAGTTTTAAGGAAAATTTTCTTGTGCTGAAACCCAACCCACTTGAACAATGCCCTTGCCAATTTAAAAATCAGTCACTGGAAAGGAAATGGGACAGGAAAAGGAAAACAACAAAGTTTATCAGGAGGATTTTAAATCCAAAGATGGGAGCGAAACAGGATAATCCAGAATCTCACGACAAAAGAAATATTTAAGCGCAGATCATTCTCAGGTGCATATTAAAAGCTAAAAAAAAAAATGCTAATATGAATGCGACAATAAACATGAAAACTTTTGATGCCTCTGTGATCTGGCCCACCTAAAACCTTCTATCCCTGCCATAGAAATATTTGACACACCACAGTCAGGACAGACAGAGAGACCAGATACTGATCAAGTGACCATTTAGCAGGGCTGCAAGTATTAGCCCTGCTGAATGGCTAATAGCAGGGCTAAAACTGCTATTAGCCCTTATTTACACCTCCAAATTTATTTAGAGGTGTAAATAAATTTGGAGGAAGAGGAGGGAAGGTTGAGCTCAGTAGGAAGCAGAGCACAGCTGTTTTAACTACCAGGATGATCTTAAGCTTGAATTGCTATGAACTTTTCACAAAAGTAGCAAACAATTTGTAAAAAGGTATGTTGCTCAAAAATAATACCCACACATTTTTTCAGCTGTGAAATACACAGCCGTGTTTCAAAGTTTGAAAAAATCTCAATGCTGTAAATTAAACATGAAATAGGTGATAACTAATTAACAAATTCAACCATTAATACTTTATGGATTAGGACCAGAATTGGCGTTTTTCTGGATCAAAAGGACACCAACAGATGTGCTAACAAAATTTTACTGTTGTCCTCTTCCAATCCCATGAACCTCATCATGGCTCTTTTTAAACAGACAATATCAGGGGTCCTAGAGGAAACCGTGCTTGATGCTGCCTATGATAACGTAAGCTGCACCCCCAATGGGACACATATTTCTATTTTGCTAGGACAACTAACAATAATGGCCTATTTTCTTATTAATGACTTGCAAAACTGCATAATTGAGGACTATCACATTCTATCACATTATTTTGCTGATTGAATCTGGATTTTTTCACTTGGCAGAGCTGAAGCTCCATCCATCCATCCATCCATTTTCTGTTCACCCTTGTCCCTAATGGGGTCGGGAGGGTTGCTGGTGCCAATCTCCAGCTATGTTCTGGGCGAGAGGCGGGGTTCACCCTGGACAGGTCGCCAGTCTGTGAGCTGAAGCTCGAATAGTAAAATATTAACAAAAAAAGCATTCAGACTGAAGTAGGGGAGCAACTGATATCGGAAACTCTGTTCCCAAACGATTAGCTGGAGCCTCAATGAAGAATGTCACGAGTCAGGATGGTCCTTATTTGTTTAATACTGCACTAATCAGTCAAACCCTTTGTAACAAACACCAAGTTACAGCAGAGGACAAGGTTTAAAGTGAAAAATAAAGAGGAAAAGCAGTAAGCCATCAAAAGTACTGAGTCACATGGGGGACGGTTAAAAAAATACAGACATTGGTAGCAAAAATGAATAGCTTTAATTCTCTGGCCTGAGAGCAAGGACACAAAGGACAGACAAGAACAGATGAAAGGAGCATACAAAAAGCAACACAATAAATGGGAGATGGAAGTCAGAGAAGGAACAGAGGAAATAAAGCAAATGCAAAGGAGAAAAGAACAGACAGCCCTTCCTGACTGTTTTGGTTGTTTTGTGTTTTTGTAGCCCTGCATTAAAGCTCCAGTGGCCAGGTTAATCAAAAGTTGTGCAATGCTTAAAACATTTTCTATGTCCATTTTGTCATTTGCAGACCAACTAAATTATGAGTGGAACTCCTACATATGACAAAAGAAAATTAATCATATTTGAAAATAGAAAATTAATAACATTTGCAGGGAGACAGATTTTTTGCTGAAATATATGCATTAGTTATATCAGCTAAGTTTACACTTATAATGCATAGTATTTAATGAATACTTCACCTATATGATCTCCCTGTCCCTGCATGTATTTTCTCCAGGAATTAAACTTCTTTTCTATAGTGGAACATCGTCAAGTTCCTTTATCGCTTATTCTAAATAGACCTTTGCTATGAGTGCATATTACCAGATGTTTTTATTTTTGCATGTTTGTCTTGGCTGAGCAATCCAGCACTGACTGCTGGGATTGGTCCCAGATTCTCTGCATCCTTGAATATATTTAGTACAATTGTTGCCCAACAATATTGGCTGACAGAATTGTTTATTTTTTTGTTTGTTTGTTTTTTTTTTTTTTTTAGAAAAAGATAATTTAAATGTAGACATCGTTGAAATCCATAGCATCCAGAACTCACAAATCTTTCACATATAGGATGATATCATATTTCTACATACAAGTGAAATTGTAAGAAGCTTGCCCTGCTATATGACCCTGTATTAATAATTTTATAGGAACATGAACTTTGGAGGGCATTGTGCTTTGGGCTAAGTTTGACTTCTAAAACCTGTGAAAAACTAAAGCAATGGGTTGACTACATAACGTACAACACTGCTATTGATCAGAGAGGCACAGGCTACATTATAGAGCCACCATGGCCGATAACCACTGAGGTAAAAGTGTTTGTGAAGAGGTTTCAGCAAGCCCTGCTGCTGACTGGGATAAAAATTCTGCTTTAACAGGTTTAATAATAAATTGTTTATTGATTGGTAATATATGTAATGCTGCAGTGTGTTACAACAATTTAAGCCAGATACGTATAAAATACATTGTAAATCAAGATAAGCACATAGAAGGAAATTTATTTTTTTTAAATTGCAAGTATTCTCACTTTTCTCAGTCAATGAGACAACAAAAACTATAAGTAAGGAAGGTTTAACTGTTCATCCAGGCAGTTTCATTTCTAGTCAGTCAACCAGCTTATGTAATCAGACAGCCGCTCAGTGATTTTAGGCAGCTGGCCTCTATAGTCCACCAACAGCCCAGCTTGCCTGTATGCCATTCTGCTGCTTTGTCCATCTGTCTGACTGCCCATCTGTATCTGTTTCAGTCACTCTCTCACTCGAGCTGCCAGTCTATCTGTCAGAATGTCCCATATTTATATCCTCCTCTAAAGCAAAGGTTACTGTTTTGACTAGACTGCAGCGCCTTTGTGATAGGGCATGTCAATATAGATAAAAGCAACATGTCCAAGTATGCTGTTTTATGGGGCATTCCATTTTCCTTAGACATTGTATTGTGAATGATATAACACAAGCCCAACTGTGTTGCAGAGGTAAATTGGAAAACCAGAATAATTTCAAAGTCTTGACTTAAGTAACCAGACTAATTGTTACTGTAATACAAACCAATAATTATGTATTTTTGAGCATTTTAAGCATTTAAGAAACATGTTCACAGGTACGGGTTGAACAGTTCAATAATATACCACTGATTTAATGAAACACAAGCTGTGCAAATAAACATATTATTTTAACCAGACTTCCCCAGTGTAGCTATGGCTACAATCCAGTACCTCACCATCATCCGCATGTGAATGTGTGGGTGAATAGAAAGAACTGATTTTCTGATTTGAATGCCTACGTAAGTTTGATGTCATTTCATTTCAATACACACAGTACTTTATAAAGGTAATTGCAATTCTGTATTTTAAACTTGGGTTTGCTTGGCTACAGCTGATTTGAAACTTTTAAGAATTAATGTTTTTAATGTATCATTAGCCCTAAAATAATGTAGTTGCCCTCTTCTGGGTGAAATGAGTGCCCCCTTTCTGCCCTCCATCACCTGTGAATGCAACCTCTGGGTAATTTGTTAGTCAATATAATAAAATAAACTATATTTCCTAGGTCATACTCCTGTAAGATAAATATATATGGAGTTATAAACTAGAAATTCACATCTATTTATTGGCTACTGCATAATGTCAAACAATTGTTTGTTAAAACAAATAGTAACTCAGCATGTCATATAGAAGGAAATCAATGCATTTAGGCATCTAGATGCATGAAGATGACTTGCTAAAGTTCAACTCAGGCATCAGAGAAGGGAAGAACTGGGGTTTTAGTAAATGTCAATGTAACATGTTGGTTACTAGCATATGAAATAGTCTTGAGTATTTATCTTCTGGTTTCTAAGTGCAACTTTACAAAGCTGATTTGAACAGGACAGAATATTCAGTGAGCTGCACTAGTGTGGATGCCTCTCTGTCATCAGGGGTGGAAAAATGGAAGAGCAGTTAGAAATAATGAAAAAGTAGCAAAAGCTCAAATACCCACATATTAAAAAGAAATTATGCAGAGTGCCACCTTTCAACACATTGAGTTTTGAAGTAAACAGGCTACAGCAACAGAAAGTCAACTCCCGAGAAAACTCCTGCCAGTTACTAAAAGCAGTAAACTGAGGCAGTGACCATGGTTACCAATCTTCTCATGGTTAGACAACTAGTTTCAGGAGGTTTATGTACCATCTCAAAAAGATTCAATCATCTCAAACTTCTCCAGATCTCAACCAACAGTGCACATTTCAGAAATAGTTAAACAGGATATCATCTTAATTAATCGCCACACAGTAAATCTGCATCAACTTTTTGATGACATCATGTTGACATGGGAAAAATCTCTGAGGAGTATAAATCTGTTCTGAAGGGAAAAAAAGAGGTCAATTCATTAATAAGGTGCACCTTATGAACGGTCAGTGTATGTATATGATTAGATAAGAATACTGTAGATTTTAAAATACCATACACACAGTTTATTGCAATGCATTCCTACTAAAATCCACATTTGCTAAATGGACAATGATAAATGTCAGAGGTCCAGGTCACAAAGTTGATGATTTATGAAAATCCACAATTCAGCAATCACCTAAAAGGGCTATAAGGTTATAAAGATCTGAATGGCCATTGATGGCGAACATTCATCATTTAATTGCCCATCCCCTCAGAATAAGTTGACACCTTCATGGAAACTTCCCTCTACTAATCTAATCTATGACCACTGTCCGCTTTAGCCTTTTTTTCAGACTTCCTTCAAGATATGCGAACCATCTCATTACATTTAAATATCTGCCTGTTTGGATGATGATGGATTCTAAAACAATAATGTGGAGCGAAGTATAACATTGACCAACTCCTTTCCTATCTTTTAAGGCTTGTGTAATGAATTTATGATGTGACAGTGTCTCAACTGTAGAAAGAAATATTTAAAAATTGATGGACGCTTTCATTCTAATGACAACACAAAGATAATTTGTTATCTCAGTGGAAATAGGCTGATTGCTAAGAAAAAGAACCCACATCCAAGAGTAAGAAACATTGTTTTCAGTTTCCATACTGGCCTTCTATCACTGAGCTGACAGGCTGAGAACATTGATTTATAATTGAAAACAACAACTGAGCTTAGGAATGCTCTTTCTGCCAAGCACAAACTGTAGTACGGTATGCTGATTGAGGCAAACAAGTCAATAAAGTAAAGCACAGCTATTCACTTGCATCTTTTTAGATTCACATTTATCACACAGAAGTCTTTTTTTTTTTCTACCACACTCTGCATCTAAAAGTAATTTAGAGTATGAACACAGACCTACTGACAGTGATTTATTTTGGGCTTTTTAATATTCACTCATATTTTCAGACCAAAGCCATAACCTTCACCATCCACTTGCAGTTCAATAATATATTTGGCTCACAAGTTGCTCAATAAGCAGAAAATGTTTACTTTTAAACTTTCTGAGTAGATTCGCCATCTTTCTAAAGCCCTCTGCATTTCAGTCACCCAGCTCAACTGCAATAGATTATATCCGAACGATAAGAATACGCAGCATTGATGTTTGGGGTCTAGGCTCTGACCTCGTCGCTCCCCACAAGGAACCACCAAGCAGGGTGTAAGTCTTTCAAATGCTATGTGACTCACATGAGGGAAGTCGCTGCAGGCGAGCCGAACAGTGACGGCTTAAACACATGCCATAGTGGAAAGCTTGAAATGGATATATGTTTCAGTGAGTGTAGCTGGATGGGGATCATCTGCCTGAACTACCTCAGAGGCTTCATTACAGTTCAAAAATAATAGAGAAGGAAATAAGAGAACATAAATGTATTACTTATACGGTGCAACCATTTTGAGTGCTCTTCATAGTAGTTGCTACAGTTGCACTTTGTACCTTGGAAAATATAGCTTGAATTGTAATGTATTGAATTGTAGTTCCTTCTCAGTGTTAGTTTGACTTCCTGGCATTATGCCGTCCTTTCTTTTTCGATTCCCTCTGGTGCTCGGTCTTCAATTAGTCTGCGAGCTTTATGTGTACTTTGTTCTGTAGCTTTCATGAAAGTTATTTTTTGTCTGTTTGTTGTGTGTCTGTTGTATGTTTGTCATGTCAGTTTTCTAACCTGAAGACAACAAGACCTCAAAAATACTTCTGAAAAAGGGACCAAGAACATGCATGCAGAGGCTACCTCTCTTGGCCTCTTTTGGTCTTTATTGTTTTGTGTAAATTCATTATACATATTCAAATGGAATGAATATCTACATATACACTTCTGGAAAAAACTAAGAACCCACTGCACTGAACCCCATTGAAAACCTCATTGAAAATCACCAAATATTGATTTCTGAACTCCTCCTGAATTAAAACATTAGCATTTCTAAATGTATATGAACTTGTTTTCTTTGCATTATTTGAGGTCTGAAAACACTGCATCATTTTCTCATTTTCTGGAAATAAATACAAATTTTTTGCTTGGAATTTCAGAGACATGTCAGTAGTTCATAGAATAAAAGAACAGTCTTCATTTTACTCAAACATTTACCTATAAAACTTAAAATCAGAGAAACTGATCATTTTAAGTCGTCTCTTAATTTTACAGAATGTTGGAGACTTCTAAAAGTGTTTACACTGGCTATAAATGTAAAAGCTTTTGGGAGCTGTTCATGCTTCATCTCTAGATTCTGTTAAATAAACCAATTAAATTACATACTAATGTTCCTGAATGAGAGCTGTGGTTCTGATAAATACGTAATTGTTGGTCTTATATCTATTTCTTTAGTAGCTTAATGCTGTTTTTGACAAATCCTTGTTAAAAATTCTCTATATTTCCTCACATCTATTGTTAGGATACCTATAGTCTTTCTAATTCTCCTATTTGTTTACCCTGAGGATCTCTACATGCAATCAGCCTGACTGAGACACAACCTTCAGAAAACGTAGACCTATTCCTACACATGAGTCTGGCACGAGCATAACATGCATCATGCAAAATCTGCGACCTTTACAGCTCTGAAATCCATACACAGTCCTTTGATCAATTATAGAACAACATGACAGTCCATTGGAAAATATGACCTCTTGTCTCCCCAGAAAAGCTGAGTTGTTTTTTTTTTTTTTAAGAGATGCCAAGAGTTAATATCTTGGGTTCCTAATATATCTACCAGCTCTGACATTTAGAAAAACAATCTGTCACACACACGCCAGAAGCAAGATCAATGTACACTCGCAAACAAGTATTACTATTGCCTGCCACAGTCTCAGAGAGCATTTGGCTTCTACTTGCCAGTACTAGATACAAGCCGCACTTGTACAGTAGATGTATGCCTGTGGTTCAAGCTATTTGTTTCAACCCGTCATCCTGGGACATAATCCACTTTTTAAGAATTTGCAGTGGAACAGTAGTCAGTCAGTGACACAACACAGCATGGAGTAAATGGAGAGACAAGAGGTACTTCATGTAAAGAAGAGAGAGACAACAAAAGGAGATCTACAGAGAAAAAGGAAGGCAGATGGATAAAGTACCATTAAAATGCAGAAAAAAAACTAATAAGTTTTTAAGGTGGATGGTATTTTCATGTGATAAAAGAAAAAAGGAAATCATAAAACAACAAGGCTAGAATATATCCAGAGTCTGAGGATTTGTTTAACCTGTGGTATAAAGTGGAGATTGTGAAGAAGTCGCTATGGTTTAAATTTTGAAAAGTAGCCGGCACAAAATGTTTTACTTAAACTTTTACTTCTCTTTAAAAGTATTTGCAAAAAGAATGGTAGATATCCAGGTAAGAGCAAATTTATTCATGTTCCTGGCAGAATTAAATTAGTCACTTTTTCATTCAACAAAAGGTTTTTTGATGGGATATAAAGTAGGCATCTCTGAAATCAATAATGAAAACTCATGAAATGTGATTTTCTGGATATTCTTAGGTACTTTCTCTCACAGCTGACATGTACCTATCATGCAAATTTCAGACCTCTTCATTTTTTTGTAAGTGGGGAAGCTGATAAAAAACCAACTTATTTTCCACACTTTAAATCGAGCGTGTATGTATCACCAATTTGATGACTCTTGGAAGGATGAAGTCTAAATTTTACATCTCTGACTTAAGCGATATTTTTCAACTGAGCTTAAATACTATAAATCAAAGCACATGCTTGACTGTAAGGTACAAGCTGCTAACTTACACAAAAGAGTAAGAAACCACAAAACTCAGTCTAATAGAGAAATTGGCTGGTGGACCTATTCAATTTGTACGTAACTATATAAGTTTGAAAGCTAAACAAAAAGCATATTAAATTTTCTAAGCTATACTTAGGGATAATTGGTATATTATCTTATTTGCAGCTCTCTGATTATTCTCATTTTTAGTCTACCAATGGCAAGCTAATTTAGCCTCAAGCATTATTTTTTTCATTTTCGAAAAAATGATTTTAGAGACCGACTGTTTAGTGCTGCCATGGTGTTTGATGCTGTGCATTTTCTCCAGACAAAAGAGCAATATGGAAACTGTTTTCACAGGACTTTCTCCTTATTCAAAAGAAGCATTACAGTTGTTTTGCCTCTGGGAGACTTAAGTGACTTTTTAATGTACATATACACAAACAAATACACAAATAGGATCGAGACGGGAAGTGAGAGGTGCACAATGTGACCCAAATCTTAGTCACACCACTGGTGCATTGCTGTAAGGAATTAAGTGCCTTGCTGAGCTGCACTGCGGCAGTGGGTGGCATTTGACATGAGCCATAAATGTGTAAGAACCCCACTGATTTTCTACTACCCTTAAGCAACACCTTCATGAGCAATTCTCATACGTTTAAAGCAGGAACTCCACAGAAGCTTGACAATGCTCTCTCATGCAGTTGACCAGAGGGGCATTTTCTTTGGAGGCATGTTTGTATTTTTCATTTGGAAACTGGTCAGATGCTGGTATTATTATAAACCGCAACAAAAGTAAGATAGATCAATTCTACTAAAAGAATAATAATTTTTTTAAAAAAAAGCACATTCATGCATTTTAAAGTTCAAACATTTAGTTTGAAATAAAATACCACAGCTTATTGGTTGTAATAGTTTTAGGTAGGAAACAGTCAAAGTAAATCTCATAGAAAACTTTTGCAAAGAAAAAGAAAGAAAAGTAGTTAAAGTGATACACCACATTGCAATATATAATTTAATTAGGTTATCAAAAATTAATTTTTTTTATACATTGATCTATTATCCTTTTAAAAGCAACAAAATCCAATCAGAAGAAAGCACTTTTTGCTTTAAACTTTCTTGTCATAAAAAGTAAAAGTTCAACCCTTTCCACAGGCTCTCAGTGGTTTGCAGTGCATTTAATATCAGTGAGAATGATTAAATGTGAGCCAATCTTATGATACATAACTGCAGTTACAGTCCAAATTACACTGCCATTAACTACTGACTCAACACCCCTTTTCAGCTGACTTGCAAGTAATATAATCACATATTAAAGTGTTAATTATTTTTACCATATCTGGGAGAAGTCACAATAATTTTAGGTTACAATAGGTCCAGATAAGTACAATAAAAATCCCAGAGGGACTAATTTGTTGAGACTGTTGTAAGGAGCAGGAGCAAAAAGTAGGCAGGTGGCGCACAGCCACATTTTATTGGGTTGTATGACCATTGTTTTTCTAATTGTAGCATGAATCATGGTTTGAATCCAATATTCTCTCAGAAATTGGCATTTTATTGAATGTGAATACGAGGTGAAAACAATTGGAAAATGCATGTAGGTTCAATGTGATTAAGGAAGAGATTGATTCCAAGATATGTAGCTGTTGGAGTTTATCCAACCAGAGAGCGTAACACATTTTTATCTCCATGTATTTTGACAGCAATCAACACATGGGACGTTTTTTGAACTTAAAATCAGAATTTCACCAAACGTTTCACATTCAGGTATCAGGGTCAAAAGCAGTAATACTGATGCTAACGCATCAGGTATAATGGGTGCATTTATAAAAGCTCAGTCTGCCTAGCAGCAGCAGCATCACCAGGGGTTTGTGGGTTTGTAAACTTCTGGCTGTTAGCCAAGTCCTTGGGTCCTTCAGACTAAAGTATTTTCTCTTTCTGCCTCTATCCCATACTAACAAGTTCCTGCATCCTCTGTTTAAAAAATTACACAGGCATAACTCATACAGCTGCTTTGTACATCCATCTGTTTATCACCATCATCAGATTTAAGCACACCTAAAAGGTACACCAAAGTAAGTACAATTTGCTATGGAATAACACTTGTCATTTTCAACTATTTTTAATCAACACTTTATAAAAGTAATTGTCTTTGAATTTGGCATTTATTTAATTATCTTACAAATATATGCACATATATTTGTATGTACTGGTAGATGCCTATATGTCACAAGCCGATGTCACTGGCACTGTTCGAAAATGAAGCTGAAACTTGGCTCTGACGTTTAAATGGGCTCTTTTGCATTAGTAATGTAGGGCACTTGGAGCAAACACAAAAAAACTAATAGGTGTGAATGTGAGTGAAGGATCAGTGCCAAACATGGTAGCACTTGGAGAATTTGTTTACCCAAAGAATAACAAACAAAAGGGAGAAAAAACAAACATATAAATTGTGCATCGGTGATCAAGAATTACTGTTGATTGGGTAGCTGTTAACAGCTGGGGATGAATATATATCAATCCATCAGCCACAGTCACATTATCCTGCAGAGGCGCATGGTAGACTGGATCATTTTCCAACTGACAATCTGCCAGAGACGCAGCAATCTCTGGGTTTTCTATCACAGATATGACTCAGGGAGCCCATGCATGGTAATGTTCAGAACAGTAAAATTAATCTTTCTAAACAAAGTAGGTATGCCTTTGGACAGAAACATCTGAAGAAAACCAATATTCAAAATAATTATACGGCCACACTGTGATACCCTGCACCTCTACTGTATGCATTACCAGTCTATGATTACAAATATTGACTCGTTATAGCTAACTGATTTTATGTGATATTTGGAAAAAGCCTTTTAGAAGAGATTTTTGCAAGATGGTTCAGTGTGCAGCCACAAACTTTGAGCTGCTCTTTAAACTAGTTAGTTTAAAGATTGGATCTAAAAGGAGGCATATTAGAGGGCTGCTGTAAAGTAACTCATAATAAGCAAACTCCTTACAAGCAAAACAAAAGGGACAGTGTGGTGACGATTTAGCCAGCAAAGCCTTTTTTTTCCTGTTTTAAATTGTTTACACAAATTTCTTTCTTCCAACATGCAGATAACTGTGTTTTAGTAATCTGTCTTCCACATGATTATCAATTGAGCCTGAACCAAACTTGCCCTAAAAGGAATAAATGCACTAGATGTAGACTGACTTGTTGTTTTCATCCAGATCTAGAGCAAATGTGACTTTGAAAAATTCATAAGAAACTTTTAAACAAAACTCCAGAGCCCGTGTTAAAAAAGAAAAAAGAAAAAAAAGGCTTGATTTGTTTTCCTAGATGGAACTCAGGTCAGGGGTCAAAACAAATTCGAGTTTGTTTATGTGTTTTTATGTTTATGAATAATATGCAGCATTACCACTTAGTCGGCTGACCTCAGAGTCAGAAGAAGGGAGTTCCACAGTCTTCAATAAAGCTCTGTCTTCTTTAGTTTTGGGTTTTGTGAGCTCAGTGCAATGTTTATGATTGTCCCTGAGAAGTTAAATAATTCTTAGCTTAATTACTTAAAAGAGAGGGCCACATCTGGTGCTGTGTCAGCCTTTCTAAGCTGTAGGCATACCAAGCTGAGTGCATCTTCATCAGTGCAGAGAAACCACCTACATAGTTTCAGTCATGAGACTTAAACTATGTAGATCCATCATTGGATCATGACTAACACAACTTGGAAACCAACTGCAAACTCGGAGTTTCGTCATCCAATACCAAAAGGTTTTCCACCATGTACAAGAAATAAACAAATCATAAATGCTTAAATGATAGCTCATCATATACCGAATGCTGTATGTCTTTATATGCTTTAGTACTGGTTACACAACGTAAACATCCATGTTCTTTGCCTACCTTGATTCCTTTATTATTTTTTTTTCCCGAATGAGTTTTTTTTTCCTACTGTATCCATACTAGGACTCATTCTACCTTCTAATGTTGTACAGTTGTGTATATAAGCGACCATCCATCAAAATGCGTACAGGTGACCAACTGTTACGCACACACACTGCTGTTGTGCTTCAGATATATTGCTATATCCATCACTCACTCACATACACCACAGACTCCTTTTTTATAAGGAGTTTCAATCTGGACTCCATTCGTACACTTTTAAATCAATTTCACACTCTGAGTCTCACACAGACTTTTCATAACTACCCTTCAGAGTCAAATTGAGAAAACACACACACACACACACACAATCGCATATAAAGTAACTGACACACATAGGGAAATGACATCATAAATAAACTAGCCAAGTCAAACAGAAAAGACCCACTGACGACACGGTTCATCGAATGTGTTAACACGTCTATTGACATAAAATGTTAAACAGATGAAATATGTCACACACACTAGCACACAAACTGAGGCAGATGAAATTAATTCTGAAGCTTTAATATATTAAACTGCACACACATGCATCCTAAAGGGACTGCTTTAAGGTGGAATATGTCCACCATCAGCAGGAAGTGAAAGTTTTTCACTCTTCCTATGAACTAGTAGGTTTGTGCGTCTGAATGTGTTTCTGTCATCTTTGTTTAAATGCCTTCACAGTTCATGTAAAGATATCTTTGTCCTTCACTGTTTGTGTATGCGTGTGTGTGCTTACATTGTCTTGGGGATGTGTGCATGTGTTTTGTCTAGTGTGTGTGAATTGGTGTGTTGACCACATTGAAAAGCATATAATCCATCGCTATGGGCAATATCAGCAGTGAAACCCACTGTGCTAAAGTAGGCCAAGCCTCCCTTTAAAACCCACACACACACACACACACACGCACGCATACAGGCTGATGCATGCACGGCTATCACAAACACCACTTCACCACTCCACTGTGGGGGAAAAAAGCATTATTTGACAAACCATCTAAACTGATTCTCTATGCTTCTGAGACACAGTGTGAGGGAGAGAATAAGCGAAGGGGCCGATTAGAAAGAGGAAACAAGAATTAGGAGGACCCCCCTTCTCACCCTTTTCTCCATTACCTCCTCCACATCCTCTGTTGCTCTCTCATTCTTCCCTCTCTTATCTCTGTCAGGGTTGTTTAAAGGCCCATGACATGTGTCCTCTGCATGGCTGCGTGAGTGTGCAGTAACTGAAAGATTCCTGACAAGGTGTGAACATTAAAAGCTTCTACAGTCACATCCATACAGGGGCCTAAGGGAAGGACACCTTCAGAGACTAAACTATGCACATGGAATTCCCTTTATTTACACAAGGTAGAGATAAAAAAATCTTATTATGCATTTAACCCAAGCAGAACACATACATGGATCAAAAGGTCAACTGAAATCATTCACATGTTTCTAAAGAAGAAAAAGAAGTCCAGTATATTTGCCACCATCCTGCTCCCATAGTATGAGTAGCTATTATTGCGTCTTATTGAAAAAGAAAAAAAAAAAACCCCAGCAAAAATACCTCCGGCTGTGTATAGTGTTAGACAAACACGTCATCCAGTTGGTGCAAGCAGTCAGCTGTGTGTGATGCCAGAATGAGGTGAACATCTCTTGAACTTTGCCGCAGTTAGAAAAATACACATTTGTCTGTTTTCAGCGACAGGAAAAACCCAAAACAACCCCAGCTAAGAGGAGGAGGAAGGAGGAGACAATATTTCTGATCAGAGTTAACCGCATTTTCTTATTTCCTAAACTCAATTAGAGTTAATATGTAAAGAAGTGCAAATAAGTAGTAAATTTAAAGGGACAATCTGTTTGTGCTTCAGTTTTGATGAGATGATGAGATCCCTTCTGTACTTTCACACAACTAACATTTGTTTCTGTTTTTCTTTTTTTGTGTGTGATTGTGTTAATACATATAGCCTGCTTGACTGTAAGTTCAAACTAAAAATTCCACTAACTTTGTTTTTCTTTTCTTTTTTCATCAACATTTCAGAGTGAAAATTCACTCAGATTATTTTTGCTGGTTTGAGTTAAGCAATAACATTTATTAGGAATATACAGAAACATTTCTAAACTTAGACATTTTCTACCCCCATTTTACAAATTCAAGCACTATGGCTCAAAATGTTAAAACAGACTCAGTGTTGAGTATTAATCTCATAAGTGCAGCTGACCACGAGCCATTTTTCCATGCCACTGCAACTCTGCTCACATATGCTGAGTGACCATAGATAAAAACAGAAATTAGTCACCTGGCATGGACACTTTGCTAGCTCTATCATCTATATGCATGGCAATTTGTCAGCTAATAATCGTTGCAATTCATCATAACCATCTGTGTGTGATGGTTTGTTTACAGGATGAAACTGACTTAACGACAACTTGAAACGCATTTGCTGTAGTCTACTGACTGTGTCATCGGTGATGATGAATTGTATCTGTGTGCGTGTTGTGAATAAAGGTTTTATAGAAGATATATAAACCAGATTGTAATTTTTATTATAGGATATATTTACCAAGGATTTTTTTGTCTTTCTTGGTCAGGAACTATAAGTAGACAGAGGCTGAGAGAATGAGAGGATGCAGGTTTTCCTATCTGATCATGGCATTCTTACAAAATATGCAGTGTACTCACTTTACCTGTCACTGCTCATAACGCTGAGGCCGATCAATGTAAGTCAGCTATTAGGTCTGCCTGTGAGTGTCCTGGTCGTTGCTACTCAGATCAAAGCTATCCTGACGAGAACTCAAGTGTCAGACTCAATTCCTGATCAAGGCATCTTTGATTGATCGATATCTGAGCCTCTGATTGCACTTCAGCTTCTTAACTTCAACCATTTAAATCCCTCCACAGAGTAGTACAATGAAAAGTGAATATTATACACAGAGCACATGCTTTCCTTGCATGAACAAAGAAACTGCGACACACCGATATAACTGAATCAATACACATTTTCTGGTCTTAAGCTGTTATGGATGTATGTGCAGCCAAGGGCAGATATACAGTATTAAATACTTTCGGTAAACTAACATTTTCATTGTCTTGACATCTTTGTTAACTCAGTAGTAAAACAATTCAATGACAAAACTCAGTTTTATCATTTTCATTCAGGCTTTTGAAAAATAAATCCTCCAATTTTAAGCTAAGTGCTTTAGTGTTTTTTAAGGTTTTCATTTTAAAAGTACATAATAGAAATACAGTAAATACAGCAGTTTGGCAATAATTAAAAATTTATCTTCTAGAACATTTGAATATTGTGAGAAAGTTAAATATTAAAAACTGACGGTGTCAACTAATTAACTCAAAGAAACCATGGAAAGCCCTACAAATGGGCTACGAATGTCGTGCTTTGAACTCCTGAAGCAAAAACAATGTCAGTTCTTTGTGGGCGAAAGAGAAAAGGAAGCTGACTGTTGTTCACTGGCCAAAGTCTTCATTTCAGATGAAAGTAAAGTTTGCATTTCATTCAGATGTCAAGGCCGCCAAGGGTCTGGATGATGAGTGGAGAGGCACAGAATCCACACTGCTTGAAGTCCCGTGTGAAGTTCCCACAGTCAGTGACGACTCAGTCATGTCATATGCTGGTGTTGGTCCACTGGGTTTTCTAAAGAAAACAGTCAACACAGTCCTCTACCAAGACATTTTAGAGCACTTCATGCTTTCTTCTACTGACAATCTTCATAAAGACGCAGATTTTATTTTCCATCAGGAATTGGCACCTGCCCACCCCAGTAGGGTGACTGGCTGACCCCAGCAGGGGTGAGTCAGTGACCAGAAAACTTCCCTGAACTGAACCATAAGGAAAACCTGTGGAGCATTTACAAGAGGAAGATGAGAGACACCAGACCCAGGAAGCAGATGACCGGAAGAGAGCTATCAAGACAACATGGGCTTCCATTACACTTCACCAAAGCCACGAACAGATCTCCTCCATGTCACCACTGATACAGTAAAATACCAATAGGTAAATGGCCTGGACCCCAAACACACATTCATACCTTCTTTTTGCATAAATTACACAGAAATGAAAGCAAAGAGTCCAAGCCATGCATTGAGTGCACAGAAATGAACATACTTTACAAAACTCTGACATTTCTTCTTTTTATCTTATGCTATATAATTTTCAATTTTCGGAGACACTGAATTTGGAGCTTTTACTCTCTTTAAGCTGACCTGATAATTACCTTCACATGCAATTTCACTCGATTCTCATCTCCCTCGAGTGGTTTGTGATTTTCTGTACAGTTTTAGAATTGTAGTCTCCCATGGTGTCAGTTTGGCAATGGCAGCAGAGGAAGTGCACCAGGTCTTTCACAGTGTTGTCTATGGTTCCAAACATTGAACTATCATTAACAGCCATCTTGTTTGGCTCTGTACTTTCCTCTTTGCAGTAGGGGATGTTTGTTTAAGTGATTCCCATTAAGCTTCGAAGTGTGAAGCAGGCGCATTGTATACATCACAACCAAACATTTGCGATTAAGTAAAATTTAAACCGTCAACAGAGTCCACAACTCCAGCAAGTAATTGTTTCCCAGTAGTCGAGGGTCCAGGCCCTTTGTACGAAGCAAAGCGTGGAAAACGTGGCTGTTTTTTACCAGGCTACCTGTAAGCCATCGTGATGAAAATACCCAGATATGGCCTGAAATATTTCACTCCACGTGTGATGAAAATATACAACATGACTCTCACTTTCTGAAATTAATGACCATATTGAACCTTTGCACAATGTTATAGTTTTTCAAGCTTCACACACACAGTATATACTGATAAAGACAACCCTTACAAAAAAATCCCATGAAAATTACATGTGATCACATGTGGAAATGTGTGAATCACATGTGGAAATGTGTGATTCACATGTGAATCACATGTTGTGATCACATGTGAATCACATGTGAATCACATGTTGTGATCACATGTGAATCACATGTGAATCACATGTTGTGATCACATGTGAATCACATGTTGTGATCACATGTGAATCACATGTGATTTTACCACAAAACATTCCAAAATCACACGTCTTCATGTGCTTTCACATGGGATTCATATCATTCACATGTAAAAATTTGTGTGAACCACATGTGATCACATGTGAAAGTCACATGTGATCACATGTGAAAGTCACATGTGATTTTCATGGGATTTTTTTTTGTAAGGGAACATTGATGAAGGAAAGCAATAAGGTCTTCTGAGATGCTTATGTCTTACTATTACTATCACTGACATCTCAGTCAGTTTCAAGGAATAAGACACCTTTCACAGGTAACTAAGAATTGGAGACATGATTTTGTGGAAAGGTTCTATATTTTGGTTCAGTATTCATGACACACTTTTTAATCTTTAGAACTGCTAATGCCCAACAGTATTCTTGTAATTACTGTATTTACATCTGATGAGTGGCAGAGAAATCCATCCTTCTAATTATAACAATTGCAAAAGAAAGCTCAAATAATATTTCTGCTTGTATCCTCACAGACCATGCAGGGAATTGACCCATCCCTGCATGGCCTCTTTGCATGTTGAGTCTGCTGTGGTGCATTTGGAGTTAATAATTTATTGTATTGTAAATAAGAATCTAAAAGTTCAATGTGAATAAAGACAGTAGCAATAAAATAAAAAAAGTTAAATTACTGGTGAAATAAAAGATGCCAATTCCTGCTGAACCTCTTCTCTGGGGTATAAAACATGACTGACAGGAAAGAGATTCCCCTCCACCATTCCCTCGCTCATCCTTGTTTGATTGATTGCCACCCTTCTGTTGCAGCTGTAATCTCATAATAAAATCTAGACCATCAGAACCAAATGTCTATCACCTTTAATTTGACATATGTTCCACACAACTAATCTGAAATTGTTGTGGGAAAAATATTTTAAAAAAATAGAAAGCCACAATAATTATGTTGCATAAGTGTGCACACCGTTAAAATTAATTTAAAATAAATTTTAGCAATCAGTCATCTTGAGTTTCCATCTGCCATTACTGCCCTGCAAAGATTTTCTTGACTTCTATGTTCTTAGGCAGGTTATTTTGTGCACAGTGCTTTCAAAAGCTCAAAGTCATCTAACTGGATTAATTCTTCATAATGTATCTAAACTCACATTAATGTCTCCAAAATTATTGAGTGCATATCAATGAACATACCTTTCAGAAGCCTGACATCTTTGTTTAAAGTATACTTTAAAAAAAAAAAATATTGCAATATTCTAATATTCAGTCATCAGTGTCTATAAGCTATAAACATTGAATTTACATGAAATAATTCACTCTGTGTAATTAATCTATATAATACATGAGTTTCACTTTCTAAAAAATGAGTGAAAAAGTAAGCCTATTCATCTATCCATCTGTCTCTAATGAGTTCTTCACCTGTTTTGTCTCTTCAGTCAATCAACATTTCTTTTTCCCCTCATAAGCTTCACTCCCTCTCACTTTTCCCTCTCAGGTTTGCTTCAGTTATTCAGTTGTGTCTCTTGCCTTCTTCCCTTCATCATTTTCTCTTTCAATTCTTGTAGGCCACAATATGTGCAGCACCACCCTACTATTTCTCTTGTCATCTTTCAGTTCTCTGACATTCCTTCCTTTTTCTGAATGCATAAGCAGAGGGACACGTTCAGGCAGGAAGATAAAGAGATGGAAAACGAAAGTGGGACGCAACATAAATCGACAAATGAACTGACTATCACCCTCAACTTGAGACAGAAAATAGAATATCTGCAAACACTTTTCTCTAGTTGGGTGTCAATGGAAAAATGACTCACACACACATATACACACACGTTTGGTAACCGGGCAGACTTCTCATGCTGAAACTGAATTCCTACATACAATTTGTCACATCTAATCACATAAATTAATCATTACCTACACATAATAAGTGGCTATACATTTCATGTGTTATACAAATATAACTGAATTGCCTGTATTGTGCTAATGGATCATATTGGTGGGTGCATTAAAATTTGTTTTGTGAACAATGTAAATGTTCACAAAACAAGTCAGACATTTAAATGCATTTCTTTTGTTTATTCTTCACTCTACACAGGAGAAAATTTATCTATGCAGGTGTAAAATACACACATACTGGCACTAATGTTTAGATTCTGTCCATTGGCATGTTTTTGAAGAATTACACTTTTACATTTTTTTGCCATTATTCAGACAGGATATTTGATCAGTCCTTATCAAAAAAAGAAGATAAATTGCCTGTACGTGTAAAGCAATTTAACAAGTCAGAGGAATACAAATCGCGGTCATTTACCCACCTATACACACACTGATGGTGGTAACCTGCATTGTTGCCACAGCTGCCTTGCAGTAGAGTGACAGAAGAGAGGCTGCCAGTCAACCGGCACCACTTGGCCCTCTGACCACCAGTGGCATGCAGGGCTTGTGAAGTGTTTTGCCCAAGGACAGAGAAGCAAAATGACAGAGATGGACAGAATGGGGAGTCCATGCTTGAATTTGCTGATATTTTCTTTCTTCAGTTTAAATGTTACTCTGTGGATTGTTCAACTTGTGTTTCTGAATCTTCCAGTTTGTGTTAAGCGTGAGGCTTGGTGGCTTCCGAGAGGTTCCTGAACTTCTTCACTAATTTTCTTACATTTCAGCAGAAGGTTTGGCTCAGATAAACAAGAATGGGGATTTAAACAGAGCAATGATGCCAAACACACATAAAATGTCAAAAAGCACCCTTTTTGTATATTGCATGATTGTTTCACCATGTGAGAAAAATAGTTCAAATCCTTTATTGAGATAAAAATGACTGACAATTATGCTAATTGTTAGCGCATGTAAACTTCTGACACAAACTGTGACAATACTGTAAATGACACAAACACTTTGCCTTACATCTAAGAACACAAACACTTATATAGAGCAATAATAACTTTTTCCATTGCTACAATGCACTTTTGTTACTGACAAAAATATATGCCGCAATACTATAACTAACCACACTGAGTGTTGAAGATGTCTTCATCTGACCACAAGCTATGGAGGAGAAAAAATTGCATATGTGCATTTGATTCACTGAAGAAGAGTAAAGTAGCCATAAACCTATCACAGGCAGACTTGGACAGGTGTTAACACACTAGCAGTGATGCATAGTGAGCGCACAAAAACAAAGCAGACAGACAGAGACAAGTCTCCAGCTGCGGACCACCTAAAGGGGCACAGAGTCCGGATAACCTGAGCCTGTGTTTTTAGCTGAAAGGACAGATGTCATTTTTTGTCTCATAGAGATTAAAGGCACAAATCTATTTCTGGGATGTAATTTCAAAAGTTGTTCTTTATCTCAGTTAAGCAAATTGAATCTCACAAAGCACCTCCAAATATCACGTTTCAACAAAATTAGTCAAGACTGGCAGTGCTGGTGTCAGCAGGCACAGCCAAAACCCAGGTGAGGTTCATGTAAGCCTGGAGAATAAAGCAGACGGAGAGGCGCTGCCCACCAGTCTCAGCTTGATTACACTGATACAGTTCTCCCATAATTCATTAGTTCAGTGGTTCCCAAAGATTTTCTTCTGGACCCCCTACGGATTACAATAAAATCCCACCCCCTCCCAAAAAAGATTTAAAAAAATAAAAAATCAACTGGGCACCAGGGATGGCATAGTTACTTTGAAAAATTTACTTTTAGCGGATTACTGATTACTCCTTGGAAAAGTATTTCAGTTAAATTACTGATTACTTGATTTGGAAAGTAACTAAGTTACATTAAAAGTAACTCTTTTAGGCACTGTCAGATGTTCCTGACAACAACTCTCTGCCATCTTCCATTGATACTTAATTGCAAGTTATTTCATAATATTAACATCAGCAATGTGTCTCCACTTATAAGGTTGAGCTGTACAGGATTCAGACAAGAATTGTGTATTGGTTACAATACACAAAAAAAAACTTTTGAAACTTTTCCATGTTTTTGTGTGGTCCACTATTGTCTGTAAAACTATAAATAGGAATTTAGAACATGCCTCCCCCAAATCCTCTCAGTGTCCAGGTTCTGCGTTACGGCTCTGCGTTTACTGTCAGAGTGCAGCGCACAGCGCTCCTCCTGCAGCTCCACAACTCAGATATCCTGCTGCACAGATTTGTGACACTTATCTTAATATTAATTATAATGCCCTTTACTTACAGACACATTCATTCATGGCTTCTTTCACGTTTATTGCGCTGTCCAAGTTAGTCTCGACGTTTGCAGTATTTTGGAGCGCAACACGTAACCCGACGTCATTCACAGCAAATAAATTAAATTGACATTCACAAAGACACAGCGGAACGGATCATCCAGGAAATAATGGACGGGGAGAGTCTGACTAAGACTAACTGGATCTCCGATTTATTTTGATGCCAAATTCTGGGGCTGATTATGTGTCTCTTCTTGTGTCCAAGCCCAAATGAGCAGCGTTCAAAAACCACCCAAAAAACCGCAACCCACGACTCATTAAATTTGCAAGCGACTTTAGTAAAAACAAGCCCAAAGTCGTTTATAATAGTCAGGCTTAGCGACAGAAACTCAAAATAGTTCCTGTTTTTCCAGTGACAAAACGCACATCTCTCTCCTTCCATGGTTTAAATTTCTGTGACGGTGAGCGATCAGCTGCTGCTGTAGCATAGGAACCGGCGGTCACGTCCCAAGACGTGTAGAGGAAATCAAATCAAATTCCAAAAGAAAACGGCAACGCACGGCAACGCGCAGCAACGTACAGTGATTTGGATAAGTAATTTTAATCTGATTACTGGATTTGAAATAGTAACGCCTTAGATTACTCGTTACTGAAAAAAAGGGATCTGACGTCACACTGCAGGGCACACACATCGTTCAATCAGACATAAACCTAAACACATATTTTTGCTTTCAAACTCCACTGAAGTTTATTTCACACTTCAGACTGCAACAAAACACTCTACAAACCATCTTTACAGTGAAACACTTTTTTGTAACGGTTTTATTTTATTTTTTTTTTCATTCATCCATACCGCTTCCCACGCCCCCTCCCCCTGCAATGGCTCTGTCCCCTCCGGTCCCCCCCCACCCCCCCAGGGGGAGCGCCCCACACTTTGAGAACCACTGCATTAGTTTAAGTGTCAACTTCATGATAAATAGAATGTAGAGAGAATAGAGAAATAGAGAAAGTTCAACTAATTAAAGCAAGTTTATTCTGTTTTATGACTTTAATATGAAGGTTTTCCCTTGTTCATTTTCAAACAGATGTTCCGGCAAAAACAAGACGCATACATTTAATATTGAAATGCCCTTAACCTCTAGAACCCTAGAAGTTCTAGAACCCAGAGGTTCTAGAGGTTAAGAAAATGGAAGATAACATTTATTTTGATGTTAAATCTGTGTTTTCTGGAGTGGCTTAGAGGTTAGCATTTTGTGTCAATGCATATTTTCTCCCATTCGTCATAATTATCATATTTCATCTTCAAGGTTTGTGGAGTTGAATCGCAGGTACAGGTTTTCTGAAGTAAATGGATGTGGCTGTAATCATAACTCATTAAGACACCACTTTCTAGCTGTCTGAATAGAAATGAGGTGTGAATGCTTCGGTACTTAAAACTAAAATCTGGATCCTGCTAAAACCAGAGAGCAGAAAGCAAGTCCTATAGAACAGCGAATTTCGTAGTGATCATTATGGTACATAGAAATATTGCGGAACACCAATAAATTTAAATCTAGATTTCAAAATAGCTTTAGATTTAGGGGTAAAACTAGATTTATTTTAGATGTGTTACCTCCTACTACCAAGCATCTAATTCAGGTCGTCATGGATGTTCAAGGATTTTTTTTCTACAGATATTCCCTTCTTGTTTGTTTCCTTTCCACAATCCAAAAGTTAACCACAGTTACTGATGATTCTCAAATAATAAAACACACATTAAATTAGGAAAATAGATAAGGAGTACATTAAAGTGAATGTGTTTATAAACCTCAACAAGTTTCTTGAGTCACTTTATTTGTTATGTGCATCTTCAATGGTAAACCTACCCTAAAATAAATAAGGCATATCAAATCTACAGCCAGGTGTCCCAAATATAAGAAGCTCACCCAGCATGTTCTTGTTGATTTTTTTTTTTTTTACATTTCTTCCCTCATTTGACAAGAAGCACAAATTTCCATCTCTTTATCATCAGCTGCTATTGCTTTGAGTCTCTCTTGCATTTTTTCCAGCAAATTATGACCTTTAATGACATTTGAAAGATATCTCTAATGAAAGTCAGCAAAAATCCAAGTGAAGGTACCAAAGTAAATAACCATCTTAACTTCAATCATTGTTTTTAGATCAATAAAGTTTGTATTTATTTATCAAATAAATTAATTAAGAAAGATCACTTTGTTCAAGATGAGAATGAACAGTGAGATCTGATCAAGTTTTTTTACAAACACTGTTCCAAAATACTCACATTTGGTGAGAACGTGCAATGCCATCGTTCATCTCCAGTGGTTTTGTTTTGCAGTTAAATAAACTAATTCAAGTGTCTGACATGAATGAAAAACTGTTAAATCAAGACGGAATAGAATAAACATATAAGTGAAAAACATTCCTTCATGCTGTATTTGAAACGGTTTTGTATGGCAAGAATTTTTTTCCTTAACTATTGCTGCCTATTCCGATGCTCATCTTGAACAAAGCGCCTTTTCATGCTTAAATTAATCAGACAAACCACAATAATAAAAGACAGAACATATTCACAGACTTAATTGGTTTTATTTTTTTCTTCTGCCACTGTTTTTAAAATCCTCAGTGTGACTCAGAGTTTAGACCTCTTGAGTGTAACTTTATACTCTCTTTTGACACCATTATCTCTTCTCCTTCATTGCTTCTTCTGAATCCCCCAAACTTGTTTTTTTTTCTCCATTTCTCTTCCTTTTCTCATTTCCAAGAAGATTGCCCTACATTTCTTTGAAATTTAAATCGGATTGATACATAAACATTCCTCTATAAACTCCTAAGTCAGTCTGAAAGATAGAAAGTGTGTTCTAGCGTAGAACGGCAGAGGAAAAATGAGCCAACTTTGAAACGGGAAAATCTTTATATAAGAAGAAGATATCACTGGAGAGAAAACTGTCCATCTAGGTGGCTCTGTGTGAAGTTGATCCGTCAGCTGTCAATCTTCAGTCACAAATATCTTTAGTTGCTATAGTAACCATAACATCTGCACGAAAATAAAAAATGCATTATACATTCAGCCAGGTGCTATGCTGTGCTGTAATTAACCAGAGGGCTGAAATTATGTAAAGCAGGCTGGGTCATTGGCAAATATGAGTTTAGTTTCGGAAGGACTACACTATTTTTCTCTACTTATCCAAAAAAAAAACTTTTCCAAACTGACAAACGGGAGGATGTCTTCTTCTCTGCATTTCCCTGATCCTCTAGTGAGAACAGTTACCGGTAGTTCAGTTCGCAGAAGTCAAGAATGAAATTCAGACAGTAAGAGAAACAAACAAGCCGACAGGCTTATCTCAAGTACAGGGAAATTCCTTTCAGTTATCTCACTATTCGCAGGGCATTTCTGTTTTTAAGGACATTTGCACGCTTAATTATGCAGTGGATAAGATCCAGCTGTGTAGCTTTGCGTGCTGTATGATCTATATGGACGCACCTGCTGACAATTTGCACAGTAATAAGGAAAAACGCAGCTAGGTTGAGTTCATCTTATAAGCCTGTAATTAACATTGAGTCTTTCTAAACAAATTAGCAGAAAGAGGCAGAGATAGAAGCAAGCTAACATGTGTAGACAAACACATACACACACACCTACACACGCACACACTCACTACAGAATTTAATGTTCCAATTATCCACAAATGTAGGCCCACACAAGCCAGTTTGACATTTACATACTCCTACGATATTTTCTTTCGACATCCACCAACATTTATAAATATGGCAATATCTAAGAAATAAACATTTATTTAAAAGAACAGCCTTGTCCTTGTGATTCTCTTTTTAGCAAAGTATGATACTAATTAAGATAGTTGACAAAATGTTCAAAGAATATTCTTATCTTCTATGAAGCCAAAATCGACCAAAATATTTTAAACAGCAGATGATGGGTTCTCAAACTTGGTAGTCAAAAGTAAAACATTTCATTTTTAAATAAAGTCAAAAGTTCAGAAGAAATGATAACAGTGGTAATGAGCACAAACACTTCCTGTCTACAGTTGTTTTTTTTATTTTTGCACTCTAATTTTAGGAGAATTTTTATCTCACATTTAATTCCACCAAATAAACTGTCTTGCGTATTCACAAAAAATATTAATGTAAGCTAATAAAAAAAAAATGTGACACTGTAACATCAAAATAAATGAGGGAAAATTTACAGATACTGACATGACTGCTCATGCGAATTAGCTTCTGCTATAATCCCATAATTGAAAGCAAACAAGCTAATGTAAAAATTTGTTGAATAAACAACCTTAGGACATAGTTTTTATTTTTTCTTCAAATCTAATTTTTTTCTCACATTCTAAAATGTTGCCGGCAACTAAATCTTTTCTTTCTGAAAACCCTATTTTGCAAGACTAAGTTTTTGTTAGTTTGGTTTTATTTAGTGTAATAGTTTGACATCATTTTGGCTAAAACACTCGTAGCTTGATCATTAACGGCGCCAAAAATTTTCCCATGAATTCATGTCTCTCTCTGCTGAGAGCTGACTTAGTTTGCAGAAAGGGCAGGCTGACATTAGATCTGGACTTTTATGTGTTGACCTACAGTATAAGTCATGCAACTTTGTGTGATTTTTATTTTTTTTTTTAGCAGTTTCGGATTTACTGTCATGGAAATTCGGAAAAGTTACATTAACTCTTTTTTTACGTGCATATTGAATTTCAACATCTGTATATATGAAGCACAGGACTAATTGATTATGTTTTATGACTTTCTAAACCATGACCTATGTAGGTAGAATGCAGTGTTCTTGATGGGATTCATTGTAAATTGGTGCTATATCAAAAAAGCTGAATTGAGTTGCATGAGTGTTGCATAAATATATATGCTCTTTTGTCAGACGAATATGGCTGAAAACAACAATTGATTGTTTTAGAAAGCTGATTTTGTGAGCTTGTGAAGCAAATAGACGTTAGCACAATTTAAACAATTTGGAGACTAAATAAAACCAGGACAATTCTATGTTATATTGTAATAAATTTAACCAAAAACTAATTAGTACACCCACAACTTCAGATGCAGGTAGAGAAATAATAATAATACCCAGACTGTGAAGTATTTGTGTCATTGTTTAGTACAATTCCTCTGTTTGTTTTGTGTCTATATGTTTCCTAGAGTGAGCAGGATTTTGGTAAAAAGGGTTATGGAAAACACAGAGAATCATTTGATATTTGCCTCTCACATCAAAGCGTTTTCCTGTTTGTACGTTGATGTTGCTCTTGAAAAATGGCTTCCTTTGGACTGATTTCAAACTAGCTTTCTAGCAGCCAGTCTTTACACCTTGATATATCTAAAAACAAACAACCCTTTTTTCTCTTTTTCTTCTTTTCATCCGTATTCTCAGGAAGTGTAGATTCTGTATTATTGTTCAGCAAATACCCTGCGGGGGCAAAATCAGCAGGAGATGTTTCTGGATAAATGCCAGCTCAGATGTTCTGAATTGACAGCCAGCCATTCAGCCAGCTGGTTAGTCAGCCAGTCAACCAGTGTGGAAAGAAGTGCCAGAGGCCTCGCATTGAAATGCCTGCAAACGCTACAACAACTTATGATGTATGATTTTTATTGTTCAATGCAAAACATAAATCAACAATTTTGCCTGAGGGAAGAAAGAAAGGGAGAGAGATTGTTATTTCTATAGATCTGTTACCTTGTAAAGTCGGAAAATCACAATTTACATGGATCTGAGGTAATTTCTGACCGGAGTCTCCAGATGGAAATGAGGATATTTAATATGATAATATATCCCTCCCTGTAGGAAAGTCACTGATTTTGTTTATTGCACTACAGGTAAATCAGACTGCAGGCCGGTTACACAACCACAGGCTCATGAAAAATACCGTTCACAGAGGATGACGACAGTGAGCACAGTGACCTTGTTGTGCTCACAAAGACAAACACTTTGTTTTGGATTCCAAGTCATCTTTCCATTAGGAATTACAAACACGCTATTCAGAATAAAATGTAAATCCTTATGGAACTATTTATCATGTTTATTCCTGTTGCTAAAATGTTCTTTTTCATTACCTCTTCTTGCGATAATCCCAACAATTACTAAACATGACTGCAAAGCCTGTATTTGAATTTGAACTATTTAAAGAATTACTTTATTCATTTGACATTAAAAATAAATGGAAAGAAACTCTACCACTGTCAAAAAATATTACACCTAGCAACAGGAAAGGCAACACTGAAAAAATAAACAACATTAAAATGACGTTAAGGTCTTTTATTTAAGATATGATTCAAGATTAGGAATAAAAAAAAGGAACATGGCCATTGGAATAATTGTTTGATCCCTAAATAGTTTATGTAATAATTGAAATAACAAAAGCTGAAAAAAATTTAACTATGGAGTAAAAACAACAAAAATCACTAAATAGATAAAAGTCAAAGGTTTGAATTGCTGGATGTTGGCCATCTTCTTTGAGCAGAGACAATATAATCCTGATATCCATGTACATTCAACAACCACTTAACACGTCAATGGTCACTTTTCATACACCTTGATAGTCACTGGGTTGAAACCCATGTTCCCTCCAGAATGTATTGTGGTTTCTCAGAAATGTTGGTCCATATTGGCATGATGGCTTCACTCAGTTCCAGCAGTTTTGTCAGCTGCACATCCATGATGTCAACGTCTCATCCCAAACATGCTCTATTGGACTGAGACCTGCTGACTGGATGCCATTAGAGTACAGCAAACATTTTGTTGTTCAGAGAAACCTGCTTGACATTATTTGAACTGGTAGAAGGACCCATCAGAAGATGGGTACTCTGGTCACAAAGGAATAGATATGGTTGAGTGTTCTGTGGCATTATAACAAGGCTCAGTTGTTACGATGAGACCCAAAGTCTGCAGGATATAATCCCCCCCCCACACACTCTTACACCATCAACATCCCAGCTGTTTTCTGCACCGATTGCTCAGAGTCACTTTAAAAGAAATTAGACCTAATGAACATTAGTTTGGTAATTAAATCTAACATAAAGACATGCCAATCAGACAGCGTGTAAGAGCTTCATCTGGAATTGTTCTGTAAAGAATCTGTGAGTTTTCTGAGTGAGATTTTGAAACTGCTGCAATTTTTTCTCCTTCAGTCTGATTCCTTCATGTTATATTTGCTGACCCACACTTCTTGCTCGTGCTCCAGTGCCCTTTCACTATCAACCATCAATCATTATGTTCCATCTAAGTGTTAAAACTAAACTGAGTCAGATGTTTAGCTGAAGTAAAACCTCAGTGACAGAGCCTAAACTAAATCTGTAGCAAATAATAACCAAGGATGGTAGTTATCCTGGTGTGTGTGCGGGTGTGTGTGTGTGAATATAACATTTTAGTTCATCTCAGGTCAGAGTGAACACTCTGGTATTTGCTTCACAATGTCTTTTTTTTTATGTTTTCCCTCTATTTCATCCTTGCTCACATGGCATCCCTCCACTTTCCTAAATCTCAGTTTCTCTGTTCTCTCTCTACCTGGACTTTTTATTTATTTTATTTTTTTTTTTATTGCTTCATCTTTGGTTCTGTATCACTCACCCACCTGCTGTCTCTCAGCAGTAACAGGTGTTTGGTGAGGCAGGGAGCCTGCAGATCTAAATGTTCTCATCAGTCCCACCGTCCAGCCCAACAGCTGATCTCAGCATCAGTCCACAGCCTGCTACAGCGACCGAAGATCCTTCGAGCCACTTTTATTCTTGACAATGATACAATAAATTCATTTCTGTGCTGGCAAAATCCCCCTGGCTTTGTTGGAAACTGGAGAATCATCAACAATGCCATTAAGAACACCAAGGGGTCCTTGTGCGCCACATCAACACTATTTATGAAAGGACTTATTGAGCTTCTGAGACTTTAGGCCTTTAAAATACAGGAGCCATGAACTAGTATAAACATTATTATAGAATATTATAATTAAACCAGATTATTGCTAAGAATCAAGGCCTTTATCATAGGACGTTAATACCATTATTAATACTGTTGTTTTTTTTGGGGGGGGGGGTGAAATTAAGGAACCACAATTATATTTATGTTTTCAGACTTCAAATTAAAGAAAAACACAAATTTTATGATAAGAAAAGATTTTTGGTACAACTAGACAAATTAAAACCTTTACATATATCAAAATAGTGAAGAATAAGATACATGGATAATAAAAGTAACACTTATAGCTTAATGAATCAATAAATTCAATCAAAATAAACTATTTATTTACACCTTTTAGCCACTGTGTAAATTTGATACATACATTTAAAGAAATTAGAGCGAGAGCTGTTAAAACCAACTTTTATTCTCAGCTTTAAAACTGTAAAAAAATATATTAATCAGTATTAATGTGTTATTGATTCTCACTACAATAGTTAAGAGCCAGTGTGGAGGGTTGCGTAGCTAAAAGATGGCAGGTTTGAATCTCAGTTGGAGTCTTTCAGTGAGAGGTTTGCTCGTATTCTGCAAACACATGAGGGTTTTCCCTTTTTCTCCCAAAATGCTAAACCATTCATTTTAGGTTAATTGGTGATTCAAAATTGCCTTAAGGTGTAAGTATTTGCATGTACGGTGTGTTTCTCTTTGTTGATAATATAATTGCCCAATAACAATAACAATTTGCCGCATTCCAACAAAAACATCACAAGATGTGTATAAATTGACATATAAAGGTGGGCACCCTGCAGAAATAATTACCTGCATAATATACAGGCTCATTTCGCATACTTTTCCAAGAACTTAATGTTTAGATCATAATGAGTATTCATGTGAAAAGGAGAGAGGTGTATTATGCCGCAGGAGTAAATGTATTAATTTTTTTTTTACAACCACTGTGGCTCTGTGCTGATTGCAGCTGCCAGTCTCCTTAATGCAGCAATCTGTACACTTTTTAAAACTTTTTCTTTCAAACCTAAAATTGTCTTTGATATTCACAGCATAAGTTTTCACAATTTTTGTTTAAGACGTCTTGTGATGAGCACATTCATAATCTTGTTAGCCACTGACGCTACAGAACTCAGTTGGGTGGATGAAGGAACGAGAGAATGAAAAAATGCTTATAAGGTATAAATCATGCATCATGCTGAGTTTCAGTGCCTGTTTTAGTCTCTGCAGAACAGTGAAAGTGTACTCAACTTTCTGATGTGTTGGTGACAAGTAGAAGCAGCTTAGAGAATTATCAAAGATACAATAGGACACAGACAGATGGACAGACCTACCAAGCGCAGAGGGACTTAGTTCTACTAGCTTTAGTATCCTCCATCTGTGTGTATGCAGTGTGTGTGTGAGTAGGTTTAAGTCCTTCTATGGTCCTGTGTTTCTCTTTTCCTCTGAAGTCCCACCTTCATCCCTCCCCATGTTCTTTCTCACTTTACTTCTCCCCTTCCATACTCTTGGATTAGTTCCATTGCCTGGTTATCTAGCATTGGCCTATTTTCTTCAAAAAATGTGTCCGTTTTGCAGTCACTGTAATCTCAGTTGTGTTTGAGCATAAATGCAATTTGCAGCTAGATGCAATCAGTTCAATTTGGTTTTCCTCTTCCAGAAAAGGTGGTATCTAAACAAGAAACGTTGCATTTTCTTATGTGGCTTTCCTTTGTGCCTTCAGTTTTTACTGAAGCTTCAAACATTTATGGCGAGTATAGCCGCCAGTTCAGGTCCTGAGTGTCAGAATCCCACTGAGGAAGAAACTGCATGTTTGCAACAAAGATAAGAAATGATTGTTTTTGTTGAGCAAAATAATTTTATTGTTAATTGAGGTAAGCGTTATATATCGTGAAAGTTATACATCGACCGGTCGATGGCGGGAAGATTTTGAGTCGGTCTCGGCAGTAAGGTGACAAACTGAACGCTCCCAGGACGACCAGCACTTCCTCTTCTGACGCGCTTATCACGGAAAATATTCACTAAGATCCTAAACGTTTATAGCTTCATTAAAGAATTATTATTTTTTTATTTTTAAATCAACAAAACCTGTTAAAATTTATATTCTCAGTAATTATTGTTTCAACAAGATGTTGCGCAATTCAGTGCGTTTCAGTTTCATTAACAAAAAAAAAGTGACTCAAAGACCGACTGAGTAGCAGATCAGGAGTTTAAATTAGCTAATCATCCATCGCTGTGTTCAGGGGAGCGCTTATTAATAATCGAGAAATAAATATCAAGCCTGGACACTTCATATTGTAACGGACTGAATGTTATGTTTTAAACGTAATCTTTCCTCGGCTTGCTGGGCGCAGGCGGTTACCACGGTAACAGGTGTGCTTAAACTACAAAGAGAGAGTAAAAAGGTAGGAGTGGTATTGAGTTGATCACTTGTTCGGGTTATTTTACCTTTGTTTACCTTTGCTGTGGCGCATTGCAGCCTCTGTAGTTTCTAAATGTTGGACTAATTACTTGTTACTCGTTCGTTTGTGAGTATACGTCATTCACAACAAACATCAAATAGAACAAATATATTTCATAAAAATTTAACAAACAAATGGCTTCTACCGCGATAATTATGTGAAATTAAATTAACCATATCACAACTTCAGAAGATTTGCCTTTACTTTTACAGAGCTCTTTGGTTCCTCCTATCAGTCTGTAGCTTCTCATATTGAAGTCATCAACCGGCCTCTTGTTGCAAACCTGAGGCCAGCAGGTGTCAGTCAGTCATGGTAGATCTGAAATTAGACCAGTAACCTCCTCCCAATGTCAGAAGCCGACTGAGGAAGATTCTGCATTAGGTTTTCTATCACTATTTCTGCTATAACTTATGTATATTTGCATATAAAATAAGTCAATAGAGTTTAATTTACAATTTTTATGTCTTCGTGTCATGAGGTAGACCTCAGCTGGCTGGTGAGAGAAGATGTAGATCTTGGTCTCAAAACGTTTGGGCACCCCTGCTATATATCAACACTGAAAACAAGGCTATATGTAGCTGTTGATGGATTTAGTTGCAACAGTATTCAAGTCACTAAATGTTCTCCGATTTAGCTTTGAAATCAAAATGAACGGTTTCTATTAATCTACAACAATACACTCACTGTTGAATTATTTGCCATGTTGACTTCTGTCGAAATTGGTGTTTACCTGGTTAGTGATGTTTGACTGCAATTAATTCTAACAACTTCACAGTACATTTGTGTATTTCTTACTGAAAAGGGAAGCTGGCAATATTTGTTTTCATGTATGTGTTAGTCCAAGTTTCTAATAAACTGTTCTTGCACTCCAGAGAAAAATAGCTTACTTTGCTACATGCTACTTACACTTTCTTAAAATGACCTCCAGAGTCAACACTTTTTCTTTTTAACATTTTGGTGTATTTTGGTGGTAATTACAGACGAGGGCTCGTTAGTAATTTTATGATTTGACCTGGGTGTGTCTGTGCTCTGCCTTGTTTGTGAAACAAGTGTGATATGATTCAACAACCTCTTTATTTTACCTGTATAGGGGAAAATCTCTCTGCTACTTGAGAAAAGTTAACAAGAAAATGCTGGAAATCTACAAGCGTGACGTAACTTTGAGAGAAAAATTTAAGTAAACAAGAACTTTGCTATCAGGTACATGTTTTTGTCCAACAATAACAACTGAAACCTTGTTTAATTTTTTTAATCTGAGCAGAAAACATTAAATATTGTGCCTGCTGATTTTAGTTCAGGAAGGAAGAAATTGGGGACGGAACAAAGGAAGATTCATTTAAGATTAAACGATACTTTGGGTTGTTTTAGCACATCACATTTACAGCTAAAATTTTATTACATCCATTCTGCATCGACTCCTGTCATCTTGTCTTTGACAGATGTTCCCCATTATTAAAAAGGATTTACAAGACTTTCAGGTCACAGACAAGGACAAACAAGTCTTGTAACTGCTAACTCTTCAAAAACTATTTAATAAATGATCATTTCACTCTTTTGCACATATTCTCGCTAACCTTTCCTGCTGGTTTCTTTTTTGTAGTCTCATTTCCTACTCACCGATACTGATCTGAGAGCCAGTTTCAGCAAAACGTTTCAAATAATATCCCAGAGCATAAAAAGACTGGTGTTACGTCTGAGAGGAAGAATACATAAAACAACTAGCCATGTAAAAAAAATTTACTGAGTTAACTTAATTTAAGTGATCTAAATCCTCAAAGTTTAAAAGAAGAAAAAATGTGCTCTTGTCAGCTCTATTCACTAAGGCTAACAGAGGTTAAGCTGTGCCTTGTGAAGACAGCATAGTTTAAATAAACATTGGTTTATCCAAAAACATTAGAGTAAAGATAATTCTCATAATTCCTCCACTAGCCAGGAATCCAACACACTACTGAGTGATCCAAGACCCCATACAAACAACAAAACACAAGGGGAGGCCTCCAAGGTGACCACACACCACCAGTCCCTGCCAAGGCAGCAGCGCCAGGAGCAAAAGAGTGCCATGCTGCAATGTGGCACCTCCTGCTACATTGCCTTTGTCCCTGTTGTTTGCGTTGGTGTCTGTGCTATGTGAAATGTTGTCATGAATTCAGGTGTGTCTATCTGAAGTGCATTAAAACTGGGGTTGCAATTGGGTGGTTGTGCTCTGGGGGTGTTGCTCCAAAACCCAGTGTACCCACAATGGATTCAAGTAGTGATTGGGCCAAGCAAAGCAGGAAGAAAGTACTACAAGCTTAAATTTAAGATGTATGCCAAAAATAAAAGGGAGAGTGATAATCACAGTGATGCTGCTGTGTATGAAACGTAAAGAGTGTTCTATATGACACAAAGATTATGCTCATATAACATAAAATGTCAGGTTTTACAACTGCTTACATGTTCCATGCAAACTGTGGTGTATGCTCTCATGAAGAAAAAAAAACAATTTTCATACTAAAAAATATGTTTTCTAATTTATGCAAAACTCTACTTTAACTGCAACTTCAGCAGACAAGTCAGTCAAGGTTGTTATTTTTGACAAAAGATTTTAAAATTCTTGCAAAAGCTGTTTTTCGGTCAAATAAAAATTTCTAGTGCATTTAGGCTTTGCAATAAACTGCTTAAAAATCAAAGGATGGATCCAGAGCTTCTTCAGATAGGTTCCACCCGTGTTACTATTTCAGTTCACACAGTACAAAAATTGAAATTTTATTTCCAATGCCATATCATGAGGAATGCATCTCACTGATACTAGCTTAGGACACTGCAGATTTATCATCATAAATAATATTTTAATTTGCATGCACAAGTTAACCAATCTTTAAACTGTAACTGCCTCCCTTTCTGTAAGCATCAATAATATGAGGAGATGCCACTTCCACAGTTCTGCTATCTGTCTTGGACCATAATTTCTGATCCATGCAACTTTCTTAGATAATTAGTCTAGTTGATTGTTTTTGTCTCTGCAGGGAAGACAAAAATTCTGCAAAATTTCTCATTTTGCAGAAAATGAGAAATGGTCAAAATAACAAACAAGTTCATATTCACTTACAGACAACAATACTAATGTTTTAACTCAGGAAGAGTTCAGAAATCAATATGTGGTGAAAAAACTAAGAGGTTTTCAAAGGGGTTCAGTGCACTGATATATATATATATACAAACAGAGAGAGAAGGATTTTTATATAGATTTATACATATAGATCTACATCTATATTTATATATATCTATATAGATACGGATGGATAGATGGGTGAAGTTTTGTTTCTACTCTAAGACATATAACAGAGGTAATAATGTCTGAGTAAGAGACAAGCTCTTCAGTTTGAGATAAATATTTTCACACTGTTGACATCAGCCATCAGAGTGAGTGGGATGGAGCAGAGTTAGTGCTGCTGACGCACAGCAGGGACTGGTAAGAAGGGGGCACAGATGCAGTTCAACAATTCTTCTATATATGATATTGCAGTGTTTCCCACACAAAATTCTGAGGGCAGTAAAACCAGTGACTGCAAAACGAAGACAGAGTTTATCCCATGCCTTGCGTGCACCTCTCTTTGAGCAAAGAAAGAGAAGGCAGCTCCTTAAAGCTTCATTGCACTGTCCATGTCGACAGCTTGACTGGTTGGTTTCAGCGAGTCTCACAGTATTCAGAGAGGAGGAGGAGGATTTTTCAGCTAACCGACAACTGGAGCTCAGGAAGACAAGTAATGACAAAAGGTTAATTGAAATCAGGCCCTATATTGTCAGCCCAATTTATTTAACGTAAAGATAAGTTGCAGTCTTTGATAGTGGACATAAATATAAGTACATAGCTGGAAACAAGAGTGTTGGCGCTTTGGAGACCCCAAGGGCAAAAACGAAGACTGGTTAGTGGGCTCAGTTAGGCAATATGTTGCTTGTCCCTGCACAGTGTTTTGAGAAAAATGCTAACATCAACAGAAGAGCTATGTTGAGAAAATAGAGAAGCTCTTACATGATCTAAATAGCTGTGGGAATATACTTATTGTAACAGCTCACTGCACTTAAGGCAACAAGCTACAAAAACACATGTCCTCTACTATTCTTTGTCTTCTTTTATTTTATTTGTATTTTTTACACAGAGGACCTGGAGGAACATTTGAAATACACTTATCATATTTGATTCACTCGAAAAAGTGTAGGTACCAAATAACTCTGGTAGCAGATGACGTAAGTCATAGCATGGTAAGGTTGCAGCTGGCATCTCTTCTCAATTCATTGCCAAAGCAGTTATCTGCAGCATTTGTTTTTTCTTTCAGTAATGAATTTATAGTTATGCAATGCATATGCTATATGTATTCTGATGAGGCTGAGGATACAGTCATCAGAAGAAGCAGAAAGAAATAATTTTGACATACTCCATCTTCCATCTCTAAACATCAAAACAATCTGTTTTAAAACTCATTAGATAAAATGAACATTTGCATTTAAAACTAAAGAGTAATTTCCAAAGATGCTAAATGTTCAGAGTGCTATACTGAAGCTTATTAAGAGACGGCTCTGGAAAGTTGAGTGGAAGAATAACTGGTGGTACAGAAAGATGCATGAACAATAAGAATAAACACAGCCTTTTGAGGACTGGAAAGAAAAGTGAGATTCACAAGGTGTGACTTGTTGGTGGAGTCGGTGCAACAACTCTTGCTTTCCTTATTTTAAGCTGAATCAGAGATCATGTCAGAAGTGTCCCACCTGAACGAAGGACAGAGAATTGAACTGTCTAAAAATATGTGAGATCATTTAACAACAACACAACATGTGCAACTCGTTCATCTGAGGTTATCGTTATGAGACGCATAGAATGGGGAGACTTTCAACACAGATTTTAACCATTGTTCTGTTGTCAATGTCAATGACAGCACCTCCTGTTGTTCCACACTTTCTGAAAGGTTACATCTTTGCAGGATATCTCCATCTACACTTGTGATTTATGAATTGCCAGAGGCAGCTCAGAGGTGGCTCATCTTTGCAGGTACATGATGGAAATGTTTAGTGAAAGAAGCAAATGGGGTCAAGAGGAACATGAGAGGCATCAGACAAAACAATGCAGATGAGATGAAGGGCTCTTTAAATCAAACTGGGCTTCCTTTAGCCCTCGACAGAAACACAAGCTTACCGCCTTCATTCCACACCGCAATAACGTAGAAATTTATGCAAAAGAGTCTCAAACACTGTATTGAGAGCACATGCTGTACAGTTTATGACGTACTTTCAGGAGGCTGACATTTTTGCATCAGAACTTTATTTGATTATTTATCCAAGGTGAAATTTGTCACCAAAACAAAAATAATTGAATGGCTGAAAAATGGCACTCTGTACGTAATGTATCTGTATAATAAGAGTTTTACTTTTATCATTTAATTACTGACCTAAATTAACTGTCATGCCATGCTCCAATTTTAATTAGATACACCTGTATTTGAAGTGGAACACAAATACAAATATGAATGACTTTTTATTTTCACTTCCATCATTTTATTTCCACATCTCTTCTATCTTCTTTGTTTTAATAGAAAGTAATTTCAGTAACTAAGAGGCTGGGCTTTTTAGAAACTGCTTTGAAAGTAAGTAAGTGAAGTGACTAATAAGTTAATGAATCTGTATTGTGTCTCTTGAGACTACCAATCTAACAAAATAATCTTGCCGCATCTCATCAGGGACAAGCAACTAAGTACAAACAAATCCTTTTTTAGTCTTTCTTGTGCCTCTGAAAAGTAGAAGGTATAAAAACACAGCATGTTTAGGAGTTCTCCCTACCCTGTTGAAATAATAATACAATTAAACACAGGTTAATAAAATTAGCTTCTGCCACCGTAGATTATGATGAGGAATAAGATATTATTTCATTCTCCTACGAGACTGACAAAAATATCACATTGCTTGATAAAAGGCTACAAACATGCAATGATGTCAGAGTATTTTTTTTCACTCCACCTTTTTTTAGCTTTAGTGGAAGAGATAAAAATTTTGTTTTTTCTTGCTCTGCCAGTTCACTAGCTTAATTTATTATTGCTACAAGAAGAAATTACAAAGAAATTGTTCAAAAAATAAATAAGAAAAAAAGGTGGTGAGAAACAATATAAGTGCAGGAAAGCAAATGGTGGATTTATTGAAATAAAGCAGACTTCAAAACACTGTTTATAGCCTTGAGTCATAGACAACCTATGTGTTGATGTAAGCTAATATCTTGCACAAAAATAGCTTTATATGTTATGCTTCAGCAGTCTAAGCCTTTTGTAACGCAAAACGGGAGACAGGAGACAGGATCCCGATCTGACCTTTTTTTTTCTTTCTACCAGCAGCTGTACAGGCTATTCTCATCTATCCAGGAAAAAAAAAAGTATTTTAAACAAGGAAACAAGGCATAGCTGTGAAGTGTTTTCAAGAAAAAAATCTAACTGTACCAACAACCTTACACTTGGTGCATTCCCAGCTCATCCCTCCTACACACACAGAGCACTTTGAATAAGATATCCTCATTTTACCCGCTCTGTACTGTATATTTTCTTCTCTTTGCCCTTTCTGAAGCAATATTAGAATTCCTACCTCTTTCACCAAGCAGGAATGCTGCCCATTCATCAAAGCCTCACAGATCATCTTTTTGTTGATCATCAAAAAAACAAAAACAAAATAGTGATGAAAATAAATTTTGAACATGCAAAACAAAATAATAAGCTGCACTGCTGTAGTGACTCCATATCTCAGAGCATGCTGCATTTGCTTTAATGCTGAATCCTTGGTGATAGAATTCAACTTGCTTCATTTTTACTTTGGATGGTTTTCACAGTCAGTGGATTTCTTCAATAAAATATTCATTTTTAAATCGATCAAAGATTGTGAAATGTTTGGTTTTTCATCAGACTGAGGATATGTAGGAATAACCATACAAAACAGCTTAAATGTAATTCCCTGTGGTTTTAATGTGCAGATTTAAAACAAGGTTAAACGAGATCAGGTTAATTGATCTCTCGTCAGGTGAGTGTGTGTGTATGCATGATTATTTATCCTGTCTGTCTCTGTGTTGCCCTGTGATGGACTGGTGGCCCCGCCTCTCGCCGGTGGACAGGTGGTGACAGGAACCAGCGTCCCTCCTGTGTGTGACGATGGATGGATGTGTGTGCATTAGTGACTGTTTTGGGTGAATGTGTAAACTGTTAAATAGAGGAGTTTCTGTTCTCCTATTGCAGTGGACTCCGTTTGACAGGAAATGGTTCTGAGCATTTCTGTTATTTGCATTGTCCTCACTCAACTTTATACTATATGTTCTGTCAAGCCCCAATATATTAATATCTTTGTTATGGTTCACATTTCAACATGCTTTCCTAACAAATCTTTCTACTTCAGTTACCCTTATTCAGTCCACCTGATAAAGGTTTAATTGTCTCTCTACTAATTCTACTAATGATTCCTATAGGAACTACAGGACTCTAAATCAATACTTAGCATGGTGGAGCTAAAGGCAGAATCAACACACTTTCTTTCTGAAGACTTATTGCCATAAGTCATCAAATATCAATTATTACTGCCCATGAAATAGAAAAGCCCTGATAGAGGGATGAAATTTTTTTTTTCCAAGTCAAGAAAAAATTTTGAATCTTTCTATCTGCTTTTTAAAACATACGTTTCTTTTGAGAAAATAATTAACAATGTCTTACACATTAGATGTCCACATAAAGGTCCAAAGGGAAAAATTAGGACTATTTTATTTTGGTTAACTTGTACTGACATCTTAACATTGTTCTCTATTGGTTGGTCATGTAATAAACATCTTAATTCATTAAGCCATACCTGTAGTCAGGCACAATGCATGAAAAGATGATATAAAAAATATCAATTGTCTTACAGTGAGTTTAGTGAGTTTATTTTATTTTAACAATGTTACCGGCATTATCAGTTTCAGAAAAGCTGATGATGATTTCATGATTTCCTCTGGAGTAATTGGACTTTCTGTTTTAAATTTATCTCAAAAGGAAAGTGGATCCAACACAGAGGAGTGGATATTGAGTTTGCAAATTATTCTCTGATTTTTATTGTCAACAGAAACTCATTGATTTGTAGCCTGTTGAATATTATAAGCTAATCAAGACAAACAGCTGGTGTCCCTTAGCTATAACTTTGTGATTTTTCTTTTTTGAAACAATGCTAAATTAGCACTGAAAAACTGCAAAAGGATGAGTCTAATCATTTTGCAGCTTAATTGCAATCAGTCTGTTTTTAGTGACACAATAAGAGGACTCGATGGTCATGATTGATACTAAAAAGCTATAATTTCTTCTTCAAATAAATATTAACAACGTTTCTAAACTCTTAAGATCAGACAGTATTTTGGGGCTGCAGGTCGTGTGACACTGGTACTACACAGTTTGAAGGGTGTTGATATGAAACTCAGTTTTTGCTTTTTTTTGTGTTGGCATGGATGGGTTATATTTTATCCAAAAGGAGTGACACTGTACTGCTCTAAGATGTAGGTTTGTGTTCATGACTGCTTGGCAAATGTAAATATCTTTATTGGACTGGGAATCTGTCCAGGTGTTACCCCACCTGACCCCTCTATGAGTGAAATAACTTCGGGGAGAAGACTCAGACAGCCCCCTTTTCCCAATACTTTACTATCTGTTTCCTTTCTTGTTATAGATTTGTCATATTTCTGTCATAAAACAAAGGTTCAATGTTGCAAAGAGTGAATAATTACATGTAAAATTTGCTATTTTATTTTATTCGAGGTGATCGCAACTTATTCAAACTTTTAATTCTAGAGAAGTATCCTGAATATAAAATTTTCTGCAGTGTTGATTCTTGTTTGAATAGGCCTTTGGCCAAGAGCCCTCTTTCTCTGGCCCCAACCAGTCAGAATGCAGTAAATTATTTAAATTCTTAAGCAGGATAAATACATTGGAGCTCTGCTCATAAAATAGTTTCCTTTCTCACAGCAGTAAACTGGAGGTGCCAACTCCCCATTCAATAGATGTGCAAAAACCAGAAAATTAATTGAAGGTGCCACTGACATAAGTTGTATACTTTTAAACTGATGTTGCTGGGATCCCCATCCTCTCTAATGTCACACTAGGCCACTGGCCAAAGAACGCCATTTTTTTTGTTTACACCAAGCAGAAGTTGGACGAATTTGTAGGATAAACTCAAAATGCAATCTATAGATTACAAAGCACAGAAGAGGAAGGACAGAAAACAGTAGCGAGAAAGACGGTAAAAATATCAAAATAATTTCAAACCTCATTTTTAAGTTGCCAGGCGATGGTTGTCCATCATAGACGGATACAATATCAAAGTCTTCCTCCAGTGCCAGCGTAACAAAGGTTAGCTGTATTCGGTTCCTCTCTCCTGTTATTATCAGCCATGTGCAGTTGGCATAGTTGGGATAGCCATGGGGAAAACCAGGAGACTCTATGGTCCCGTTCAGGCCTTGGACTACACCACCACAGGAATCAGCTGGAAGAGAGAAATGAGAACAAATATATTAGGAATTTTTGAGGGAAAACGATTTTCCTGCAACACAATATAGAGCAGGGGTGGGCAATCCTGGTCCTCGAGGGCCGGTGTCCTATAACTCTCAGATAATCTCTCTGGTCCAACACACTTGAATCCAACAGCTCAACCACTTCCCACGTGCAGTCGGGTACTCCAGAGTCCTGCTAATGACCTCATTATTTGACTCAGGTGTGTTGAAGTAGAGACACATCTAAAAGTTGCAGGAGACCGGCCCTTGAGGCCTGGAGTTGCCCATCCCTGATATAGAGTCTAGAAATATTCTCATAGTGGTCTTAACTTATTAGAACAGACTGAAGATTAGTTATAAATCCTTCTTTTTTTGTAAAAATGTACATTGAATTTCACAGCAGAGTATAATATGTGGTAAATTGAATATTTACAAAAATATATAGACCTTTTTCACAAAATATGTGAATCCAACTTTATCAGTTTTAAACATCAATGCTTTATAAAATAACACTAATACCATCTTTACTTGTAAGCTTTTAAAAAATGAAATATTCTTTTAAGAAGTCACTTGCAACTTAAGACAGGAATTTATTGTACTGAAGGCAAAAGTACAACACATTTCTCTGAAATGCAGTCTAGAATAAGTTGACAGTGTGGGAAAACAAAAGGTGTCACACTGTGACATGCTGTGTCTCAAGTCTTTGAGGTTTTATTCTCCTCTTTCCCCATATCAACAACCCCTTGAAGCACTTTTCCCTCCCTTCTCCGTTATTTCAGCTCTGCTACTTTCTTCTCATGAGCACTCTAAATAGACTTCCATCTCAAGTATAAACGGAGCACGTAGCACACAGTGTGTGTGAGGAAATCCAACATAAAACCCAGCAGCAATTGCATCTGAGATAGTGATGACTATTGATCTAATAACCTGGGGTCACGGAGGAAACACCTTTCTTTACTCCCACACTCAGATATTTTGTGCACTCAAGGGGTAACAATCAACTTGGTCACAGAAATAAAATGACACCCACCAGCTCCTTGTAAATTCTAACGCAATGCAATTTCACTTATGAAGATTGCCAAAGGAAGTTAATTACATATTATTTTAATAGTCAAGTGATAGTTGGTGGTCCCATCATACACAGCCAGGCCTGTCACAATAAGAAATAAATCAATTAATAGCATGATAAATTAAAACAAACTCAATAATTTCCATTTGCATGATTCATAATTTTTCTCTTTCTACCAAAAACTGGATGACAAAAATCTTAAGTCTGATTCTTTGGTCTCAACTAGCCCTGTTTTGAAGGAACATTTTGTTCACAGAGGCTTCGTATTTCATTTTATTTGTTGTTTTGTTAATTTATTTAGTATATTTTAAATGTCTGAGTTCCAGTGTTAAATATTAATTTGAATTTAAAGTTTATTGATCCTTGAGAATGTGTTCTTCCATTATTATGCCATTAGAATTATATTACTTGAAAATGCTCTCAAAGCAACAATATTATCATTTATCGCAATTAATTCTTGGGCAATTTATCGTCCAGCAAAATTTGTTATTGTAACAGACCAAAAATGTTAAAATGTGTTTAAATTGTTCTTAGTTGGAAGAAAAAAAGAAAGAAAGGAAGGAGGAATTGAAGAAATGAAGGAAGGAAGGGCGGACGGACTGACTGACCAACAGATGACATATCCACCCAACGGCCGCTTAAGATAAGCACCAGTTCCCCTGCAGCCCTACATCTATATGCGTGTGCTGCGATAGATGAATTCACATTCACCTGCTTTTATGGGCTTTGGAGTGAAAATAGGAGACATTTTGTACGTTTCTCTGTCTTTCTTCATCAAACTGGATCAAAACAATGTTCACCGTAACAAAACAGATGTTCCCATTGGTGTGAAATGGCATAAAATCCACAGAAGCCCATAAATACACAAGCTACTGATCCCTATACACAAGCTAAAATGGACAAGCTGCCAGTTACAGGAAAGCATCTATACATGTGTGTTCTCACATGCACATACACAAACTTCAAGCCATCTGGAGTGTCCAGATTAATTTCAGATTGTTCTCCGCTGTCTTTCCAACCCAGTTCACCTCTCTCCCCTGTAGTCGTATTTGTGTTCGTCTCTCATTCTGTCTTCAGTTGTCTCTCTTTCGTTTTGCCATCCCATCCGCTGCTTGATCCCCCTCTGCCTCCTCTTGAGCAGATGGGATAAGCAGAATTCAGCAGACACTTGCAGCAAGCCATATTGTAGCACCATACATAGGGGATTTTAAGAAGTCCATTGCTTAGCTTCTAAGTAAATGTAGCATCAAGCTCTTCTCCTGTTTTTTGGTTTTTCTTCAGATGCTCCGTGACTGTAATTTTTTTTTAGCACTTCTCGGCATCACCAATGTCAACTTGTTGTTGCAGCTGAAGAAAGTCTTTCATGTCTGGATTTAAGAATCCTTATTAGTAAAGAGACGGCATGGACGGATTTCTAGTTTCAGGTTGCAAAACAGTTTTAAAAAGTTATGGTTTCAAACAGAAGAAAAAATTGCATCAGAGCCTTTCAGTGGTTCATCTTCATTCCAATAAAATCCTGGAGACATTCCATCATTTTTACCTGCTCTGTCCTGTATCTGCAAGCTGTCAGTCAGCTGAATGTGATATCAGAGGGGAGGTAAACTGTCTGGAAATACTATATTTTTTGGTTGTAAAACCACAGATTTGTTTCGGCTACCAGACGAGCACACTCTTTAGTTAATACTAAACTGAGAAATACACTGCCAATTTTCTACAAGTTAGGATATCTGTCAAATAAATCAACAGCCTACCTGCCACTGAGAAAGGTAATTCATTTATACAACATGTTTTTACCTTGTCTGCAATGTTACTTTACAAAAAGCTAAATCTAATCTTAGAACAAAAGGCCATATTCTGCACAATATGGACGTTTTCTTTAGAAATATTAGTAAATTTAACTATATCTTCCTTTTGTTTATTCATCCACTTTACACATTAATTGTTAAAAACATATAAATATCTTCTAAAACATGCATGTTAACACTGTCTTCATACAACTTTTAAGTACTAAAGAAATATCTCAAAGAGTTATCTTAAAAAATAGGTGAACACATATTTGAGCAGAAGTAATAACATCATTTTTGTCAGGTCATAAAATTGCATCTATTAATGTTTAAATGAATTTCAATCAATTTATGACATTGTTTTTGAAGCTCATAGAATGATTTGCTTTCTTAGAATCACATGTCATTGAGATGTTTTAAAGGTTCATATTGTCTTGTTTTTACCTTGTTTTGCTGATGCATAGCTCACGACTCTCTTGTAAATGAGATTTTTAATCTCAATGAGATTTTTTTCTTCCTCATTATATAAAGTTTACAAACAAACTTCATTTAACATGAAGTTTAACACACCATCATCATTTAACACAGTGTAAAACTAATCAACTGTGTTTTCTGTATGACAAGATAATTTGTACCATCTTTTTCCACCACTAGAAAGATTGAACAAAAATGTTTTGCAGAGGCAACCATGAAGCACCTGCTGATGGAGGCCACCGATCAGTTAATGGTTGGTGACCTTCCACCTGGTAAATAGAAAACCATAAACAAGCTCAATTTTCACCTCCTCTGGCCAAAATAGGCACCCCCTCCTGTTTGGATCATTACAATTTGACACGTAACTTGTTGAGAAAATGATCTGAATTAAAGTCTGCACACTTTTTGTCCGATGATGTGTTACAGTCATAAAATAGATAAAACAATAATACTGGCGTTCCAATGTTTTATACTCTCTCAGTAGTTTTTATTTTCTACCTTATATGCCCCTTTTCTTTTTATGATATTAAACATCAGATGAATATATTTTTTTTAATTTTCTTCTTTTTTCGTTTAGTTGCTTCACTTGGACAAAATAGTCCATCTGAGCTATTAGCGGGTAAGAAAGGGAGGAAGGAAAAGTGCTCAATGTGAGTGACATCAAACAATCTATGAGTCTGAAAGATGAGTGTGAAACAGCCACTCCAAACACATGCAGACAAAAGTGTGCTGTCATTAGCACATGGACACTCAAGCTGCAGACATGAATTCATATGCAGCCTAAGGTCTGTACCAGTCTTCACCAAAACACAGGGCTAAACACCATCTCTGTTCCATTTATGCTGGTCAGATCGGTTGACATGCAACAGCTGCAATTTTGGACCCAACAGACAGACACCCAACAATGTATTGTGAAAGGAAGTTTATAAGCAGTAGATTGAAAAAATATAACTAATCTGTCAGTTGTGCCAATGGGGGAGTTCCTAAGAAGGAGATCCTCATGTGCTACTGAGAGGAGGGAGCCTCGCTTGCATGACTTGTGAGAGACTGCACAGCATGTCATCCTGAATCTCGTGTTTTTATTTTAATTGTTCAGGAAGTAGAGAGGCCAGCCCAGATCGCCATTCATGTGAAAACCACCACCAGCACACAAACCAAAGCAACTTCAAACCAAACCTTCTGCACTTAAAAATTAACTTCTGTTCAACAACTCTACCTAGCCAGATGTGGTATCTAAAAAGAGTTTTTGGATTAATCTACATTTCATGCAGGCTGTTAAATTTCTGCTGCTGAGATAAAGCAAAAGAGGTGAGGAGCCCGAATAGAACCTGACCACAAGGTCCCCCGACTCATAAATCAAATGCTTGCTTCTTCTTTCCACAGTGTCCTGGGCCACAAATCAAATGCATCTTTCCAAGTCACGCAGTGGAGAACTATTGACTGCAGTGATTCAATACTGGCAATGAAATAGTATCGAGGAGAGGACAGGACATGAGGCGAAAGGAATCTGCTGTCTGTTTTTCAGGTGCCATTGTTTTATCTTCCTCATCCCCTCAATAAACCCATCCCCCTTCTTTTGTCTCAACCCCATCCTTGTTTTCATTATCTCTGAGACAAAATCATTGTTTTTGTCCCATGTTATGTTTATCTGTGCCCCCACACCCTGTCATTTCCCCACTCAATCTATCTGTCCCCATCCAAGCCTCTGACCACACTTGACTCTTTATTACACCCATATTATCATCATCTTTATTTCAATGCATCTCTTCCTGCTCGCTGTTCAGTATCTCCATCTCCTTTGCCCCTGCTGTTGTCGTCCCTCCCCTCCTCTTCCTACTTTTGTCCTGCTCATCCCCTTATCCCTCCTGTTCTCCCTGCATTCTACTTTCACCACAATTATCTCTGTATTAGTCTCATCGCATCTCTCCCTAAGTGTCATTATGTTTCCTCCTCGCTGCCTTGCTATTATTATCTCTATGTCATATTGCCTCGCTCCCGGTGTCATTATATCTTTCTCCTGTGTTTCCTCTCTTATCCTGCTAGTGTTGGGTTGTTTTTATTCCACCCACTCACCTGCTATATTTATCACACAGTGAACAAATACCACAACCTCTCTCTGTCTGTCTTTTTCTCCAATTCCAGCACTTGCACTCTCTGACAGTCCACCGTCAAACTGTTCAAAACGTCAAACTAGTGCAGTTTGATTTGGGGCACTTAGGGTGTTCACCTAGGATAAAAGCAGGTCTTCACGATCTAATATAAGTGTATACTGGTCTGAAAATAGTTTGAAGAAAACATATTAACTGACAGACAATTACAGGTAAAAACAATAGGTAGCTTTTAAACATGACTTTACAATTTTTGCTTTGTTTGATGGAATATTAGAGTGGAAATAGTGTGAGACCTTCGATAAACACTCCTAAAGTTTATGTTGGTGAAACTAAACTTGTGAATTTTATATCTCCCCAAATCAAGTTGAATTTTTTGGAAAAGAAGCCCATGATTTGGTTTTTAACCTCTGTCACTCCCTGATTGACATATTTTAACTCTGTTCCAGTGTGCATTAAATGTTTAATTTAGGACATGTAAACTATTTAAGGGCGTCATTGTGCTAGAGGTGCCATTTTGTCTAAAATAAATCTCTATAGTTTATGGAAAGTTACTTTATTTTCAGTATTTGAATTTTTTTCTACACCAAATACTTTGTGAACTTTATGTGCCACTGTGATATTTTACACCATTACATTTTCTTCTAAAATTTTGCAAATACCTTAATGTCTTTTCACTGAATATACACAAAAGATATGGAAAGTCTTTGTTTCTCATTATGACATTTGATTTCAATGTCTGGTCAAAGGTTTCTTGAACGAGTGATTAGCAAATTTGTTTTATAAAAATTGTTAAAACCTACAAATGAAATAATTTACATTTTATTCCTACATAAAGTGCATGTCTGAACGTGACCCAAAGATTTTTGGAAGTCAAGCACTCCAACTTTAGAAAAATGTAATTACTTCTCATGCCTCAAAAAGCAAATATCTCCCTTTACACAACTGTAGACACAATATAGACTGGACCTGAGTTGTAATAAGGCACTAAAACAACAAAAAAAAACATTTTAAAAAAGGGACAACCTAATGTGAAAATTGCTGTATCTACAATTTGTCATTTGCCTCAACGTACGTACCCTCAAAATTAGATTTATTATTTAATCTTTAATTTTCAGTCCAAGTTTTAAAAGGTATCTTCAAATCCATGCAATGCACAACATTGTCTTAATTATCAAAAATAAAAACAAACTTTATTTTTATTATATTTAAGGTTTTTGTAAACCTCTTAACATTTTCTGCTTTATAAAAGATGCATTTCCCTATTATATTGTAATTATCAATATATAGTGTCACAGCTGCATGCTGTGTTGTGCTGTGAAAATAAGGCGTGTACTGTGTCGACTTGCAGGTCTGTCCACAGCCAGATCGAAGTTCAGAGTTTGAAATAAGCAGATCTCTGTCATTAAAGCCTTCCACACCCCTTATGATCTTTAGCACTCTCATTAGGAGTACAGGCTTCCCTGGTTGGAAATTTTCTGGATTATTATTTTTGTTTTTGTTTCTTCATCTTAAGCGTATGATTTATAACTCAAAACCAAAAGTGTAATTTGATCGCTGGTCCACTGTTAAGTGGACCTACAGTAGGTGGTAGTTGGGTGAGGGAGAAAGTCTGTGTTTTCACCAGCCACATGATAAGCTTTTGATATCAAGAGTCATTTATCATGCTCAGTTTGACTCATCCCCATACACACAAAAAGGACACATACAAAGAGTGGCCCCAAAAGAATCAAGGCTACCTCGGGAGTAAATCCCAAACACTGTCACCATGGAATAGGCGTTGCTGTCTGAGATAGCAAAGATTGGTGAGGATTGATGATGTGTGAGTGTGGCCTTGTTTTTGAAACAGTGTAAGGTCCACTTTCCTAACAAATACTACATTGTGGGGACCGACTGCTCCTTATGCAGCTCAAAGCCCAAACCGACTAAGAATAAATGCCGTTTAGGTTTGATTTTAATTTGATAGGTTTAGTGTTAGGCATATACTAGTAATAGTTAGTTTTAGGGTAAAGGTTAGGCTATGTGAATAAATGAAAAAATTAATGGAGGTCAATGCAAACTCCTTATGAAGATAGAAAGACATAAAATCAATTTGTGTGTCTGTGTGTGTTTGTTTGTTTTGCACACTTCAAACATACATTTGTTACTCCTCTCACCTTGAAAATGTAAAATTTCATAAATTAAGTCAGAGAATGATGCCATAAGATGCAACTAAAAAAAAATCTACAACCTTGACACAATGAATGACAGAGGTGGTAGAGTACCAGGACATTGTACCCAACTAAGAGAAGCATTACTTTGTTAGCTCTTTGCTCAAGTCCAAATAACTACTCAAGAGTAAAAAAGGATTTAAAACTAGGTGTACTTGAGTACTGACTCATCATATCATGAAAGCTTCTGCAGACACAAGTCCTCTTACGTTATCTTGTGCTCTAGCTGCTACTCTGGGATCTAGCAGTTTTGGGATAAAGACAAATAATGTAAGAACTATAGGATAAAAGAGGAGGATAACATAAAGATTACAGGTTCCAAAACTATGGTGCACTTTGAAACCAATAACTGACTAATGCTTAGTTCTCATTTTAAGAGCTATTTCTACTTCTGTAAAGTCAAACATTATTGATCCATTTGGCAATGTCACTTTTAAAGCTCTATAACAAACTAGGGACAGTGTGCTGGTTCCCATTTCATTTGGTCCTTAAACTAGCAATTTATGATTGTTAAGCCATGTGTGGGCAGCCAAAACTAGTCTAATCACTGGATTTATATGTTACATTATTAGCACTTTGAGTAACGGCATCTTTAATTTGAGGTAGTGTGTCTTGCGGTTTCTAATTAAAAAGAAATTAGGAGTGTTTTTATCCCTCAGCAACTCCTTGTAGAAATACCTAACTTTATAGCTGCTATGTGCTCCACCATGTTTACCAGCTATTCCATAACATTGTCTGGATGTCGTAAAAAGGTGTGTCCTTGAAAACAGCTGCCTATAGCTGCTGGAGATGACACCAAGAGAGCAAGTAACTGTGAAGCATAACAGTAAAAATGCTGGCCTCAGTGCTAACAATGACCCAATAAATGCTATTGAGGAAAAACTTTAGAGCCACGCAGATTGCCTGAGTTCCTGTGCAACATTGTATATTAATCATTGTGAATATGGACGAAAAAAAGATTGACAAAAACAAATCAATGGTTTTAAGTAATCTGACAGTATCCCCTTTATGTTTTGATGGTTGGATGACCAAGCTCTCACAAACTTCTCCATCTTGTGGAGATATGTATTGGAGCCAGTGAAGGTTAGCCTATCCAGAGCCATAAAACTAGATTAGATGTGACAGTAAAAATCACTGATTCCCAAAAGCATTTTTTAGTGAGAGGTTGTATTTACCTTATTGTGGAGATAAGCTTTTAAATTCCTCTGCAAGCTTCAAGCTTCAAAGGTTGACCTATAAATACGCCACATGCACATACTGTCCAAACTCACACACTCCAGCAGAAATTCTGCAGCTCGAGGAGGGGTCGGAATATCAAATTCATGAACTCAGCAATCTGCCGAACATGTGTTAAAGCAAGACAAACAAAATGGGTGCAGTGAGCAAGTGGCGGTAAGCAGTCTTCTGTATGTATGTGAAATGTGTGTATGTTTCCGTGCAGACACGTGGCCTTGAATGCATAAGGAGCGTATCTGTGATAAACTGTGCTACAATGCTGAGTTGTTCTAATATACTATAAGCTACAACTAATGGTCAACAGTGGGTCAATTTGTTATTGCTGACAGAACACAAACGCAGCACTGAAGACTCCTACAATTTCCCTTCAGCATTTCCTTTCATCTGTATTCTTTGTTTTGTTTTTTCCAGTTTTTTTTTCTCTCCCCTCACACCATCTTTAATCTTCTCCCCTTCTCTACAAAGATATTTTCTCTGACAGTTGAAATCAATCGCTTGTTTCATCCGACAATAACACGCTTTTTGCTGCAAACAGTCAAACAAATGAAAACAATTCTCTTGCCTAATCCCGATGACAAGAAGCAAGGGCTATTTCCTCTATTCTAAATAAAAACAAGTTGCTGATCTTCTTTTCCATCAAAGAGAGCAGGCTTGCTTTGGCTTAAATAAACCTTAATAGCTTTTGTCAAAATTTTAATTGGAATTGTTTGAAGTAAAGTTCAGTGTTTTCGTATGAAAGCATCGTGTTAAGCTTTGATTGTTAAGGCAGAACATTTCCATATGCAATTTAGTTTCTTTACTTACAATATCTTAATACTTAGCAGACAAAAGGACCTTTAAAAAGAATATAAAAGACAGTAAAGCAGCTTAAATTGGTGATTATATTTAACATGTATTTAAATAAATGTTCTACTAATATGTCACAAAAGATCATGTGAAGACACTTCAAAGAATTAAGTTGTGGGACTGGTTTTGTGTGTTTGTGCTTGAATTCGTCTCTCTATTTGCAGTCAATTGTGACATGCACATTACAGTGGAAAAAATTGAAAATTAAATTAAACCTTCTCAGAGGAATCAGAAACTCTGTAGTCAGGTGTTTTCCTTTATAATTTTATGATCATTCATAGCATAAAATTCAAATTTTCTGGCTGTTAAAATGGTGTCTTTCAAAAGTAATAATACCCCTTTTCTCTTTTTAATATTTTTGCTGCAATTTGTGGCATATTAAAAAATGTATAATGTTATTGCTGTCTTAAATTATAACAAATAATAATCAAAAATGTTTAGCATGGATTTCCATTCAGCTCCATTTATTTTCTGGTCTGAATGGAAAGCGCTGTGTGTAGGATCACAATACACTCAACACAGTCCACCATGAAACATGGTGATGGCAGCATCATCCTTTGGGGATTGGCTCCTTCAGCAGGAACAAAAAGATCGGCTCAGAGTTTAAAGAAAAGTAGATGGTGTTAAAAACAGAGCAATCTGAGAAATATAAACCTTTGGTGAAATTTGAAGACATATGATGTCTGGCACTATGCATCCAACCTGAAAAAAAACGTGATTCATATTTCAATCGGTCTCTGAATGTGAAAACCTGGAAGAGTTGCCACTTTAAAATTGGAAAACTGTCGATGCAACGCTTGTTCGACCTAAATATTGACATTTCAATTAAAAAGCATAAGTATATTATGTTTTACATAGAAGCTACTGTGGCAGAAAGCATACTTTTAATCCTGGTTTATAAAGCCTTTACCACAACGCATTGCTTCTGCACTGATGGCTGGCTTTAAGTAATGCAGCTGTAAATAATTCAACTTACTTTCTCCAGTGAAATAAATTGGCCTCTGTCACTTCTAGTATTTACCTAATCTGTTACACCTGCAGTGCCTCTATATTTTACAACCCTAGTCAAGTTTTAATAAAGGCGGTGGTTTTTTTGTTTTTTTTTTCCTCCTTTCCTGTTTAGGTCTCAAGAGTTTATTGCACATTATGGATTTTTGTGTTAGCTTTGTATATCAGAGAAGGAGAGGCAAGAAAGTGAAAGAGTGACTAGAGCAACAAATGAATGCAAGGCTTTCACACAAACAGAAAACCACAACAGCTGCTTGAGCTGTCCAAGTGTCCACTAGATTTATGAACACACAGTCATACATATTTACAGGAATGAAAAAACTTCCAATGATTCACTTCCTGCTAAAGAGCCCCCTGGTGGTTGAAGGAAAATCCACAGAAAAGCCGCACCGGGCTATAAACCGCATGGTTCAAAACGTGGGGGAAAAAAGTAGCGGCTTATAGTCAGAAAAATACGGTATTTATAAGCAGGAAAAATTTATATTATTTTATGTAATGGAAAAGTGTGTTTGTCTTTCTTGTAATCTGCTAGTGCAAAGTAACAGCTTGAGGAGAAAAATGTTTCTTTGGTCTCAAAAAAAAAACCTAAAAAACTCCAATCTTTCCAACATTTTCTTTGGCATTTCATTAAAAAGACTTTAAGCAATAAAATGCTATAAAAACAGTGGGGTTTTTTAAACAGTAACTTTTAAAAATATAACCAGTGTGTGTCCATTGCTAACTAGTAAAACGTTTATTAATTATAAAACAATTTTAAAAGTGTGTACATGTATTTCGGCCAATCAGAATCATCTGAACCAACTTTGGCAAAACTGTGAGATATGGTAGTCATCCAGCTCCTCCTGCTTCAGGTTTGCTTTTTATTTTTTGGACATTAAAGAAACATTACATTGGATCATTCCAGACTTAACTACTTTAAACACCTGCTTTCATCTCTAGGGCTCACAGTAAAGTGATGAGCCCTGAAACCCACAAGAAGAAACATGAGAACCACTCAGAACTAATAATATTTTTAGGAAGAATAATAAGTCTTAAACTCTTCATCTTTAGAAAAATATCTATTTCATATTACCCAACAGTTCAGTACATTGTTCACAAAATTTCGGACATTTCTTAAAACTTTCCCAGGAAATTTCATGACTCCCTACTAGGTGGCATGCACACCTCTCAAACAAATCACAGTGAGCTCTGCTTTATAAACACTTTTAAAATGCAGTTGATGGAATTAACAATTTACTACTGGAAAAATATAAATTTCAGCACATTTTTTAATTTGCTAGTTTTCTTGCATTTTAAATATTAGGAACTTTAAAAGTCTGAAAGTTGTGGCAAATGTATTCTCATGGTCCAAAGTGTCCCAGTATATTGGTGAGATGCTTCTCATATGATATCAGCAAACATAATGTCATGGTGGAGCGGTTTTCTGACAGCAGACTCAGACTCTGTTGTATATTTGCTTGGAGCCTGTGGATAATTTGCTGCCTGCCTGGGTTCAATAATGCTGCATCTTGCAGTGCTTCTCTTATGTCTGTGCTTATTCATTTGCCTTTCCAATTTCAGGAAAAGAGCATGAATTAGGTGGGGTCAAAAATTACTTGCTGTTAAGACTATCGTTATGAAAAAATAATTTTTTCCTTGTGGCTGTTTAGACCAAATTTTGATTTAAATGCGTCCTCTTTATTGCATTTCACTATATATGCAAGCAATATGAATAATGATTATGTAAGTTGCTTTTTTTGTAAAACAGACTGATTTTGTAATTTTCCTTCATGAAAAAAACTGCACATTAATTTATGAAAAAAGATTTTGTAATCTTTGAAGGAGCTGCAGAGGGTTATGTTAAAATGACTTTCTGAGCTTCATATTATGTTATAATATTATTTCTTTACCAAAAACATGACCTGGAGTGTTGCTTTGATTATTTCATGTTTGAAAAATCCTGGAATCTCCTGTGGGAGCCATTCTGGAGGTGCCTAAACGCTTGCTCGCAGAAAACACTGTTTATTTACTCAAAGGTCCTCCATGGAGCTGCAGTCCCCAGAAGAGCATCACTCACCCACATCTTCCCTACACATCTCCCCCAGACTAGAGACAGCAGCAACTAGCAAACACCTGGTGGAACTTTGCATCTGCTGAGTTCATCCTATGGACTACTTCTAAGTCCAACGCTCCTGAGAATGACTGTATGGTCTGTCAGTCAAACCTTTCTTACCGGAGCGCAAAAGAGGACAGTGGTTGATTCTTAGGCCTTTGCCAAGCTAGATAATATCGGTGGATAAGACCGGCTTTGTATGTAACAATTGGCCGATCACCGATTTCCCAAAAATGAAGAAAATCGGCTGGCCGATAAATCGGTGCACCCCTAGATGGTAACATGGTTAATTTATTATGCAATAAAATTGCACCATGTGCCTGGGATCACATAATACCGCTGCTGTAAACTCTGCAGAGCTTTCACCCATAGGAAACCTGAGTTGACTGCATGTTAGAGACTCATTTTCAAAGTAGGAAAGCCCAGAAATATTTTCTCCATTATCACATCTGGTCTATCATCACATCAATACGCATTTGTAGGAAGCAGATATAGCTGCGCATTACTAAGCTGGTCATCTTAGCCCAGCTCTTCATGAATCTACAGATCCACTGCTGGAGGCCTGCAACCTCTAGTCCTGACTTTACACAAAATCATGTCAGTTATGGGCAGATGCACTCTGATTCAATAAATCTCAAACACAATATTTGGAACCCTCTGAGTAAGGAAAGAAGGGGAGACTGACAAAGAAAACAGAGTTGAAGTGGAACATAAAGAGGAAAAACAGAGAAAAAACTTTTATCTCAAAGTGAGAAGACAGAAAAGAAAGAAAAAGAACATAATGAGTGAAACCCCTTTTGCCATCTCACACAGAGAAATAAAAATTTGTGTAGTTACCAGGGAGGATGCTTTCATCCTGGTGTTTCTATAGCAACAGTTACCATTTTACTGAGAGAAGATATTATTATGCAACATGTAAGAAAAAAAACAAAACACAAAATGCTAAAAACAATTTGATAGGTGTGATGATTGCATGTTTGTTGCACTAAAGCAAAAGCTCATTAAGAGTAGACTATTTTATTTAAAGAATTATCTTGAGACAGTTTATTTAAATAATAGAATGCAAACAAAAATCAAAAAAGGCAAAAATATATATATATATATGTATTACCACATGCTTTTTGAAAAATTAGGAAGCTACAACAGAAAAAAGCTTCTGATCCGAGCCAACAAAGAGGGCTGACACTTCAGAGAGGACCAGCAAGTTTTATACCTACACAAACTTATACCAAGTTGTATTACCTAAAAGTTTTTCAAGAAAAAACACACAGATGCAGACTATTCAGGCAAAAAACTGTTTATTTCCATTGTGTTTCACATTTGTTGCTTTAAGTTTTATTGTTTATTTGTTATTTTATTGTTATTTGATGTATCAACCTTCCAGACCTCCTAGGTCTTCTGGTTCTGGTCTGCTCTGCATCCCCAGAACCAGAACCAAACGAGGAGAAGCAGCATTCAGCATCTATGCACCACAAATCTGGAACAAACTTCCAGAAAACTGTAAAACAGCTGAAACACTGACTTCCTTTAAATTTCAACTAAAAACCCACTTGTTTAGAGATGCATTTGAAATGTAATTAATTACACATTTAATGTTGGAAACTGACTTAATGTGTTTTGATTGTTGATTCTATGTTGCATTGTGTTTTTGTGTTTGTTAGGATGTAAAGCACTTTGAAATACTACGAAACGTTGCCATTTTAGGAAAAGAGACTAATGCAAAAAGGTTTTTCCAAAACTTGTTTTCATCCATCATCGACAGCCTGCTTGTGTGCATCCATGAAGACAAAATCACTCTCACAGCTCTTCAACTAACTGCGTCATGTTCATGCGTGATTTAGAAACAGATTTTAAACAGAGGCACTGAGGATCATTAAACTCGGTGGTTGCTGCATTTTGCCTTTAGCACATCCCATGACAACACAATGCCATCAACTCCTTTGCATAACTTTCTTTTGTTGCTGTAGTAATTGCCGATTAAGAATTTGTTAGGAAAACAAGTACGGAGGTTGAAACTGAGAGACACCGTAAGAGGATGGCAAAGAAAAGAAAAGAAAATGAGTAAGCTCTGAAATAAAACAATCCTGTATCTGAAAAGTAGGGCAGAGAAAAATGGGCAAATAAGACAATAAAACTACAGGTAGTCAGAATCAACTATTGCTAATGACAGGCTATTGTAAATAATATATTAGAGAAAAAGCAATTGTATAAGTTTTTATATCTAGATTTAATAGAATTTGTTAAAGAGCTCCAACAAGAACATGTGCATTCACCTGGTTTCACATCAATATTTGAATATCAAAGTACATAAAGTCTAGCATCAAGTGTCAAAGAGTTTTATAGAAAGAGTAAACTTCCAAACAGTCACATCGTGGCTCAAACAAAAACAGCCAGAAGCGGTTCGCTTCAGCCTTCCTGTGACTTTTAGTCTCAGAGGGGTTCAACTCCTGACGTCCTGTCACCATGGCCACCCTGAGTATTATGCATGAAGCCCACTTTAATTCAAATCTCCATGCACAGAAAACTTTCTGCTGCCTTTGTTGGCTTTCAGGAAGCGGCACAATCCCTTGGTGAAACTAAAAACAAACATTTATTCATCCATTATAATTATAAGGCTATTAAGTCATTGAAATGTCAATTGATTACTGACAGAAATTCACAATAGAGGGACTGGTACTTAAAAAGAAAAAGTAAAACTGGGCACATGAATTAATGGAACGCCCATTAATAATAAGAAGCACCAGGAGGAATGACTTCTTAGAAAGACACAGACCCAGGTCACTTGGAAATCCGATGCGTAGCCTATTCAAAGGTGACCTAACGTCCAGGTGGCATTCATCCTACCTGAACGTCACTGATACTCGACAAAAGGACTGTAATGAGGATTAAGTTGTTAATATGCGGGCACCGGTCGGACAACAACTTCAAATGTATGAGCTGTGCTCCACCGTTAGCATCCATGTTTACTTCCGCAAAGACTGAGCACTTCTTCTTTTTATGGCGTTTGGCAAAACACTGAGAACACTGCCGTTATTGTGCCCTCTACTGCGCATGTGGGACACGTTCAGGTTGTTTGCTCGTACACACTGGAGAACACAAACAAGTGGAAGTGTGAACGACCGGGGTAAAAACATCTGATTTGACAAAAAATAAATAAATAAAAATCGGAATTGGGTCATTTTGGGCTGCAGTGTGAATGCAGCCTTAGCTGAAATACAAAAAGAAGCATTTCTCAAGCTTAAATTTGAACCCTGCTAATTAAAAAGACATTATTAAAGGATGATGTCTTCATCATCCTTAATACCATATTACCATATAGTTAATATGGTATTAACTTTAGTTAATACCATATTAACTGTAGGGTCTGTAAATTTTATCCTAAGTACACTTCAACTGGGAAAGACAAAATCTTAAAAAAAAAAAAAAATCCAGAAAGTCCCTTTTTTATGATTTTCTTAATTGATTTATATTTCACATTAAAAACAATATTTGATAATCTCCCAACAAATGAGAATTCTGACTCTAAAAGCCCTGTTATTTTCTTTACTTGTATTAATTGCGCCTGTTTTACCTGTAAGACACCTGTCCACACAACTGATCAGACTCTGAGCTCTCCACCATGAGCAAGACTAAAGAACATGGGACTTAGCCTAATAGAAGAAGAGGAAGAGGCAGAGGAAGACAAAGAAGAATGAAAAGGTAAGAAAAGGAAAATTCAACCAACTTTCCTTTTCCTTACTTCCTTATGCTTCTATCATTGGCTGTCCTCCTCTTCTTCTTCTTTTCCTATTAGGCCAAGTCCTATGCTGGCTGTCATTAGAATTGAACTGAAATTCCAGCCAAATAAGAAGAGTTACTGCCCCAAACGGACAAATACACCCACTAAGAACAGAGAAGAAATGTAATTTTCTTGCATGAGCGTACTGCAGGGTGGAGGGAGTGTGTTTTACTGCTTGCTGTGCTGCTTTCATGGGCCTGCAAATAAATGGAAATGCTGCCGCGATCAGAGCTGCGATGTCTCGATTAATATATGCGCTGTTGTGATTGGTTATTACGCTGCCCAGGGATTTTGGCAGGAATGTGATAGAAAGGGCACCACGGACAAAAATGTAGGCCTGCACAAGGCTGGGATGGGCTACAGGTTGCTCAAAACTCAATTTGTAATCCTGTCTTAATAGGAAAAATTTCCTTTTAAAGTTTTAGAATCTATTATTGTGTATAGTAATTAATTCATTAAATGATACTCCCATTTATATTTGATTCAGTACATTATTCAATACTGGGCCAAATTAAAGAAAGACTTAAAAAAGATTTCATGACTGGTTCAGAGCTCATGTCTGAGAAAAAAAAACATTCATTCCTTTTTATTTATTTTCCCCTTTTCCTTTCCTCAATTTATTATTTTATTTAGATAATAGAATCATAAATCTTTTTAAAGTAATATTTATTCTGGAGAAATATTACTAAAATAAATAAAATAAAGCATATCTGTCCTTTGATGTTATCTATCTCCCATGCCCTGATTTGCTCCTTTCTATTCAACATACAAAATGTAAAATGGATTTGTTACATATTTAGCAGGAACTGCAAAATCTGAAAAAAAAAAGATAAAATTGAAGGAAAACGGATTTTTAACCCCATTTCTGCTCTTTCTCACGTCAAAGCCCTGCGTGTAAATTTGTCCCTTATTTTTTACACGTGTAATGTCTTGATTAAAGCCTCACATTCTGCTTTCAGGAATGACGGATGAGTTTTACTCAAATTGTGAAAGAGTCACAATAACAGATTCACTCCTCAAATCGAATATCTGATCAAAGTTTCCTAATTAAACTGCAATACCAGTTTAGTTAAAATAATGGATTAATTAAGTATGTTTTTAGATTTTCCATAATTAGTAAATTGAAAATTAAAACTGACCTTTTGCTATATTCTATTCAGAGTTTCAGAGCAGCCTGCTTTACCACTTCTGGTGATTTATGAGGGATTATTATTCAGGGCCCTCTAAAGGTTGATGCAGTGTTAACCCAAAGTCAAAAGAAACATAAAAAAAATAATAAAAGAAAGAGCTAAAAGAGTCAAGTTGATTAAATTAAGAAATATTGTTTCCTCTTAGATCAGTCAACTTTGCCCTGAAATATTTGACCAAACAAGATTGAATTTCTGTTACGCTTCAACAAAGTGGACCTTAGGACAGAACGCCATGTAGTCATTATAGACACACATAGTTGCATGTAAATATACTTAACAGCCACTTTTTCAAAAATGTTATAAAAGAGAATCACATGGAAGCAACTCCAAACATCTAGGCATCTAAATGTGATGAAGGTGAAATGCAAACCGATCATCAGAATGGAAAGGAAAGATGATTTCATTGACCTTTAACGTGGTTTGTTGACACCAGTCAGGTCTGAGAAGTCCGGAAACTGCTGGTCTTGTGCAATATTAATGCTTAACCATCTTTTGTAGTCCAAAGTAAAGAGAATATCCAATAAGTGGTGGAGGTGACTAATCTGATACAGGTGGACCAAAATCTCAGAGAAATATTTTTTTAACACCTTATTGGATCTTAGAAGCAAATGGTCTACATGATAAAGTAGCCAGTGAGCCTAGAATTAAAAGAAATTTACTCTGATGGCAAAGCTCTAAAGTTAACTTAAGGTTGTTGTTTTTTTCCAACTTGTGGTAAGTAAGGTAACTTTAAAAGCACATGCAAGTGTCTGTATCGATGATCTCATCCAAGGATGCTCCCGTTGCCGCTCTGCTGGTCATAAGTTTGTGGACCAGCATTATGTTCAACCACTCAGGCAGCCAGATAGTCGGCCATCCGGTAAGCTGCTCCATCAACCAGAACTAAGTCTCTCAGCCATTTATGCGGTCAGTTAGTCAACTGACCTTAGAGCCGATCAGGCAGTGAAACAGTCAGTCAGGAGTGCAGCCAATTAGGAAATGCCTGCAGCTGCCCACTGGTGAGAGGAAATGTTCAAAAACAGTAAAATAAAATAAGGCAAAGGATACAAAACCCCATTTCTCCTCTTTAGAAATTCATCATTGGCTCATTTACTTTTAATTTTTCCTCAAAGTCTTAATAAGTAGATGCAAATGTTAGCAGTGAACTAGGAACGCAAAGCAGAAATTTACATGCTTTTGAGATCGCACTTATTTACATATGCGTTGTTCCTTTGTGAAGCGGCAGCAGAGCAGATACAAAATCCCTACAAACACTAGCAAAAAGGAATCACATACAAAGCAGGAATGCCTGCATTACATTCGCTTTATTTAGCCTGACAGCTTGTTGACAGTGCTGGCTTGTTTTTGATGCTGTCAGCCGATTATTCATTTAGAACTGAAAGCAGTTTGAACCACCAAGCCTATTAAATTATACACATTGAACTGAAATGCTCCAGCCACGTCCCGCCTGTTAAAGCTATATTGCTATACAACATAGGAAGTTGTTTCAGTTTATCTTGCAGCACTGGGAGGCACTCTACATCTGGTCAAGATGTAGAGGTTGCTGGGGGCACATTAAATCATACATGGCTTTTTTTTTCTCTAATTAAAGAGGGAATTACTTTGCTGGCTGTCACTGGAGTGATCCGCTTAACAATTCCCAAATTAACTCTGGGAATTTTTGTTGTTAGTGAGATGTGACAGAACATAAAGGGAGATGTAAGCTTTTTTTCCACTAGAGCCAAAGGTTTGTTTGTGGAAGTGGAGTTGTTGCTAGGATGAACTGACAAATGGTTCCAGGAGTGGGGACACTAAATAATGTAAAGACAGGGAGTCCAACGACATGAGAAGACGGGGAAGGGACACGCAAAGACATTCTGTTGATACTGAGATTTACCTCAATGTGACAGAAATGGCTTTTATTTCACTTGTGACATTCCTTTGATGAATTATTACTTGAACACGTGCAAAGCGACATCTGTGGTCTATATTTTAATAGACTTTTGTTTCCCAAGGTGTGACTTATTGCAGATATTTGCTTTACTAGCTTTTTTTCCCACAAATGTGTTTTCTAAAATAGTAGGTGTAGAATTTTCTTTCTCTTCCAAAACTTTAGACAAATTGATGTGCAGAATAAAATTATGCTTTAAACATTTTTAAACAAGGAAATCAGGGAATAAATAGACAAGTTAGTCTAGTTTCTGGGCTTTAATTTTAAATGTTATTTTATGTTTTTTTTAGGGTTACCATAAGGTAGCAGACTAAGTTTGTCTCCTGATTATTTTGTATATCTTCAGATGGGTGTTATCTATTTTAGGAGTAAATTGGTAAAAGATTTCTGTATTGATCTTTAATTTCCTTGCTTTTTCCGTATGTTTCCATCATGAGGCATGTCCATCCATCCGTCCATCCATCATTTAAATACCAGCTGGAAAAATTAAAGTATTTTTCTATATTCTGTGCTGACCTTACTACTTCAAGGTATTTCTAAATTGTTCTCATTGCTTGTTTTGATAGCTCTGTTGTTCCGTAGTTATTTCCTCATCACAAATTCAAATAAATAAATAAATAAATAAAGAGTCATTTCATTCACCTTTTATAAGAATATTTTACCCAGAAATGTTTGGCCCAATTAGAAAATACAAGCTGACTAAGCAGAAAACTTAAGACTATTGTTTAGATTATTCCAACTTCCTTTTTACATTTTTTTTCCAAATCTGACAACTTATGTATTTTATCTGTCAAGGATGCTATATAAATTAAGTTTACTTGTCTAAAATTATAGAATTTAACACAAATTAATGTGAAAAGAATTAGCGTTGAAAGTGAAAACCTATATTAATCACACATCTGAAATTATACTTTTCTAATCCCACTAAAGTGACTGATTTTAGGGCAGATTATTATTGAACAACAAACCTGGCAAGACATATGAGAAGTTGAAAGCAAGAAAATGTATGTGAGAAAGACCAAGGCACGAGTCCAAAGAGCAATCCAGCACAACAGAAGTGCTGTCCAGATGGTCAGGGCTTATTATGTGGACTGCATGTTTCTATAATGAGCATCACAACCATAAGCCCAGCATGTGACCCACATATTCACCATCTTAAATAACTAGCTGGATTTTGCCTTTGAATATGTTTTACTTAAAAATCTTTACATTTTTTCATTAAAACATGTTGGAGAAGTTTTCCTTAGAAAAACTGTCCCCGATGGCACATGTATGCAAAACGACTTTATTTTGGTAAACTGAACAGTTTTGCAGTAATTAAAAGTACATCCTGTGTTCCTTTCCTAAATCATCTTTTTTTTTGACTCTTCACTGTCTTCCTTCCAAGCACTGAAAAACTAAAGTCACTTCTTATTCGCTCTTGTGAGTGCATGGATGTAAGCCGCAATTGGCTATAATAAAGCCAAAAATGCTCATGTGAAAAATTTTAGTTATGGCTGCAAGAATTGAAAGATTCATTTACAGCATTAAAAAAAGGAATTTTTGTCAACAGCCTGCTCTCACATTCACCGTCACTTCACAACAAAACTGTTTGGTGTTTTAATTTTAAGGCAGTGTGTTCATAGCTTAAAAGAGGCTTAAATCTGCTGTGGGAATAGGTAGGTATTTTTGCTGTTATTATTTAATTTCCAAGAAGTGTTAAAATAATTGCAGCTGAAACCATCTGACACAACGGGGACATTGATCCTCGTAATATTACTTCATGCACCTCCTTTAAGAATACGGTTTCTCAGTTCTTTTATCTCCTTGCAAGGACTGATATTGGGCACCAGGGAGAGTCGTGGAGCCCTGGGGCAGTTTTTGTGATATTGGAAGTTGATTATGCTTGAACTTCTACAGTACACAGTAGAAATGGAAATGCCTTGTTGGAATATTGCTTGCATGTTAAATGAGTCAGAAATCTTTCTTCAATTATTATATCATTTACAAGTGGTCAGCAGATTATCTTAAATCAACAATGTGAACATGTTTGAAAAAAAAACAACATATTGAAAATAAAAATGAAATAAAAATACTCATTTGAAGACATTCACAAGTTTGAATGTCTAATGATCATTGGACAAAGGCTTAAGAAAACTGAGGTAAGGCATCACACAGTTGGAAATGAAAAGAAAAAAACTTTGGCCTTCATTGAGATATGAATGAAAAACAATTCCTTTTGGATATCAAGGTTTTGAGAGAAAAAATAAATACACACAACCCTCAAAACAAAAAGCAGATGAGAAAAATGAACAGGTGTAGAATGTGCAAAAGTGAAAATGTAAAATTGTTATTTAATTTGGATCCGTTTTTAGCTGGATGTCGCCAGGGAGCTCCAGAAATGTTTTATACAAAGTAGAACTTCTAAAAGTTATCTGCTTCTAGAATGAGGGGCATCATTAAGAGCAATTATTCTGTGATAGAACAACAGTGGGGTTTCTAATCTTCCTTTCAACCCAGCCCACACACGTGGCATCACGTTTGCGTGTATGTTGGCCTGTGTGCACATGCAGCTTTGTGGGATGCTGCTTTTTCCACATTTTGCCGTTACCGGCACCAGTCCCCACTCACTGGAATAAGTGGTGAATTTTGTCAATACACTGTCGAGAGGCACAGTGTGAGGGGAGATGAGTCTATGGGAGAGAAACATGAAAATGAGAAGGAGCAGTTTGTGTATCTGTGTGTGACTGGTGGATAGTGGGTTGGCAGGAAGACAGAGAGGACAGTTTTCATTTAGATAGAGGGAGATTGAAAGAAACACAATTGAGTGCTTCTGTTTTGGAGTCTGTGTTTGTATTTTTGGTGCTGGGTTTCCATTTGGGGTTTCTTTTTTTATAATTTCATGCAGCAATTGTTGATAGGAAAAGCACAAAAAAGGCCACTGCAAAGAGAAAGCTAGGGTGTTGCTATGTTTCTGGATTGTACAGGCTTTCCATTTGCATACCGTATGCTTGAAAAGGCAAAGCATTTTAAAAGGCAGGTTGCAGAATATCTTCCACATGCTTGCAGGACTGACTAGACAATAAATTAATAAGCCCGTATTTACTGTAAAAATGCCATAAGGCTTTATAAATGGCAAAAATCTTCCCTGCAGCATAACTTATAGAAACAAGGAAAAGGCAGAGGAGGATAAATACATTGTGGGGGTGGAAAGAAACAGGGGACGCAACAAGGAAAATGAATGAAACCCAGGCTCATGTACTGACAGCACTTTTTTCCTCAACAATTGTGTTTGTCTTCCTTGCTGGAAAATACCAGGGTTAAACAATCTTTTCTCGACATTTGAAGCAAACACCATAGGGTCAACTAAAACAAGTCTTTTTTCATTATTATTGTTTCAATTGATAACTCTTTAGAAATGTGCCCCCATTTTGATGTTGACATGTTACATAAACCACCGTCTGGTTTCCAAATGTCCTGAAAAGATTTCCACTGAATCCATTGAAGCAGAAACGGCACATAAACACAGAGACAAATAAAGGAATTCAAGTTATGAGGGGATGTGAGGAAATGGGTTGTTTTTCTTACTGGTCTGACTGAATTTTTATAATGGAAAATAAGACAAAAAACTGAAGAAAAATAAATTAAAATACACCCTCAACTCCCTCAAGATCAACAGGAGAATCATCAGCTAATCACAAATGGCTGTTTATAACAATTAAATTTAATCTTAAGAACTGCCAGAGATTGAACATCTTTTGCTAAAAAAAAAAAAACATAATTCGAAATTTATGCTTTTGTGAACTAAAAGTGCATATATACAGTACATATAGTATATCATATATATAACTAATGAAGCCGCAGAAGCCATTTGTGTCTAAGTGTAATTTAGTCAGGGAGAGACTCTAATATGAGAGAAGATAAAGCATTAGAAAAAGTCTGGAGAAGAAAGAAAAAGTGTTTTTAATTAAATAAAATGGCACACCATTTCATTGCAGTTCTTGTAATGTCTAGATTTTTTTTTTCAAAATTCTGCTCAATGGTTTTGATTAAATTAAGCTATAAGAAGCTGTAATTGTTTATATTGTCTTTATGGTTTTAAAGCAACCATATAATCATCTACTATTTTCTTGAACTTTCCTCCACAGTTCTCTGAACTCCTTACAAGTTCAGTATATATTTATGAAGCAAACAGTTTCACAACCTTCTGCCAGTCATTAAATGTTCCTTTAATCCAGTAAGACCCAGTGCCGTAAAATCACATCTTTATTTCAAACCAGAAAAATTCCCAAGTTTTGACTTTCCTATGTGTGAACCTGTTTACATATGTAATTTTTGTGCAACACTACAAAGCAAAATATAACATGTTTTATCTCTGTTGTAATAGTACAACTTTGGGACAGAGTTCTAGCAAATTTCTATGTTGTGCTGAAAAAGCAGATACCCGACTAAAGTACCTGTAGTCTAAATACGCTTGGATTTTTACATTTGTCACACAAGTATCCTCGTGTTCCCCACTTTGCATAGTCCATTATGTATAAAATAGGGTATATGTTTGTTTGCTTTTCGTTATTAAGTTCAACTTATCTTTTGAAATGTTTGGAAAATTTTGAACAGATAAGTTACTATTTCCAGTATCTACCCCAATCCTTTGTTTAAAGCTCAGATTTTCAGAGGATCCAATAAACATTTTGGTGAATAAGTGAAGCTGCTCATCGATCCAAGGTGTGGCCCAAGACCAGGCTGCCCAAGTGTGATCATCAGTATTCAGACGCATTTAGGATGATAATCAGGACAGTATTAACAAATACCAATAGTATGAACAAACAAACTAACAAATGGATATACTTTATTAATTCCAAAGGGGAAAATTGACATTTCCTTTGCCAGAGGGTCTGGCATGATGTGTGATCTTGATGTGCAGCAAGGAAGTCTGTTTGCAATATTATTTATTTAAAAAACCTTTGTATTTTCATCTTCTAACTACTCCTTCATAACCATTCAAAATTTCGAACTTTTCTTCATGCCTTTTGATGTCCAAGTCTTCTAGGGTTAAGGATTTCAGCAATAGCTAAAAAAGCTGATTAACAAAACGTTCCTTCCACTGTGGGCAGAGTTCAGCCTTTTAAATGTAGAAGAATATATTAAAAGCAGGATAAAGAAGAATGAAAAGAGGAGAGTTTGTGGTCCTTTTTTTTTTGCAAATCTTAAGAAGCAAGTAAATTAATTTTCTATGCATCTTTTCAAACACTGCCATCCGAAATCACATTTTTCAAGCCCAACCACCTCTTACTGCCCTATCGTTTAATAAATTATCATTTAATAAATTCTTGACCATATAGAGTAAAAGCATTCTGACAGAGAGCTGATTTCATATTGGTCTTTTAAATGTAAGGAATCCAGAGCCACATCCAGCAGTGAGAAAGGTGGCCAGCAGTTTGGGTGTGCCAGCTCTGTATGGTCATGTTTAACTTAAAAATAAATAAGTAGTCATCGCTTTTGGAGCTGCCAGCACTCAATCATAAAATGCATACAAGTGCTTTTACAAAAATGAAAGTGCACATCACTGACAGTCCCCTGTATTTTACAGTCTATCATCTGATACCCCTTGCTGGTCCAGTATTTTGATCTTTTTCTGCATGTGCCTGCGGGGAAACCCAAAAGTCTTTGTATAACATGAAAAAGCTGTTACAATGACTCTGATTTAATCAGGAAGGCTCTAATGAAGTTATATTACAGGAACAAAACTTTCAGAAATTTGCCTGCATTAGACAGACTTTTACCTGGTCGCACAGATGTCCGACACATGTGCACGCACAGAAATGCATCCACACACAGCCAGAGAAACAGCTGTCCCCCAGAACCAAAATGGTGAAAGATGCTCATCGACAAAGTGATTGATGCTGCCGCTGTCATCCTCTGACTCTGTGCATTTCATTCTCTCTCTGTTCTGCTCTCCGAAAGCAGAACCCTCAGAAGTAATGAATATCGGTCCAGATGCCCACTGAATTTCACAACAGATGACATGTCAATCTAAAAGCACTGCACACATGAGCGCATTTATGCGCTCTACATGGATTACTCAGCAATGCAGACTTAATATAAAGAGCAAAAAACGTATCATAAACTCAAGTGTAGAATAAAAACAGAAGCAATAATATCTTAATTATATTTAGATGTCTAATAGATTTATCCACCCCATGCATCTATAATTAATGTTTTTTTTGTTTAAAGATAAAATGCTAATTATGACTGCTCAGTGTATTGTGACAAAGAGTGCACAAGTTATTTTTGGCCATATCCACTTGGAAAAATTACTACATTTAAAACTAACCTTCCACTAATCTGCTAGTTTACATTAGTGAGTATGTGTGTGTTTGGAGGGGTCTTCCAGTTTAAAATCTAACCTGTAATTATGATAAAAACTTTTTTTTCCACTACGAAATGTGTTGATCCAAACAAATTTGAATCATCTACCTTTTAAAGCTTTAAATGGGAATTTATAAAACACTTTATTAATGGTAGATAGAAAGTGACACACCAAATACTTGCCGTTTCCTGTAGCCAATAAATATGACAAAGGGAGGTTTCAGAATAAAACGTAATATTAAACAGAGAGAAGCAGATTTTTCTTTAAGTAGGTTTTTAAACCAGCTGCTCTAAATGTGTCCATTTTTCCAAATGTAACTCAGTTGCACATGTATTAGCCTCAAACTGATATCATGGAGATTTTCTTTTGCGTTACCAATCTGCATGTAGATTCTTAAATCTGAATGCTTGTCTATTTGGCCATTTCAAGTGATTGGCATATATGGAAGTGGTTTGGTTTATGTTAGTCATGCTGTGTTTAGTTTATGTTGATGTTATTGAGCAAATAAGTATCTTTTTTGTCTCTACATTAAAGTTACATCTTGCCTGTTGTTTCTCCTCAGCTGTGATGTTTTCCTAGAGGGAGCTCTTTGCTGAGCTATTCTGGTCAATAACGTCATGTTCTCTCTTTACAGATGATGCACTTGACTCTTTCTCCAATCTGATACTCATTAGAAAAATGACTGAAAAAGCTGGGTTTCGACAGATAAATACTTTCTTAACCGACCAACCGCTTTGACATCCTTCAGTCCAGTTTCTAGTACTGAGACTGCCCTTGTCAAAGTGTGCAATGACATCCACAAAAATACAAACTGTGGAAAAATCACAGTCTTGGTTCTATTGAACCTCAGTGCAGCATTTGACACTGTTGACCTTGACATCTTATTAAGGTGACTGGAAATCTGGGTCAAACTCTCTGGTACGAATCTTACCTAAAGAAGAGGAGCTTCCTATTGACACAAGGAAGTCCCTGTCACAAGTGGAGTACCCTAAGGCTCAATCCTGGGCCTCCTCTTGTTTAAAAGTTCAGTAGTTCAGTCTACAGCAGCTATCATCTTTGAAAATAAGAAGTACTCCTGAACCAGTGGTTCTGTGAGTCTGCTTGGTCTTCTCCAACCATCTATTCAGTTGCTGCACTGCCTCTCACACTGAGTCAGTTTCTGCAGGAGGTTTGTTTCTGTTAAAAGGGAGTTCTGTGGGTATAATTTGACTGAATTGACAATATATTTTAATATTTCCATTTGCTACAGAAATTGGATTTTGTTTAGTTATGTCTTCATGAGTCATTTGAACGCAGTTGAAATATCCTGAAAGAATTTACCTTGACATTTGATTAGTTACATTTTCAGTTCATGTGTGCAACTGTTTGTGCAAATCGTTCCACACAGTGGCAGTGTGGAAGCCAAGACAATAAAAGAAGTGGAAAAGGTCCAGAAAGAGCAGTCATTTCAACAAAATATCACAATAATCAGTCATATTGTACAAGTTTTATCTCCAGCAGTAACACAAACTTTGCCATGGAACGACGGGCTAATAGGCTGAGGAGCCGAATGACCGCCTTAATGGATGGGTGGCTGACTTGCTGACTGACTGGGTGACTAGCATAGTGACTTTCCATCTATCCTGCTGTCTCTGTGCCATCCCCTACACTGTCTGTGCGTGTGTCTGGTTGTCAGACCCTTTAGCTCATTAGAAACACTATGTGATTGGAATAAGAACTAAGTTAGCGGTGTCTCTACCCAGTGACTCACACAGGGGAGTGAACCAATCTTGTCTGTGTCTGTACTTGTCCTTTCTTGGCCGTCCCCCATTTTAAATCTCAGCTAAACTCTCTTATGATATTGCAATGTTTTTCCCTCTCCCCCTCACTGTTCAGTCCTTGTATTCCCACTGCCAGCATGTCTTTTACTGTTTCTTCCTTTTTTTATTTTCACAATGTGTTTTACAGTTTCGTTGCTAATGTGGGGTTAGCAGAAGTCGAAAAAAGCTGAGCTAAGCTATTACATACAGCTGCATAATTGTATCTACACAGTTGCAATGGAGGATGGAGTATTCATTACGCTGAATGATCCCTTTCTAAGAATTTACCATAATTTTCTCTCACAAAATTGTCACTAAAATAAGCAAGTAGTTCCTACAAGTGGATGCAGCTGGCAGAATTTGGAGGCCTAGCTTAATTCTGCACAGGCTTTTAGTACCCATCTTTCCATTATGACCATTACGCTAATTTACAGTATACACTTTAAAAAGTTGCAAAGGACTGAGCAGCTGCCAGTAAACACTAAAAGCTTTACAATGGAAAATTTATTTCTATTGTATCAACTTTTTAAAGGTTACTTTCCATTTCACCCCGTCTACCTTTAAGTGTAGGCTTAAAACTTTCCGGTTTGATAAAGTCCAGTTCGCTGGAGGACAAACTGACCACTTCTTCTTACTCAGCAACATTCTCCTCCTTCTCTCCAAATATATATTATTTGGAGATATTTCAAATTGTAACTTTTTGTTCACTCTGGTTTTTTTACTTTTCATAAAAGGCAAACATGATTTATCATTCTGTTTAGCTTTGACACATTCTTGGAGGCTGGGCATTGGCTGAGCTACTGCTGCCAACAACTTAACATTCTCTCTTGATAGACGATGAAGTTGATCTTAGTTTCCTCCTAGACGAAACCACTGGCTGAGCTTTTGTTGTGACTAACTTTATGTGTTCTCTTTCATCCTATACTGCCATTAAAACTGACTTAGAGCTTGCCTGTAACTGTTTCTCTTCAAAATGAAGATGCTAAAGGAGATGCTACTGCCATTAACTTCTTCCGTTTCAATAACATAGAAAGAATTCCTGGATCAGGGATTCTGTATTTTTATGAATATGCTACGTATTTTGAATTGAACCAGGTTCTGTTGGAGGTTTGTCCCTGAAAGAGGGGAGTTTTTCCTCCCCACTGTCACAACATGCATGCTCAGTTTGTATGAGGAATTCCTGTAAGGTAAAAAAAAAAAACAAAAGAAGCAATTGTCCATTATTGCTACATTATCATCCAGGAGTGAATGTTGCAAGTCAATGGCTCAGTGGTATCTGCTGGGGGGGGTTTTTAGATAGAATTTTTTTTTTAACTAAGTTGAATAATAAACTGAAATTGACTAAATTGTTTGATAACCAAAATCAATTGAAATGTGAGTGATTGGATTGAATTGATTTTTTTCGTAAAATGCTTTGAGATGACATTTGCAAATGGCGCAAATTGTATTAACTGAGTTGAACCTGAATTTCCCAGGTAGCATAATTTTCATAAGTACTGCAGCATTGCTGCATGCTGTGTGCAGTGGGGCCTTAAAGGCTAAAGGTAAAGAAAGGAAATACTTCACTAACCATATTAATAGTAATGACTGGAGGTATGATTTAGATGTTATTGCTATGCAGTCACAGTCCAAGGAAGAATCCTTTGCAAACAATGATGCTTTCATGATGCCCTTGAGAATAAAATACATTGAGCATCATGTGAAAGAGAACATGGAAACAAAAGACTGCAGCTCCGCTATATAAACCATTTAGGACAATATACAATTTGTGTTACGACGACCACATACATCATGTGTTAAACAAGATCACTGCCTGTGCTGTCCCAATCCTCTTTTTCTCTTTTTGACTTTAACTGTGTTAATTTTTCCTTCTGGTTCACTTTTTGATGTTCAGGCCTGTTTTCCTGTCTCCGTCTTCTTCCCTCTCTTGTCTCCAGTGTGTTCAATCCTGTTGCGATGGTAACCGACCTGCTACAAGAACGCTGCTCTATGATTAATGCATCCTATCATTTTTTTATTATATTTATCTATACAGTTGGTGATTTAATAAAAACAAAAAAACAAAAGCAACTTCTTTCAATTAATTTATGTGTATCATGAAGTATTTATAATATTAACATTATTATTACTAGTACTAGTAGCAATATGTCATATAGTATCTGGATGCAAAGTATTGGCACTAGAAGACTACATAGAAAGACACAACAAGTTTAGGACTTGCATGCACAAAGCATTATGCCAGAGGACGGGTGTAAGTCCAACTGACAAGTGGTATGAGCACAGGACTGAGAAAGTGTTTGACAATGAGGATTATATTGTAATGTGGAACATTACCCGCTCTACAAATCGTACCTGTGGCATCTTTACAAAGCAGCCAGACCTTATGCGCCATGTAAGAATAACAAAATATGTGATTTGCTTGATGTTTATCCCAGATGACAATAACATCTTAAAGAAAATGACAGAGAAAATAACAGACTAGAATCTTGAGACAGAAGTCAATTGCATGTGGAACAAAAAAAAAACCCCTGAGTTAGGCCATTTGTAATTGAAGCTTTAGAAACAATTAAAGGATTGCAAGAGCAACTGGAAAACCTCCCATGCAGAGTTAGTGCCAAAGAAATGTGCAGGTAGGGAGCGCTCACATACTTCAACGGGTACTTGGCTGAACACCTGTCTGAGACTAAACCTGAGGAACCTTTTTGGCCTGGTGAATAAACCTGAAATAAGGGAAGAATGCTGAGAACATAAAAATAAATGCTAAATGCTAAAAGCAAATTGGCCCATTTACAGCTACAATGTCTGAGCATCTAAAAGAAATGTTAAACCAGCTTTAGACAGCTGCAACATAAATGTTTCCTGCAGATTTTAGATTGTGAATGAGAGCATCCTTCCTGGCAGTAGGTTCCTCGAACGCCTCATCCTGCACATTGCCATGTACATGCTCAAGCACATATTTTCACACACCATCAGGCTGGCAGCAAAACAATACCCCTGGAGAAATGTGGAAGTCTCTGCCTTGTTCAAGGGCACTTTAGAACTGTTTTGGTGAGCAGTCACTTCTCATTGTAGAATGCATCTTTTCAAAAACTTGCTTCACAAATGATAGAAGAGAGGTTTGGCAGGTAGTGCGGTGTCACTAGACTTACTTGTGATTCAGCTCCTCGTTCAAGGGCACTTTTACAGGCAGCCACTGACTAGACCTATCACACACTAGAGGAAAGAGACTTGTTAGATCTGGAGATTTTACAATCCCCTGGCCAAATCAAGCACTGTATCTTGGGAGTGGCACTTGTAGGTAATCTGAAATTACAGTGCAAGGTCACAGGTATTTAGGTCACATGGCATTTAATGCCCCAAGAAACCAATATTACGGTACATTACATATTAATTGCAGGCTTAGAAGTAATAAAGTTCCTTATGGCTTTAATGAACATCTTAATGTTGTACATTGACTTACTTTTGTGTATTTCTATGTTGAGTTCTTCAAAATGGACATGTGACAAGCCAACAATTTTGTTTAATAAAAGCAGAAAAGATAGAAAGGAAGACACTATTCGGAATGCTGAGCACAAAAGCAAAGCAAGATCAGAACATTTTTATTGGCTTGTAGAAACATGACTGTTTTGAATAAAAAAAGCAAAAACTGGTCATGAGTACATAGGTCAAACACCTAGCAGGCAGCTTCACCCAGGTTTGCATCCAACTAGGGTTAGGAATTAGAAGAACACATAAATTAGTTTTAAAAAATAAGTTTAGTACTTTCTGTTGTCTGTCAGAGCCAGTCCATAGTCCCATCTATATTATTAAATGTCCCAACCAAGTTTGTGAATGATCTGACCCAACTTCTATTACAGCTGGGATCCACTCATCTACCCAAAGTCTCTAAGAAAAAGGCAGATAAAGTATAGAAAGGAAATCATAGTTGTCTAGTTAGGACTATATGTTTATCCATTATTTTGCAGATATAGAGATACGACCCAAATTATAACTTTTCTCAGCAGACTTTGGACAAAAAAGTAGATTTCTAAAAAGAGAAGACAATAAAACAAAATAAATATATCAATTTAGTATAAATGTTGGTAAAAATAATGTTTTTATTTCCATTTTAGTAAAAATATGTCAGAAATTGCTGATATTCTTCTAAATATTTGCTAGAAAACCTGTTATAGGTATATAGCAATCTTCCTCTCATCATAATTGATGAAGATATTTTGTTGGTGATGAACTTTAGGCTTCAGTGTTTTTGTATCACAGAATATATCATTTATAGTTTTGTTGACTCTGAAGATGATTTGTTAACAGGGCACTAATGGTTGTCATGACAAGGTTAATGCCTGGTATGCTAATTGTCACCATAGAAACACAGTCACAGCAGGAAGCAAGAAGCCAATGACTAATTGCCCACTCATCTGATACCCCATTCAAATTCTCTGTTCCTCTCTTTGCCACAGACTCACACTTTCTCGCCCTCCTGCTGTCCTTCATCTTTGCCCCCATGTCTCGGCCTTGTCCTCTTCTTTTATCTGCCTGTGTCTGCACTCGTTTTTTGTACATTTCTGATACGTATGCATTTTAAATCATTCTTGGAATGAAAATTAAGTAGCACTGAAATATGCAGGTCACAATGAGGCAAGAACAATGCAGAAGAGACAAGGACAGCACACTGAAACAGTACAATAAATAATGTATAACTTAAATATCTTCACAAGAACTAATTTCTCTCACTTCCTCTGCATGGCTAAGCTGCTCTGTTCATGTGCTCTGACAAATTTGTATGTCTATGTTAAGAAGAAGTGGCAACAGAATCATAAAGGTCCCTTTAAAGTATTACGAAAAACAGTCTCTTCTTGTGCTCCGGTAACTTCGTATATCTGCCTGTGTCTCATCCCAAGCTTTCCATTGTTGTTTTTATGACTCAGTTTATTTGACAGCTCTGCAAACACACAGAGATAAGAGGAATCTTGTTAATTATTAGGATGTTAAATACTTTGACGACTGGCACGCCCTCTTCTTCATTCAAAAGGTAGAGTGGGGGGATTATGAGACATCAAGCTTGTGTTGCTGATAGCAAACAATGCTAAGAAAATGTTAAGGACCAGTTTAGATTACCAGAGATTTACCACATTGTTTGAGATTAATTGGAATCATCCAAACAAAACAGAATACACACTTTCATACACCAACCTCTAGGACTTTGATATCCTAGGTTAAACACTGTCTTTTTGTGAGTCTAGAAATCGATGGTAGAGTTTCGATGTTATCCACACATAAGCTCATTTTCATTCTCATCTCTCTGCAAAGTTATGTTGGTTAGGGTTCTTAGTGCTGTGCTTTAGGCCAAACTATGATCTTTCGCAAATGTCGAACTGAGAGTTTTGGATCTCAGTTGCGCACAAATTGTTTTAGTGCCTAAGCTGATGCAAACAGTGTCTTGGAACAAAAGCACAAGCTTCTCACTGCATTAGAAAAAAGACACGAAAGACTAATCCATGGAAGAAAGCAAGTCAAGTGAAAAAACTGCGGTCCTGAACAGAAGTCAAACTCATCAATTGAGCTTTCCATACTTTTAGCAAAACTTGAAAAATCTGCTTAAACTTATGTGCCACTCTGCTTTTTTAGCTGCTGACAGATGGTTTCCTCTAGCTCAGTTGCAGAGCAGATGTCAAGAGGAGCGGCAGTCGCAGAGACAATGTGACCTGCCTTTTGATTTACAAACACTGCACCGGAGCAGTGACCTGTCAACCAACCCTCGTCCTGGAGAGAAGAAATTTAAAAAGGAGATCAATCATAAGCCACCATTATCATAAGGTGAGGAATACTGGCAACTAACCAAGGGGAGCAAAATAACTTTGAGCCAAGTAAGTTTCAAAGTTTTAATTGTCTAAATTTGCAAAGATAGCACCATCCTTTGACATTTTCACGTCACAAACTTCAATGTATTATACTAAGATTTTTGTGTCATTTCACAACCAGAAATCAATAATTCTAACGTGAACAAATACAAAGTTTGAATATTTTTTCAAATAACTATCTAAAAAGTGTGGCATGTATATGTACTCTTTAAAAAAATTTAACATCTGGCGGAGCACTAGGTGTGTGTATCCGGGTGAAGGTGGAAGTGCTTTGGTGGATGACTGAGCATAAATGTAGAAATAAGTGTGTTTGTGTAGCGGGGCTGTACGTGTGAGCACGTTTGTCATCTAGAGGTGTTCAGTTGTTAGACTGGTGAAAACAGTAGAAAGCCTGCAACACATTTATTTAAATTATTAGCAAAGGAGAAGTGGACTCAACTAAGGAAAACTGCAGAAGACACATACAAGGCATTACCAAAGGGCTGACATGCACCACACACAGAGGTGGGTCATCAGTGAAGTACTGATGCAGCAGAAACAAGACCAAAGAGGTACAGAAGGGTGAGACAAAGGGCACTGAGCTCCCCTGACCCAGCCATGCTGCCATCTCCTGCCATTCAGGTCAAGCCAAGCCAGACCTACAGTGGCCCATATAAGTACATCCCTTTTTAAACAGGCTTCTAAATGGCAAAAAATTGAAATATCCTGTTCAGGAGTGTTGCTCAAAGAGTGCCTGAAGCATTCTGATGAATATTTAAAAAGACAAGTTAAATTTTTTTCATTTCAGCTTCCCTTCACTTTCGCCCTCTTATATCCAGAGTAGAATTTACAATTATCTTTATCACACATGAAGCCCTTAATAATCAGGCTCCATCATACATCCGATTTGATTGTTCCATATGTTCCTTTCAGAGCACTTCATTCTCAGTCTGTAGGTTTATTTATGGCGGTATAGTTTCCAAAAGTAGAATAAAAGATCCTTTAGTTATCCATCTCCCCTCCTATAGAACCAGCTCTCAGTGACACCTTGTCTACATTTAAGACTAAGCTTAAAACTTCTCATTTTGATAAAGCTTCTAGTTAGAGTGTCTTAGGTTATCCAGTGAGCTATTTCTCGAGTTACGTTGCTACAGGCTTAGGCTGCTGGAGGCCATAATAACCACATTTCCTTATGCTTCTACATTCTCCTGTTAAGGGGAGTTTTGCCTTTTGCTGTCAGTACAGACTAGCTAAGTATGAGAGATTGCTATAAAGTCAACTGCACAATGCAGACAACTGTCTACCTTTGCTGCTCATCTAGCAGGACTGAATGCAGCAATCTACTAAATGCAATCACTAAAAACTTTATTCAAAATTAATTAATGTCAGTAAACTAAACCTCACTGCAAAACTGAATAACTAGGATAAATTTGGAATGTATAGACTTTATTTTTAAGATGAGTCTGGAGAACGGATGTGGTTTTGTAAAGTGCCTTGAGATGACATGTTGTTTACTGGTGCTATATAAATAAATTGAATTAAATTGAACTGAACTGTAAGACAAACATAGCGATTTATTTCAACCTACCAAAGGCAGATTAGTTTATAACTTTATTTAAATTGTTCTATGGAGCCAAAGAAACTGTATTAGTCCAACAGAATAGATTGTGAGAGCTACTTCGCTACTATTGTTATACTTTGTTAACTTATACTAAGTTAACTTTGTTACTTTTTCAGCATTAAATGTTGATTTCGAATAAATTAAAACAATGAAACATCCTTGAAACATTTTTGGTATGTTGTTATAAAAAAGTGCAGAGAGATTTCTACTTGAATTTTCTTTCTTTCTGCCTTGAGATAATTAATTTGTATAAAGTAAAGACCTTGATGAGCACATTAAATGCATCATTCCTTTTGTCATCATTGAATTAAGCTCAGCTTTGCAATAACTGTTCCAACTTCAGATTCATACCTTGTTAGGACATGAAAAGTTTTAAAATTGAAGGCAAGCCTGAGTGCTTGCATTGCTAAACAACTGAACTTAAGTTGCATTTGAGATGTAATCAGAGAAAAAGCTGTGGCAAACAGGAATTCATCCACTCCCCACATGGGGCAGAAAATCTGCAGTAGACTTTGATATAATGGTGGATGACACTGTCAGCATTTAGTTCTTACTGTGGCCTTCCATAACTCAGTGAGTAGCAGGGCATAAAGGCAAGGCTTTCTTGCAAGATATCATCAGTACTGTCATTCGCTTACCAAGTGTCAGTGCAAGCAGCCTAAAATCTGAAGCTGAATGTGCTTTTGAGAAGTTGGAAACATTTTGCAACTTTTGTTGTAAACCAGTTCGAACAAAGGTCCATTTCCAGTCTGCAGAGCCATGATGCAGTCATTAAAGTCAGAAGTATTTAAACCAAACCCATCTGAAACACACAGCACGAGCCCTTATTAGCCAGACCCCTGAAGAAGAGATTTGTAGAGGATTGTGAAACAACTTCCCTCCTCCGGTCCTAAATAAATATGACTCAGAGATGTTTAGACTATCGTGTGTTTATATGTACACAAAAACATGCATCTTAAAGCATAGGGTAAATCTCTGAAGCAGCTGAAAGACATTACTTTGTTGTCCTCTCTCCTGTCTGTTCTGTTCACTGATTATCTGTTTCTTCTTTCCATCCATCTTTGTGTCTCCTTCACTCACCCTTTCTCTGGCCTCCAGCAATATTGTGGTAATAAAAGCTGAAGAATACCTTAGAGTTTGGTCTCTCCCTATTTCTTTCGGCCCCCTCGGGCCTGCCATTATACCACACACACACACACACACACACACAAATGCCACCCACATACTCACACGCTCTGGTATGTACAGTATACACACAAACACACGTTAGTATATCAAGTTGTGACTGAATTACATTTTGACAGATAGTGCTCTTGAGGGCAAAGCAATGATAACTCACCTGTATTTGTGGGTGGGTGGATATTTGGCTGGTGAGAGTACCTTTACTTAGGTAAGGACAATCCTGCAGGATTTACTTGCATGCGTGTACGTGTGTGTCATTGCTTAGGGCTACAGTAATAAAGGGTAGAGGTAGCCAGAAAGCTGGCCTTTGCGTCTCTGCTGAGGTTCCTGAGTTTTGCCAACACAGCTAATATGAGGTAAAATCTGACGCTGCAGAGATAAAGTTTCTTTTGTTTTAGTTCACATTCTTTCCTTTTATGGTATTTCCTATTCTATTCTCACGTACATACACATTGCTAGCAAGCAGCTAAAGATGTTTCTTCATCTTAAAAATGTTAAACTGAAACTATAAAAGCGTACTTTATATATTTTAAAACATGAACACAGTCTCTAGATACAATACACTGAGGGACCTATTCTTTGTAAATTAATTGTGAATGTGTGTGTCTTAGAAGCCTGCTTTGCAGGGTTTAGAAACATAAATGCAGAGTGTTGCTATTTATAAAAATGACATCTAAAAGGACAGTAAAATAAGGAAGCCTACATACCACTGAACAGAGTGGGCTATTTTCACTACACTAATTAGCATTTCATATTATATGCACATAAAAAATATTTTAAAAATTGTCAACATATATACTCAAACTACGATTTGGTTGTTGAAACCAACTAATATTCACGTATACATTATTACCAAAACCATGGTTAGCTTAAAATCAGCATCTGTTGGTTGGTATATTTAACTAAGTACTTATTTATTCCTGTGCTGCTAATGTCAATTTTTACTTTTAAATCTGTTTATAGCCATAATGTTTCCCTTGTTTTTCACAGTGATCCAATTTGTTATGCTGGTTTATCACAAGCAGTCACAATAAAGCATTAAAAATGTCTCATTATGACCAAGTCTTGTAGGCGTTGAAGAGAATGCAGAATTTACTTTTTGCATTTTTTGTTTAACTTTCATTAAAGTTACTGTTTCTAGAAACAGACTAAATGTTTAAAAAGAAACTATTTCCTGGCAATAAGTTCATGTTTTATGGAGTCCTGAAAAAAATAAGTTATTTATTCAAAGCGCAATAGATTTTTCTCCTTTTATTTCTTGGTGGATGATGTCAATTTGTGAATCTATATTATATTCTTGGGCTATAAAAGGTCTCAGTGGTATGAAAGAATAGGAATGTAGCAAACAGAGATAAACATTATTCCGAATGCAGTTTTATCTAAGAGCAAAGACAGGAACACAGAGGCTGAAAGCAGATTTCAAGATTTGCATGTAATTTTGGGAGGCTGTGATGGTGAATGACAAAGCAACAGATTTGGAGATAAGGAAGTAAAGCTGTGCTCCACTGGGCTCTGGCCCGGTTTAGCCCATCAGTTTAAAGACATAGTCAGTGAACTCTACGACTTTACACTGAAAAAAGAAAAACAGTCTGCAGCTTTGTGTATCATAAAAATCAAAGCTATTGCTGAAAATAAGAGTTAGCTAAAAGACAAAAAAATAATAATGAGGACAGTGAGAAATATAAAACCGTTAGGAGTCTGGAATGGAGATCATAAGTTGTCCACTAAAAGATTGTTTTCTGTATCTGTACAAATATGCAGATCACTGTCTGTCAATAAACATGCAACAATGAACCGTATGGACAGTAAGGTTGGCAGGGTGGCGTTAAGTAAAATTTACTTTTTTTTTAGCTTTACATCTTGTTATCCCCTTATCAAAAGAAAATCCTGTAGTGTTGCATTTATTCTGTCATGCATGTTTGGAAGATCCTTGACTCTCTTGTGGCTCAGCAAACACAGCGCCACATATAGCACAACCACAAGGCTGGATTCATGTTTTCTGTGTTCTTAATTCTAGAAGCATTTCTTTGTGCCATCTTCACTCTGTTATCTGCATCTGATTGTTCTTCTCACTGTATTTCCCTCATTAGACAGTGAAAAATAAAATGTGATCTTTGTAGCACACTTTACAGTCGGTTGCTGCTTTTGCACAAATTGCACTATGAGGTCATACTCATTCTGCAAACCCATTTTAGCCTTACATCTCGTGACCACTACTGCTCTGTTCCCACGGTGGATCAGCTGATCACAAGTTATAGAAAACCTATGTAGATTGTGCATTGAAATATGACCTGGAAGGGGCACATTACAGCTTTTTTCCTCTGTTTTTTTTTTTTCCTGTGGAGGTTCCTCCATCTTTTCCCCAGTGTTAGCATTTATTTAAATGTTTTCACACAATATATTTATAATTTCACTCTTTTGTGTTTATTGCATTAGGTTGTTTGCTGTTATGGGTGCACACATTTAGTAAACACCTTTTGTTTATTTGAATCATTAATTACTTTGTTTTGCTGAGTTTGAAGGACTGGTTGGGGGAGAGGACTGGTTGAAGGGCAAACCAGGAAGTGGAACAAACCATCAGGCTGCTGGAAGCAGGGGACCCGATGTTAAAGAACCTGCCTCTTTCTCTATTAATAGCATAACTCCTTTAACATTTTTGGTGTTAGGTTGTCTTGTTTTTACAGTTGTGTTGTAGTCAAAATATGTTGGTTTAAATTAGTTGTTTCTGTTTATACATCATTTGTCTTTGTGTATATGTTCATATTTTTATGCATGCAGAAATTGTTTCTCCTTGGCATTTCTGACACAATTAACACAACAAATAGAATTTAAGCAATAAAAAGAAGCAAGGGTAAGGCTAACTCATTCAAAACTTGACTTGTTGGGGTACTTGCATAGGTTTACCGATTCTTTATTTCTTAAAAAAAACAGAATATTTAAAACTGTGTTTTTAATTGAATAACATAGTTGGCCGTGCAAAGTATGAAGTTTGATTCAAGTCAAAAATACACCCCCACACACAAGCACACATCATTTTGTCACAGTAAATCATTCTGCCACTAAGCCTCATATCTCTATTCCTTCAGATACACTGAGAAAAAGATTTAATTACCACATGTACACACAGCCATAGGTAAAAACAGGAAGCTAGATTCAATTATCTTTCAGACACACACACACACACAAACACAGCAGGGGGTGGTAAACCTTAATTGCAGCGACATGATGCTGAACTGAAAATAAAACAGTGATCCAAAACATCGGGAGGTAGGGCTCATATTATCTGGATGAAAACAATGGCATAGACATCGTAAAACCAACTCATGCTAATCTTTTTTGTGTGGTGTTTTGAAATGTACTCAATTATTTAAATTTGCCTCTGTAATTCTGCTCTTTTTGTCACATAAACTGTTTTTACTCATCTGGAGATTTTGCTAAGATGTCTTTGAAGAGATTTTTGTTTTTTACGCCATTCAGCAGAATTGTTTGCGTCTCTGGTGCTGACAGTAGTCACTTAAAAGGTCAATAACAACTTCATCAGTCGCTATTGTTCACAATAATCCAATTAAAAATACTTTTCATTCATTGCATAGTAACCCAAATTTGCTTAGCAGTTCTCATAGCACAGAAAACTGTAATTCAATCTACCTGTTGTTCTTTTTCACATACAAATGCCAGATCTTAAACCAAAAAAGGTAGGGAGGGAAACAACAGCGAAATCTCACTGATGGCAACATAAACTTTCTAGATTAACAAATGAGTCTTGCACATTTGACATTAATGATGATGTTGAAATTGATTGAGAAACATAACGATGGTATTTCATGGAGTTAAGTACAGTGCAGTGGGATGCAGTGGTCATCTCAGTATGGAAGGTCATGCAGCTCAGGGCAGCTTGTGTGGTGCAGCAATCAAAGCTGAAGAACTTTGAACTGCAGACTGCTGTGAAGAAATCCAGTGCAGCCTATAAACCATGGGATATAGAGATATTCAGATATGATTGATAGATAAGATAAATAAGAAAGATAGATACAAAAGATAGATAACTAAGAAAGATAGATAAGAAAGATAGATATATTAGATAGATTAGATAGGCAGACAGACAGATAGATTCCCCTAGCGGTTAGGTGATGAGTGTCGGATAAGTTCAAATGAAATAATTTGTCTTGTTCTTCAGTGCACATTTTCAAACAAGGACAAAAACAAATAGGTACAGAGAGAGTGTGTGTTCACATCCCCTAAGGAGCATGATTGATCATTATGATGATAACTTAAAATAGATCTGTGAGCTGATGAAGTGGGTCTGTCTCTGATGATTATTAGAGATTGTGACCTTGCTCTCTAATTCAACAGGGAGTATTAAGCATGACCTTGAGACAAAACAAGAAAACCACAGATTCCCAAACTTGCAACTAACCTTATTTGGATGCAAGTCAACAAACAGCAAGACAATTCATTGATTTAAGGATAGGAAAGCAGTATTGCTTAAATTGAAACTTGTGTCATATCCGATGAACTTGTGAGAAAGCAAAGTGTGTATATGGAGTACAAATAAAACTGTAAAACAGCAGGTACTGATTAGCTGAGTGGCTAAAAATACTCAGTAAATGTGACAAGCAAAATCAGCCCAGGCATTTGGGCAAAACTGTCTGATGTGCTAAACTGCATTATCACTTTATTGGTTTTAAGGCCAGAAGACTTAATATATCCAAAGCACTACCAGGTAATGCCACTTTGTATTTACATTATGGTAACAATCACCTTATTATGCCTGAAACATTCTTTCACACAAGTGATGCAGAACGACAGCGTGGATAATGATCTACTGAGCAAAGAGAATCACACCGTCACATGTGTCATCCTTCACACGCTGCTCAACGAGCAGTGGAGTCTCTGCTGCAGCAGCTCTCCCATGTGGGATGCATTTTCCTGGCATGGTTAAGCTACAGTGGACATCTTTGACGGCACATTAAATGTGTTGAGTGAGAGAATATGTTCAATCTTCCAGGTAGATAATGGCTGCATCTACAGGGAACAAAAGGAAATTGGTTTGATAAGACTCAGAGCGATGTAAACCGAATCCCAAAGCAGCCGCTGGCACTAAATCTCAATCTAGCAAGAAAGCCACTGGTGCCAAAGACATGATTTCTCCACAGTCAAAACACTAAATAATGGAAGTTCTTGTAAAAGAGGTGCAAAAGATGTGTATGCCAAGTGCAGGAGTTCAACATGCTGATCCAAACATACCACGATCAGAACAAACATTAAAAAAGGCAATTATTTTTTTCCACCTGATTAATGTTAAAATTTGTTGCATGTATTTATATTAGGTATATATTTTTATTTTGTTTAACATGAGTTCTAGCAGAGGATTTATCTGCATGGAGGGTGCCTTAAATCTTTATACCTCAGTTCGTATTAGGAATGTATAAACATGGAAACATTGGATTGTTATGTATAAACTAATCATAATTATCAATAGTCCTAGGGTTTAGTTCCAAAGAGTTAAATGTGCAAAAAGAACTGTTGCAGGTGAAAGTAGACAGGACGCAACAGAGCCTCAGTGAGTAGCATAGTTTTGTCTTGTGGGTTTCGTTCCGGCTTCCCTCTTGTCTTGTATTGACTCGTCCACTTAATCACAACTTCCCTACTGAAAGAGTACGAGTTGATTTACAGTAAAGTGCTTTGAGTTGCCACCATGACTAGAAAAGGGTCGTATAAATTCAGTTAATTTAAAAAAACTACTTTTGTACCACGATTACAAATTTGCATCAACCTGGTTTTGTTTTAAATATAAACAAGTTGAATTAATGTTGGCAGGTAGATATTCTACCCACAAGTTGCATCCTATTAGATGAATAGTCAGTCAAGTGGTCGTAGTTTGAACTCAGGAGGTTTACAATATGTTTTCACTATATTATGTAATAAAGCTATTCAAATTAATAACATCGTACCTTAGTAGAGCTGTAGGAATCATAGATATTGGAGGGATCTAATTTAAACATTAACGTTGACTATTAAATGAATTAAATTGATGAATGATTTTTAAGTATTTTGTTTGAGCAATGACAGCATTAGCAAAGTTGAGGGTGATTTATTTATTTTTTATTTTTTTTATTTCTCTTGTGTCCACAGTCACAAATTTCAATGACACAGTCATTACCAAGTAAATAAATTTAGTATCTGATTGACAGCAAACAATCCTAATATTTATTTTTTTACATAACTGGTTAAGTCTCTGTGTAGATTGTGCACAGATTGAGAATTATTCAGTTTTTCTGGAGCATAAATATTCTTTTTTGTTGTTGATTTGAGTACTTGCAGTTATAGTAGTAATAACAACAGTGACAATTTACTTCATTATGTTCAGGCATATGTTGACTCATCAAGGTCATCAAGAAAGTCAAGCTCAAGGCTTTTAGTTTGAGTGGACGTTTTTAATAGATAAAGTAATCCTGTCTGTATCCTTGAATTCAATTTTAGCTCATCAATAATTGTTGGGAAATTTGATTATCATAGTCAAAGAATGTTAGAAAAACTGAAGATCAAAACAAAGGACTAAATCAATGTTCCTACAACTATTGTTAATGCTTTTTCCTCCAACATTTATTTGATAAAATGTGGTCAAATATATGATAAGAATAACATTGGCCTTTTATTCTATTAATTAGTCAGTTTCTAAATTAAATGGAAGGGTTAATAACGGCACAGGAAATGAAGGACCATTATGACTTTTGCAAAAGGCCTGAACTTGCAATCAAGGGAATATAAAGGTGAACGTAATTCAAATGAGTGATGAGGTGAACAGGTAACAGACAGACTCTGCTTCAGAAAGCCATCTGCCAGGAGAGGCATGCATGTGATGTTCAGTGGTAATAAAGGGAGAAGAGGCCAGGTGAGGTGATCTACAAGCTGAGCAGAAAGATATGTTATCCGTACGGGCATCCTGCCCTCAAGTAAGCTCTCTGATCCACCCCGAGTGCTTAGATACAGAGAAAGGCAAAGTCACAGGCAGGGGAAGAGAGAGAGTATCCTGTGTTCCAGTAATTAGTCGGTAGAAAGTGAGCCTGACTATAATTCGGTCAGTCAGATGGATGTCTGCCCTCCAGACATTAGGTTTAGCCATTATCTACACTCATTCCTCCACTGTCCATCTATCCATCTCCCCCTCTCAGCCTCCCTCTTCACCACATTCATCCTTGTACTCTTTCCCACCATCCATCTATTTTCCCCTTCTACTCTCACATGTCCTCCGCTACTCCTCCACACATTAGACCTATCTCATCATTTATGCTCAGCTCCTCTGTTTCTCTACCCACTCATGTCTCTCTTCCAACCCTCCTCTCCTTTCCGTCGCCAGACATCATGTCGAACCATATTTTAAACTTGTCCCTCCAGTGCTCTCTATCAATACATCCATCTACTCCTGTCTCCATCCTCTCCCCTTCTCCTCTGTAGTCCTCAGCTCTCTCTCTCTCTCTCTCGCTCTCTCTGTGTCTCTCAGAGGCCCATCATTGTCAGTGGATAGTACTGTAAACTCATTTGAATCAGATTATGTGTCATGGGTAAGACATGTGCTTGAATTACGTGCTAGAGTCTCTCTCAATGACATCCAACTGGAAGCAACACTTTACACTTAAAAGTGTTAAATTCACAGTCAATATGTCACGAGGTATACAAAGGTAGTCCCTGAATGCCACTAACCGCTGTGTCTTCAAAATGATTTAAAATGTACATATAGCACTCAGGTATTAGGAATTTTCCTTTCCCCGTGGGAAAGATTTGGCTAATTTTAACAAGTCTATCAGGTCTCAGAGATCGTATTCAAAATGTCACAGAGTTTGCCCTGGGGTGTGCAGTATAGTAGATACCACAAATACAGCAATTCCCAGAATGCACTGAACCAGGTGGTGCATTGTCATGGTAATAGAGGCCTACAAAGCCGCCTTCCCCCGTCAATCTGATAATGAACGACCCGAAGACGGATTCCAATACATGAGATTTCAGACAGAAAAGCTAAAGCTAAATTGTGTGCAGTCATGATGTGGCCATAAATAAATAAATAACAACATTCATTATTAATCAATAAGAGGTATCCAGTACACAGCAGCAGAAACTAAAAAATCTTAAAAGTTTGGTGTCAAATAGAGGTGAAGAATAATATCTACTTGTTGACGTTTCAAAATGCAGGGATTGATCGTTCAAATTTTTTTTTTAATTGTAAGCTCTATTGTCTTAATGTTAATTACTAACCTAATGTTGATTAATAAGTTCAAGTAAAGCAAAACAGTAAATCTGTGGCTTTCGGAAAGTTCCAGGTGAACATATGACAAAGACCCAAAGGAGACTGAACAACAAACCAACCTGCGCCTTGTGCACTGAATGGAAATAACCTGGACAGGATTCACAACTTAAGCAACTGTGCAACACATATGCAAATGTACATCATTATGCAAGTGTGAAACTAAGCTGAAATATTTTAAAACACAACACATATGAAGTATATTATACTGTCGCACCCAAAGGCAGAAAATAACCAGCTGATTGATGGTTCCCTGCCACCGTCAGCCAGAGAACCTCTGAGCAAACAATGTCCACTGAGAAACACTTAAGGGAGATGCAGAGTTAGTGACCATACTTGTTGCTTTTATGACCAAAGTATGTCCATCTTCTGATTGCTTCTTCCATCAGGATAATTAATCACATTAGTTCCTTAAAAACATTGAGTTCCCTGCTCCAAAGTACCAATGTAGCATATTTGGTAGATTTACATAATGGATGTGTAGCTGAAATATTGTGATGCTATCATGTCAGAATGTACTAAGATTTCCGAGGAATCTTTCTGGGATCTTGCTGAGTCCATGTCATGAAGAGTTGAGGCAGTTCTGGAGGCTATAGGATTTCCAACCCTCTGCTATCATGGGGTACCTAATAAAATGGCCAGTAACTATCAGGCACTCTACAGATGAACCAAAGTTGACTGAATTGCAGTGTTGCTCTGCAATGGCAAATGTATTTGCCTTTCATTGCCAAATAAGCAAGCATGAAGGAACTTTAAAGACTGTTATGCACAAAAAAAATAAAAGTTGAGAATTATTGATTATAAACCAACAGGACAACTGAAGTGGTGTGCATCCAGAAAAGAAACGGGACAACCGCAATCAGTAACTTGACAGAGATGACACATCAGGATTTCTCTGAGATTCCTTTAATGTTCAAGATGGTTTTACAGAGCAGAGAGAAACAAGAGGAATAAAAAAAACAAACAAACAAAATACAACTTGGACTGCTCAGTGCACTGGATCAATAACGGACCATCAAAAAGACGCCAAAACAAGATGCTGAACAGAAAATAAAGCCCCAGTTTTATTTTAGAGACAACCTTGTTGTGATAAGGAATCAGATTTAGCCCGTTGTTATGTATAGTTATGTCAAGTTATGTGTAAGTCAGTCCAACTATTCTGTGTTTTGATTTCTAAACTGAAAGATGAAATTGTTTCTATTATGCCATAGAAACAATTGACACTACTATTGACACTGTTTAATCAGCCTGAACTAAACCAAGGGGAAAAATCCATTGAATATCTTTCGTAAAATGTTTACATTAGGGCAAAGCCTCAGCCATGTCTAGAAGGCTAGTTGGTGTGGAGAGTACATAATGTGCTACAAACATAGCAAACTTCATTCAGACGGGAAACAATGCGCGATCCCAACTCCAGCCCTCAGGACAGAATCTTTTTAAAACTTTTTTTTATAAGAACATAACATGTTCTTGTCAGAAAAACAAACCACCTACTGTTCTGCTGAAGGTTATTCACCCAAAGCAAGGTTTTTTTATTATTATTATTGACTTGTGCATTTAGCTGAACATCATCTAAATAGCTGTTAAGAGAAAAAAAAATGGAGACTTGAGAAAAAAATAATCTCATTGCAAAAGTGATAAATATGAAAAGATTCACAAGCATTTTATCTTGAAACTGAGTTCTTACATCAAACAATCTTCAAAATGTGAAACTACCAGCCTCAAGTAAAGGAGAAAACACTTTAAGAACTTTTTTAGAAACATTCACTATTCATGCCTATTATATCAACATATATTAAATGTAGAACCAGTACAAGCACAACAATACAGTACAGTTCCTTTGCAACATCTCTTTGCCTAAATTATTTTTCTTAAACTATTTTCCTCCCTGCTTAATAAATAATGTCTATTGTAGAATATTTGTGATGCATGAGTTTGTTATACACAAAACAAGCTTTAAAATGTCAGTCTTTTTTCACTAAATATATGCCAGATTTATTTTAATATGTAATTTATACCAAATTTCATTAGAAGCCAAATTAAAGCCAAAAAGGCATATAAACACTTTCTCATTTAGAAAACATCCTGCTCTCTGTCACTGTAAATTGTTTATTGCAAACTAAAGGCCTGCAAATAAAATTCCCTGAAATGAGTAGTAGGACCACAATAGGCCTGATGCACACTCACAGCACAAAAAATGTTTAAAGTTTGCTGCAGAACATTTTGACAAAATGACAACAATAATCTTAATAATCAAAATTAAATTCTTTGGATGTCAGTGAACTCGCCTTGTTTGGAGGAGACTTCAAAAATACCAGATCATGTTATTGAGCTGCTTTATGTAATAATGATAGGGTTCAGGTAATAAAATTATTTACAAAAATCTGACTAGACAATTATTCCAAAAACTTTTAGCATAAGAAGATGGTTTCAGGCATCTAGCGTGAGATAAAACAGTAGAAATTGGCTGTAATGTACTGAGTGTCTCTGAGAATAGGACAATATTTCACTTAGCTGTTTTTTTTTGTTTTTTTTGTTTTTTTAATCATTAAGTGTTTTTGATATTTATTCACTTTGCCTTTCCATGTTATTGCACCTAATTATTTGACTCACTTCTTTGCATTTGTAAATGATTTTGGCTCTTACCAGCTTCTGGAATTAATTTTAAGTCAATAACCACATTAGAAAAACATTTATATATCAAAAAACAATCATTAACGTAATACTTTCACAGTTATAATACTTCTTTTCTAGCGTGTCGTAAATTCAAAACTATCATCCTGTCCTTCCATGTGCATTTTGAATAAGAATTTCTACCAAAAAATACTTTATTTAAACTTTCAGAATGTTTTGTAGTATCAACATTTCTCAACTCAGCTCTTAAAGACAGCATGGAAATCCAATATTTTATTTTAGACATACGAATTTAAGTTTTGTTATTTTTTTTCCAGAATAAAAAAGCCACATGCTCTGCTTCTTTTTAAACAGTGATACGTCCATGTTTCGTCGCCGGACCGTTAGAATAGTTCTTTCACACTGAAGATTGGCTGAGAGTGTGAACGTGTGTCTGAACTTGCTGAGCGAGTGTGTGAGGAAGTGTGAGAGGAAGGATGGATAGAGGGAATGGTGCAGATAATAGGTGGCTCTATCTGCAGGTGAGAGACGAGGAGGTGCAGAGGGAAGTGAAAGAGGATAGATGGATGGACTGGAGCAGCAGGATAAGTGTAGATAATGGCCAGACATAATATCCGGCAGACAGAATAGAGAAGAGTGACAGAGAGGGGGAAGAAGAGAGAGAGAGAGAGAGAGAGAGAGCAGGTTGGGTGAAGCAAATCATGGAGGGAAAAATGGGTGAATGAAAAGGAAAGAAGACCCATGTAGAGATGAAGATGACAGACATCGGACTGAACTCACTCACTCAACAGGTCTACTGAGTTGGGACATGTGCTTGAGACCTGCAGTGGGTATAGATAATCAGCTCCATCCAGCAAGAATTTAATCAATCAATCAATCAAATTTTATTTCAAATTTCAGCAACAAGGCCTTTCAAAGTGAGATGTTGCATTCATAAGCACAGGAGGCCAGAAATCAAAACTTACAAGAACTAAGCTAACTTTGTCTAAAGAGTGGATAGAAGATGCGTTTTAAGTCATTGGCTCTGACATTTGAAATGTTGAAACTCAGATAAATGTTGCGCATATGTTGATCCCATTGCAAAATTAAAAGAAAGATCAATTATATAATAATATTAGAAGAACAAGTTTACAGTTCCTTCTGATAGCCTTTCTTGGGATATTTCTAAGAAAAGAGAAATCAAGGTCAAAAAAACAACATAAAGCTATTGATATTCTACCTTTACATGACAGGAGAAAACAAAGAAAGCCAAGAAAACTGCCTTAGTCAAGGCCAGCAAATCTTGCCTAAAATCTTGCCTGCAAGTTAATGCTTGAGGTCAGTTTCATTGCAAGAAAAGATTGCTCAAACATGTATATGTAGAGCCAAACACAAAGAGCTTCTGTTCAAAATTATAATATTTTGTCAGAGGTGAAACGATGAAACTGTACAACGCTCACATGCTCTGGCCTCAGCATGTCATTGCTCTGGAGTTCGATCAGCTCCATTCGGAGGTTCAAAGGTGCTCTTTCCACATCAATGGCGAACCGATTACCGAGAAGTTGAAACCTAATTTTCTGGCCGTTAAAGTCTGCAAATCGCAGAGTGAGCTCTGCGCTAAGTGTTCTCCATTTTTCAGCATCGTATGGGCTCACAAAGAGGTAAAAGTTTGATCAATCATGGATTGGCAACATGGAAGGAATCTGCAGTATTTCTAACGCTACTTAGGAAGGTTGTTGTGTTCAGATGGTAAAAAGGGACTCAAGGTTTGCCAAAACAATCCTCTCCAAACCATCATCAGCCTAAATGGTAGAAATTATACAAGGGATTCATTCTTCCATGTTGTTTAAGTCAAATTCTAACCGAGTGAGTGAGTGAGTGAGTGAGTGAGTGAGTGAGTGAGTGAGTGAGTGAGTGAGTGAGTGAGTGAGTGAGTGAGTGAGTGAGTGAGTGAGTGAGTGAGTGAGTGAGTGAGTGAGTGAGTGAGTGAGTGAGTGAGTCCACTCAGGAAACAAATGCTTCTCTGAGCTGAGTGAATTAACCCATAACCTTTACTTGTGCAAAGCACATTGTTCCTCTGTGAGTCCGTATGGTCTACCTCCTGACATACTCTCTTATGTACATTTAAAAGAGCCAACATATTTCTTCCTTGGTTTTATTTCCCAGTCCTTTTCTTCATATCACTTCTGCCCAGCATTCATTTGTCTTGTTCCCCTAGAAGTCTATGCCATCCCTCCTTAGGTTATTTCCACCCACATCCGGGTCTCTCGCTGGTTTCTTTCCCTTTTGCCAATTTTTGCCTTTTCTCCTCCAGTTCTCCTCTGAGTTTAAAAAGCCCTTTCCCCGATTGCTCTGTTGCTCTCCTCCTTATCTTTCATTTCCCTTCGTTCGCCACCAATTCATCTCTTTTCCACACTGCCAGATTCACTCCTTCTTTCCAATCTTTCTCCACAAGTTACCGTTAATAGTTTTGCAGCAGAATAATGCATACTTTTTATGGGTTGAATTTGGAGTCATTAAGATTTGAGCTTGTAAATTAATGTTCACAAATGAGCCTAGCATTTAAAGTTATGAATCAAGGCTTTGTCTCCCTGTCAAAAAAGCACCTGAGAAATAAAGATTTATGTATAACTGGGACAAAAAGTGTCTGAGTAAGAAAGATTAGGATTTGTAAAAATAAAAAAAGTGGAAGTAATCAAGGTTGGTTCTAAGGGACTTTTTACAGCCATTTTGTATCCATGAATCATTCCATGCCTTTCATTTAAACCTAAGCTATATTGCACCATGTACTTAACCATTTTATGTCAAGCTAAAACATCTCAAAGGTGGTACACACAATATATATACACAATAGAAATGTCCCCATTTTATTACAAGGTTTGAACAAAATGCACATACCATTTGTTTGCTCCAAACATCCACAAAAGATTTTTGTATCAATCCTACCTCCATACATACAATACGGAGGAATGTTTTATACCCGTTTCAATACCAAATAATTAGTTTTAGTTCTTAATCATAGTCCACTGTAAGGAAACATGTTTTTATGACTCAAACAGGACGTAACTTAGATTTATCTTGCTTTGATTTGTGGTCTTAAGCGTCATATGAGTCCACTGACAAACAGGAATCAGAAACAAAGTCAATAGAAATGGGGTGTAATAAAAGTTTACCTAAGCACAAAGTATAAAATGTAATTTTACAGACAGAAAACTGAAACCTGCAATTATAATTAAGGATTAAAAAATAACTGCACCTTTTCGAGTTGGAAGTGCTAATTTTGACACTGTAAAAAAAAAAGCCCTATTATATATATATATATATATATATATATATATACAGACACAATAGAAATGTACCCATTTTTATTTGCCATTATATAAATATCCTGGTTATTATTACCTATTCTTAAAGTTATACAGCTGGAAGACACTAAAGTTTCAAAACATATTCTTTTAAGTACATTAGAAATAATCTTCCTCACATTACACGTATTCATCAATACAGTACATTTATATAGATCCATTTCCAAATGATGCATACAACAAACATATATTTTGTTGTTCTTAATTAGTCTTTTAGACCCAACAAGATGTTTTGTTGTTGTTGTTGTATTTATACATATGAAAATTCCCAATTTTATTTTCCCAGCTCCAAATTGTATTAGTTTAGAGAGATGACAAAGCAAAATGTGCTTGTCCTCCACATCAATGCAAAGTACCTTCATCCAGTGATGAAACATTTATGATATAATGGGAGTTGCTTCCTGCAGGATAACAAAGCTTTCATACATGAACATAAGAGGTCACTGAGTGCTTTTATGAGTTTAAAAATGATGAGTCATATCACGTGGCTTTCATTGAAATCACTCCTCAGCTGAACAACTGCGTCACGGAAAGTGTTGCATATTACCGGTAATATATTTTGAAGAGATATTTCAACATTTTCTTGTTTGATGCGCAGGCTGACGATATTGGTACACAATTTTAACTTTAATAATTAAGTGTCATAAGGTGAGAACAACTCCACCAATAACCTGTTGTAATTTGTTTGATTTCTTTTTATAAATTACAACTACAATGACTTAAGTAGCGTAAATGACTTATTTAAGAAAAACATTTTGGAATATTTTTCATTATCAAAAAACCCAGATAACCATAACTTGGCTATAATAAACAAGCACAAGTCAACACTCTTTTAAAAAGAACTAAATTATCTGATTTATTGCTAATATAAAAAGCCATCTGCAGACTTGCTGCTGAAACATAAAACACACCTAATTAAAAAGGTCAAACTAGCTATCCTGCAAAATAAACTGATGTGAGACAATAACCAGAGTTTGCTTTTTAAAGTTTTACAAGAATTTGGGCTGTTATGCATCACAATTTGTCACAAGAAGGCATTATTAAATATTATATTATTATAATTATTATAATTACCCAAATAACCTAAAAGGCATGTTTTTGGTTTGTGGGAGGAAGCTGGAGTTCCTGGAGAGAACCTATTTAAATCCAATTTAAATCAAATTTAAAAAAAAACTACTGAAAGTGAACATGAATAAAACTGTGCTCTATTTATTATTACAGCAAACTGAACAAATATAACCGTTTTAATATCAACATATCTTGTATGATTTATATGGAAATCACACTATGATTGGTTTAAGCACTTCATTCCCTTTGTCACCTGTTAATTGACAAAGCAGTGCTACGTTTTATCAACCACTATATCATTTTTGTCACATAACATTCTGAGTGGCAGGATATTGCTTTTAATCAACTGAGACACTCAGCATATGAACAGTAAAGGAGGACCGCAACCTTTTTCACGCACCCAGCTGCGTCTAAATTGGACACACTTGGGTATATCAAAGAATGTACTTGTTCCTCTTAATGTTATGCTTGGTCACACTCAGTAGGAGGTCCACTGTCTGATGTATTAGCATTTAATTTAACATAAGCAACCCATGACTACCTAGTAAATAAGATCACAGACTAAGCGAAAGTGTTCAAAATGCTTTTTATTTTTGTTTGCGTGCCTGGTGAGATAAAAACTCTGCTGCTTTGCTCCTTGAGTGCTTCAGTACACACCTGTTGACCATTTTTTTTATTCAGGCATATTAAATAGGGCTTTTTTTTTGCTTAGTAAAGTAAAAAAAAAAAAAACAAGCACCAGAATTGAGCTTAAGCGTTTCCTGCATGTTTGAATGTCAACAGTGTAATTATAATCACTTTTGTTATGTAGTTAGCACCCAGTGGAACAGAAAAAGTATTAAGACTCTTGATAACCTTATTTCTGTTTTTTTTCTGTATCATGATGAGAACTGCACCTCAAAGACATAAAAAGGGTTTGATAAAGCTGAGAAAAAGGTTCCTTTGAATGAAGGGGCTTTGTGGACCCACAAATGAAACCATTTTGCTTAACACTGAAATGTTCCGATAATTTTATTTATTCCATGTCGAGTGGATAAGCCTTCAACAGAGAAAAGGAGAAGACCTTGAATTTCTTTTAACTATAATCTATCACTATCCCTCACTCATGTGCTAACTCATACTCACTATTATATTCTCTGCTATCTCTTCTCCTGTGCTCTCCACTTCACTAGAATGCATAAATGCTGACTTGTGTTAAGTGGTTTTTACAAAGAGGCAGACTTATGCTCTTGGATGATATGATATGAATGATTAGGTCAGCCGCAGAGGTTGGGTTATGCTATTTGGTTGTCCGTCATTTTGACTGATGGCATCAAAAAAAATTCTGTCGAATGCTATTCAATTTTTAAATGACAATAATGACCAGGGCTATTCAGTTGCATTTATTTTTTATTTGGTTTAATTAATATTCAACAAGTTAAATAGAGAATCCAGATCATATCTCACAAGCAATTGAACACATCTGACTTTTTCTCTGAAGTGACAAAAATCACCGACTATGGACCCAAAAACTACATTAAAAAAAAACATCAAAGATTTCTAATTTAGTTTTTTGTGTACCATAGGACTGTTAAACTCACAGATTCCTCCAAAGTTTTAAATGCGCTTTTGAACCAGACATGTTCCAGCACGTATTTTCCGTAACTCTTCCACATGCTGTTAGATGCATCTAGTTAAAAGTCCATATCACCGATGATATTCAGAAAATTATTGTTTGATTTATTTGTGATTTACTCTGTGCAAAGTTGAAAATGTCTGTGTAATCCGTCAAAATGATGGACAGCGTTCAGATTTTTCCATCGTTTAAGAAAAAATTGTAAAATACAGAAAATATTCTGTTAACTCAAAGTCTGGTGAGCTGTCTGAACTTGTGTCAGTGTGGCTGTATGAGATTTTTTTTTTAAAAGGTGCACGGATAAATCAGACAGCCGATAACCGGGCCCAGATTTAAATGTTTTGGAGATCGGCGACTGGCCAATACTTACACATGAAGCCGATCTTATCTACTTCTGCAAAGCTCTAAAAATCAACCAGATTCTACTGACGGTAGTGAAGACAGAACCAAAAATGAGAACTGCAGAAGTGACCTTATAGTAGCCTCCAAGTTTCATCATATCTGTCACTTCTCACTGGTTTTGGTCACAGAAGACGTTCTGGTTAGCAGCAGATCTTTTTTCCAACAAAATAGCAAAATGAAAGCAAATTAAAAAAACCTTTGAAAACTGTTTAAGCTCTATCTAAAAATTATGTTTTCTTTAATAAAAAATTTAAAAAGTGTAATTTACACATACATGCTCAAAATGTTTTATTAAATATCTGAAAAACAATAGATAAAAATGTTTAACTTGGACAATTGTTCCATTTAAAGATTTCTTTTTATTGCTATTTTCACCCAGTTTTGGTGAGGTTTCAGCTTCCTGTGTGGCTGTGTCCTGGAGGTTTTGACTTTCTTGAAGTGTGACTTTGTTAGTTTGAATGATCTGTTTTACTTAAGGCCATGGTAAAAGAAAGAACAGCCTCTGTCAGCTTGGTAGACAAAAACAGCTCATCTTTGAAATTTTCCCACCGTGCAAAAACCAGAGCAAAGTAGAAGCCAAAATATTTAAACCTAGACTTTAACGGGGGAATACATTCTTTTTGTCATGGCTGTATTTTGTTTTGCTAAAAAACTTTCTAATTGACTTGCATTTTATATTTCTTTTATCTCCAGGCTCAAACCCTAACACTATGACAGAAAGTACGGCCCTGTGAAGGGCTGTTTGTTATTGCCATCTCTGCAGGGGAACTCTCAAAAGGCTTCTAAATACTTCCACTAAGGCAATATTGATTTGTCACTTTCCTACATTTTCCATTTGAATGGACATTTAGGTTTTTTTTTTTAAATCCTTCTAAATCCCTACAATCTCACCTGCAGCAGAACCCTAGGAATCCGAGTCCTCCAGTGGGACGTGGATCTCTGATCTCTCTTAAGTGTTATGTTCAGCATAATATATTAAATGCGTAATTTGTCTCAGTGCCAAGAGCGGAGCCGTAACTGTGCTTACTGGACTGCATGTAATCCAAGCATTCCTAAACGATGAAGCGTTTATGTTCAGAGCGATTTCATGAGGAAATAGTTGGAGAAAGAGTTTAAGCACATACATTTGAATACAGTTAGTTAAATCTGATAAATCTATCTGGAAAATGGGCAGAATTTACTCAAGTTTGGTCCTGAGGAGTTGCTATCAGTATCTTACCTTCAATAAAGTTTGGTTTCACTGGACAGTGTGGAGAACCAGCAGTGCTGACCAAAGACTTGAGCGAACAGATATTCATACTGAGCAGATTACCCAGTTAGACAATTATTTGGTATAAAACCCAACGTTCAGGTTAATAGAATAAGAGGTGGGTACAGGAGAGACGACACTTTTATAAACTTAACCTAAAACCTTTTTAAGTTAAGTTTGGGGAATTGTTTCCTAAGATCAGCAGGAAATACGATTTTATCTCCTGGATGATGGAGAATCCGTAGCTACAAATTCAAATACAGGGTTTTATGGAGAAACATCCATTATTTATTTGTTGTTGTTTTTTTGTTTTATATTTTTGGTATTTAAGAAAGTGACACATTTAGACTGCAACCTGCTATTTGACCACCACTATTGAGCTCAACGTGGCACAAATAGCAGGATGACCAGCGGCTGTTAAATAACAATAACTCCAATCCTAAACTTATACAATCAAAACTGGATCCATGTTTTAAGAAATTGTTAGCCTGGCTGTTGCATTCTTGTGTAATTCCACTCCAAAAAAAATAAAATAAAATAAAAAATCCCGCTTCCAACATAGAGTGGGATTTCTCCCCTGGACTCAAATGGTTTCTGGTCGATCTTTAACCGGGCCAGTCAGCTGGCAGAAGGACAGGTTTGAGTGATGATGTTGATTTTCTGCACTGTTTTAGAATCGTAGTCTGTAGTTTTATCAATGGCAGCGGAGGAAGTGAACAAAACCGTTTGTGTTGGTCACTTCCAAATATTGAATTCACATTAACTGCTGAGAGCCCAGAACCTCTGAAGAAAATAGAACAATTTCTTTACCAGACTAAAAAATTCTATATTCCATTCTTAAGAAGTAATTAAAGAAGCTTTTTTATCCAAAGTAATAAGTGAAAAGCAAATATTTTAACGGCTGGCTGTCCTTTTGCATCAGACAATTTCTTTTACGTTACCCTTACGCATCAAGTTTAACGTGTTCTCCAACCAACTATAGTAATGATAATAAAATGGCAGTATTATTCTTTGTAAACTAATATACACCACAAACAGAAATTCACTTCGGTGTTGGTCCCATTTTGCCTCGTTTTTAGCTGAACTCGCTATTAAGTTTCTGTCTGTTTCTCCAGAGACAATCACGTGCGCTATATACTGCAGCTAAAATACTGATCGCTGATAGGAACTCTGCCAAATCCCAATTGACAAAATCTGAACTATAGATGCAGAAATCAGCAATACTTCACACAATAAAATCTACAATCAGCTGTAATAGCAGACATATAAGCAATTTAAGGACAGAGTTGATTTATTACTTTTAATTCACTGGTTAAAATTAACCACTAATCAATTTAATAATGCTTTATTTACATATTATTATCTGTACATATTTATTATCTGTAAAAACCTGCCTTTTCATCTACTTAATGTTTGATTATTTTTGTTCTATTTTGGTGAATCTGACTGAAACCTTGCTGCTACTATAAAGATGTGTACACAATACACACAAAGACATGCAGATTTGCATCACAGTAAGCAAATAAATGCCACTTAACATAGTTACTACTGTGCAAATCTTTCTGCTACTCATATTACATGTTCATACGGGTCATGTCTCAACAGTGTTGGCATAGTTACTTTGAAAAAGTAACTTTAATCGGACTACTGATTACTCCTTGAAAAAGTAACTTAGTTATATTACTGACTACTTGATTTGGAAAGTAACTAAGTTACATTAAAAGTAACTTTTTAGTTACTTTCGGCAGCTGCTAACAACAACGCTCCGCCTCCTATGAAAATCACATTGATCTTTGCCAATACTTAATTGTCAGCTATTTTATAATGGCAACATCAACAATGTGTCTCCACTGATAAGATTGAACTGAAGAGGAGATTGTACAAAAAATAAAAAACGTGAGTAGTTTGTGTGGTCCACTGTTGTCTGGAAAACTCTAAGAAGGATTTTAAAGCCCCTCCTCCCCCCAACCTCCAGGTTCTGTGTTACGGCCCTGCATTTGGTGTCACAGCGAACAGAGCTCCTCCTGCAGCTCCACAGTTCAGATGGCTGCACAGATTTGTGACACTTATCTTAATATTAATAATTAGTATAGCGTTAAGTTGCCATTATAATCATTGCCAATTACGGACACGTTCATTCGTGGCTGTTTTCACGTTTATTGCGCTGTTCATATTGGTCTCGATGTTTGCAGTTTTCTGGAGCGCAACGCGAAACTCGACGTCATTCAGAGGTAATATATTAACTTGAGATTAACAAAGACACAGCGGGACGGATCATCCGGGAAATGATGAACAGGGAGAGACTGAGTAAAACTACCTTAATGACGGACAAATTCTGGGATTTATTATGAGTCTCTGCTTATTTCCAAACCCAAATGAGCAACTTCACGTTCAAAAACGAGCCAAAAAAAGGCGCAACCCGCCACTCATTAAATCTGCAAGCGACTTTAAAAAAAAAAAAAAAGCCCAAAGCCGCTTATAATAATCGGACTTGGCGACAGAATCTCAAAATAATTCCAGTTTTTCCACCAACAAAATGCGCATCTCCCTCCATTGTTTACATTTCTGTCGCATAGAGACGTCGGTCACTCGACAAGACGAGTAGAGGAAATACGATTAAATAACAAAAGAAGATAGTGACGTAGTAACGCAAAAGTGATTTTGAAAAGTAACTGTAGTCTGACTACTCGATTTGAAATAGCAACGCGTTATATTACTCGTTACTGAAAAAAGTGGTCCGACGTCAGTAACGCGTTACAAATTAACGCGTTACTGACATCACTGTGTCTCAAACTAGTAGTCGTTAAGCAATATGAACAAGTCCATGATTAAGGATAAAATATAAAACAGACAAGTAATTAGAGAGCTCAAATGTCTGTCTTGAACACTGAGTTTTGATCAGAGAATGAAAGTTTAAAAATATATATATAAATATTATTGATCTGTCACTGCTGAAATAGTTTTGAAGCTCAAAGATTGTGTTTTGTTTTTTTCCAAAATCATTACAAATGTGAATTAATATTTGTTCTCATTCTGTTTTTCTCATCCTTTGACTACATTTCAAGATGCGGATTTATGAATATTCTATGAGGAAGGAAATGGATTCCAATTATCTGTCACACTTCTAGGATTTACCCAATTTAATTAAATATGAAACCACTAACTGTGCTCTTTTATAGGCAATGGCTTTGCTGCTATGGTAAAAATGTATGTACAGTAAATGTCTTGGGTGGTGTGAAAAATAATCTGCTCCATCAATAAATCTTTGAGAGACAAAAACATTGTTTTTGAATTTTAATCTTTTTTGACATATTATTAAGCTATAGCTAAGCAGGATATTATTTAATGTCAGCAAAACTCTTAATGACATTTTTGCTTCATTAAGTTCAACCGAATGACAAATTACAGCAAAAGGAGGCACTGAGAGAGAAAAAAGCAGTAATTTGGTGAATATGTTTATGATCATAGTCACACTGCCTAGCAATTTGTACAATCCCAGTGCTTCTTTTTAAGGTCACATAAATATGGTAAATATTGTGACACGCTGCTGAATCCTTTCAAATATTTTACTTTGTTCTGTGATGTAGCATTCAACATATAAAATATCAACATAACTCCTTCAAAAAGAAATATTTTCAATCTGTCAAATATCATCTAATTGTGAGTTTGTGTGTTTTATAGACCTGGTAAAATGTCCTTGAGAGAATATGATTGTTTACTTTGGAAGTGTAAGTGTCAAGTTTTTATCTTGGCAAAAAAAACAAAAACAAATATTTAATAAGACATGTTATAACAATTAAATATCTCTCAACAATAATAGTAAGACTTAAGTTTGGAAATGCAAAACAAATTAACTTTAAAGTGACAAAAAATAAAACTGCATTATCTAAAAAATCCATATAAAAACACTGCAGTTCTAGGAAAAAGTGAAACATATTTCAGAGTTATACTTATAAGTCAGAAATGTAAATTTATTAGTTGCACTGAAAATCAACTGTATATTTTTAATTGCCTCGCCTGATGACCTCTGGAGAAAGACGCCAGCCCTCCTTACAACTCTGCAAAGATAAGTGTGTTTAAATAATGGATGGATGGATTTTTAATTGTCTCTCTCACATTAGTTTACTCTCTGAGGAATGCAGCTGTCCCTATGAAAAACAAAGTGTCGGAAAATAAAGATTTTTATGTTTTTTTTTATATGATGTATGCTGTCTACGGATATGCCTTCTGTTGTGGGGAAGCAAAAAAGAGTGACGGATATCTTCCATCAACTTAAGCATTTGTGGGCTTATAGCTTATAGCAGTGCCAATGAAAGGAATAAATGTACTATTTTGTATTACGTAGCTAACGCTCCACCAGAGGGCCACATTTAGTCCAAATCCCACTTTATTTCCAGGGCAAAAAGACTGAAAAATATTGCAATATTTTGTTTGTTTTGTTTTTTGTTTTTTTTTGCAGGCATGTCTATTTATTTCATAGTCATGCAATGTGACATATAAGCACTGATCATGTAAAGATACAAACCTGACAACAAAAGTTATTCAGAATTCACTGTATTTATGTGCCAGTGTGATAACCTTAAAAGTCTAATCTCACCAATATGCATCTTTCAATATTGATGTACTCCTGACAGAGATTTAGGATTTTCACATTGATGAAACAAACACCGCACTGATGGTATCTTAAAAGTCACCTAAGGTCACCATCGGGGGCAGCATAGCATGATGAACAGAAATCAGCTGCACCTAACATTGTAAAATGGCTTTCTGCAGAAAAGGAGGTAATGACAAAAACTACAGCGAGAACAAAAAAAGAATCTTCAAACACGGAGCGATTAATAGGATGCTAATGCTGTTGCCTAAGTACAGCATGGGTGACAAAAACAGGACGTTTTAGCTAGTTAGCCATCAAATAGTGATATATTCTTCTATATTTATAATATCTTTTAATGTTTTAACAAAAACTTAGCAAAGCAACATTTCAGTAAAATTAACAAAACACTAACAATCAAGTGAACAATAATAAATGTTTTTTGTACGTGCTATAATAAAAAAAACTGCTCCACATCTTAAGGTTCTAGTAAAAGGACCAACAGCTGTAACTGTTTTCACCATCCATTTCAGAATGCCATTAAATGTTTTTTTACATACTTATCTTTGAACAAGGTCATCAAAATTTTAAATTCAATGTATTTTTTCCTATTCATTTATATTTTAAGTGGGAGGGAAAAATTACTTGGGACAAATTGTTACGTAAATATACTAATAAGGTAAAATGCATAACATGATGTACACTGTTAGCCTTTGCTGTATTTTCTACAGCTAAATACCGCAAAATGCCCAGTAAAACTAACATAAAACATCTTTACAATTAGTTACTGTAATTTGCATTGCATTATGGGTAAAGGACATTGTATTACAGTAACTTACTGTATGTTTTGAAGTTGCAGTAAGTTACTGTTTACACATTGCAGTAGTGGTACTGTACTTAGAATGTCTTGTACTGTTAGCCTTTGCTGTATTTTTTACAGCTAAATACCGCAAAATGCCCAGTAAACTAACATAAAACATCTTTACAATTAGTTACTGTAATTTGCATTGCCTTATGGGTATAGTACATAGTATTACATTAACTTACTGTATGTTTTGAAGTTGTAATTTACTGTTTACACATTGCAGTAGTGGTACTGCACTTATAATGTCTTTGCGCTGGCCATGTAAGAATTCTATTTGATTTCCAACGGTCATCATAGATGTTTCATCGTGGTTCCCTGTTTCTGTATTTTTACTCCTTTAGTGGTTAACATATTTTAAGGCAGAAAGAGAGTGTGTACTTTTGTTTTTTCACATCCTAGCTAACATTAATATGCAGTTTATCTGGCTACGTCATCAAGGGTGGCTTCGCCCAACGTTTTTCTGATGACGTTTGTTTTAAACAAGCTTTTTCCGTCCAAGTGCAAGTGCAGCTCTGTCGCCGCGTTGTGGGCTCACACTGCTTCAGCTCTTCGCAATACAGGTAAAAACACTTCTTAGAAAACTGTTTGAAGCCAAAACTTAATCTGGATATGTACATTTTAGATGGAGCTAACGTAACTTATAGCATCATGCTGTAATGCTATAACTTAGCATGAGGTGAAAGATAGAAAAATATGATGGTGTTATTTTTTGAGCTGGTTCGGAATTAACGTTAGCTAAGGTGCTAATTTTACCGAAGGTTTTAGCTTGACTTTTGCCGCTAAATCTTCCTCGAACGACTAGCTTTGGGTTGAGATAAGCTCAGTGCTGAGTGTCTGTTAGCATTGTTGTTACATCCTTTGTCGAACAATATAACGTTAACTGATAATTGATCCCCCTTTTTTAAAAAAAATAACTAATTATCTAATTATTTTATTAGATAATAAAATAATCTAATAACTGTTCATTTGTTTAAACCATGACCTTGCAAATGTTAAGAGTGCAGATTAGCTAGGTCAACAAGGATGAATTCTAACGTTGTTCTTTTTTTCTTTTGTCAGATGACTTTTTTTTTAACTCCCAAGCTTTTTCCCTCCAAGTGGCTGTGCAGTTCTGTCCTGCTGAGTGCTAACATAGTTTCAACTCTTGAAAAGACAAGACAACAGGTAAAAAGACAGCTCTTCAAACATATTTGAAGCCACAAAATAGTCTGGAAATGTAGAGGAGCAGCTAACCTAATCTATAACTTTGAGCTTGCTACAGCTAGTTAGCCTGCTAAAGTACCATTACATCTCCAACATAGTGTATAAGAGTCTGTAAATGAGGACAAAGGTGGAAAACATTCAAGTGGTTTCTGTTATTTTTTGAGTTGGTTCAGCCACAGTGGCAGGTGGACAAAAAAGTTAATTTCCAACCCTGGTTACATATAAGGACTGTTCACCTGTTTAAACCATGCTCTTGCAAATTTAAAGTTAAGTCAGTACTAACAGGTGCAATTATGTACAGGTGTAAATTCTGCAGCATTTGTACTTCATAATTTAGAGAATTTTGTAGTCATGTGAAGAAACATCAACACACAGCTAATTATTGGTTTCGTTGTGGAATACAGCAATGTCCTACTTCCGTCAGAGAAAAAGAAAACATTTCGAAGAAAAAGAGGACTCAATCTTCATCTTGGTTGATGTAATTTTATATCAACTCTTAACTTAAAACACACATCTTAAATCAGAATTGTTCAATTAATTTGTTAAAGGTATCAATTCACCCAAATCACAAACATTTCATTTCATTAACCCATATTGTACTTAGCCATTCAGATACTGTATTTGTGGAATGTAATGCTTTAAAAAATCCGTTTAGCCTCACAAACTGTCATTCACATCCGCAGTTTCAGAGTGATAGCAGGATGTAGGGGTAAAGTCTAGTCTAGTCTCCGGGGTGAGGTTCTCAAAAACCCGTTGTAATCTGGGTGAACTGGCCCTTTAAATATAAATTACTACCAGTAATTCATATTTAAGAGTTTTCCTTTTATGTTTCAAAGGTATCTTCCACCAAGATGTCTGTTGAGATGGAAATGACCTTACCTACAACACCAAGGGTAATCATGCTTGGTAAGAGGAATATTTTCTATCACTATAATTGTGTATATAGCAATGTATGTAATAGTTATGGTAGTCTGTACTTTTACTCACTAGCGTTAGTGTAACATAGTTAAAATGGTTCAGGTTAAATAGGTCACATTAGCCTGACAAGGGTTTGTCTATTTTAGGAAATAGCTTGATGTCTGCAACCCGGTGGATGGTCAGTATGGAGGAGAAGGTATTTTTCAAGCCTGAGCAACTACATGACTTTACCAGCGTCCTTGCTGTCTTTTTGGGTCATATTATGACTTCAATCTGGAGTATCAGGAGTCAGCATCCACCACACTGGAGATGATACAACGGTAAGTACTTTACACCAAACCATTTATGAATTAAATTTAATGACAGTTTGACTGATGATGAAGAACCATAGCTGATTGCTGTATTGCATGTCTTAATTTTAAAAAATACAATTAATATATTTTATTTCTGTTAAAAGATTCTTTGTGAGGATCAATCCAGATGTTGGTACCAAATGCACAGCCAAAGTCAGTACAAGCCGCAAGACGGGAAGTCAAGAGGAAAGTAGTCAGTGTCAACTCCCGGATCACCACCTTCCTCAAACGACTCGCTGAATTTGAATAGAGGACTTCCAACTAGGTAAGCATTTTACCAAATGTTTATTATTTTATTGTCCACCAACAAAATGACTAAAAAGATTGTTATGACATGTTGTATTTCATCGTCTCCTTGGGGACATTTGCAGGGTCTCAATACAGTACGCAATCGTTTGAATTAGTGAAGACTGACTGACTGCTTTTGCCATAAACAATCCAAAAACCTGAAGTGAAGCCAGTCCTGCTCATTCTTTATGCAGCTTCTATTATCACTTCAGTGTAATTGATTTTTTTTTAAACAAATTATCAACTTAATGCTGCTTTATGCCAATGGTTTTATGCATGTGGACATTGTCACTTCAGCTTAATTTGTCAGCCTTCCTGTCGATTTGAAAATGTAGATAACTTCCTGACCATCTCATGACCTCCCACATCGTCTGTCTTATTCTTTACAGTTCAGCTTCCACAAGATGGATCCCACTGATTTTGTTTGACGAATGGAATAAAAGTTCTTCTGATGTAGGAAATGCATCTGATATAACAATATTTATTGATATGAATGCCTACCATATAGTACATTATCACACTTGCACTGTTTTTGTGATGTATTGTGTAACAGAGCACATTTAAGCTACTGTTAACTGTTTTCTGACAATGCAGCCTCTGCTGGTTTTTGACTGTTCACCATTTGAATGATATACGTGTTCATGTTGGTGCATACCTGATATGATACATAAAATTTGTAGTGCCCAGTTTTTTTAGTTGTTCTTTTGTTGTACAGTGTGGAACAAATAGAAAAGGTTATGTAAAGATTGTTACTGTTATTGGATCCAGATGCATTCAAGTGTCCATATTGAATGAAATACAGTTCATATTCAAATGAAGTTAAGTATATTCTATATATTTTTTTAAAGTCAGTCTTTAAATAGTTTATGGCTGGTACTTGATGCACACATGTTCATGTTGCTACATACATGTGCCATAAAAAATATTGACATGACCTGTAGTGTGTTCTATGGTTTTGTTGTTTTATAGCACATTATATTGTATTGCGACATTGTTCTTTATGACATTGTGAATATATAAATGGATTTTATTTCAACAAATCTGCTGAAAATAAATACCTGTTTTTATTCACAGTACTTGGACTAAAATTTCTTTTATGAAATTTTTCGGTTTATGGCAAAATATTCTTGTATTAAAAAATGTAAACTTTAATTTACAGTAAAACTGACATTATGTTGTGAAACAAGTTTACAGTAGACCAGCTTTACTATAAAATACATTTACAGTTTTATGCTATAAACTACATTTACAGTAAAGCAGTTATAACTGCAAAGCACACTCACAGTAAAAATTAACTGTGAAATATGACAGTAAAGGTACTGTGGAATGGTGATTACAGTAACTTACTGGCAACACTGTTGCCAGTAAGGTACTGTAGAATGGCAACTACAGTAACTTACTGGCAACACTGTTGCCAGTAAGGTACTGTAGAATGGTAATTACAGTAACTTACTGGCAACAGTGTTGCCAGTAAGTTACTGTAAAATTACAATAAAAAGTCTAACAGTGTAGTTCCTTTATTTTATTAAAAACAGGAATGATATATCAACATATTTAGGGGTATAACAATAAGTGGTATTGTCCTAAAAATTACAAAGCAAATTGGTTATTATAGCTACAATAATGCTTTGCATGACATTTCTTTTTTATTACATTTTGATATAAGTAGCAAGGCAATAAGAACAGCATTAGAATTAGGAATATATTGAATATTGTAGCTTGAGAAAATAAGAAGAGGAGGAAAAGAATGATAAAAATTTTTAAAACTAAAAAGTTTTAAAAGTCCAGTGTCATATTGAGACTCTTAAATACAGAATGTTTAGAGGACAACGTGGTGGAATATGTTGTTGGACTAATCACATCACTACTTCAGGCTCGGTTTTCCCAAAAATGCCTCACTATCACTTTAACTCTCAGTGGTCACTCAGCATCAGCATCATTGTGAGCGACATCAAAATGGCATTTAATTATTTGGCACAGCATCATAGCAAAGCAAGCTTCCATTAAAACCTTCTGAAACCTGATTGCTTACCATCCCACTGAGTCAAAAAAAACAGCTAAAATACACACAAAATGCGACTGGAAGGGAACTGAACCACAGTACATGTGAGGCAGAAATCCTCAGTGAAAGCATGGAGATGTTAGTCAATGTTTACCCTCCACATGCAACAGTCTTTTCTTTCCTACACAATCACAGATTCCTCACAGCATGAGTTGGATCTGTTAGTTGAAGAATGTTTAGAAAGCCCCATTTGGATTAAAGTCTATTTTTACCTTTTCCTACAGCAAACTAGTGTGCTATGGTTTTTCAGTAAAGTTTTACTTCACTTAATCAATTCAAAACGTTGGATAAAAATAACGTGATCAAAAAGCTGTTAATTATGCTACATAGCATATGTGTTTTACAGTGGAGGATATAAAAAGATGAAAGGAAGCATATAAGGAATGTGAAAATTTGCAGCAATAAAGTGAGGAGTGATTCTCTTCTTTTTTCATGCAGACATGAGGATGAACTCTTGGCACAAAGCCAGACCATTTCTGCCTGCTATGGATCTCCAGAGCTTCTCCGAGTGCTGTAGTCAAGGTCAGATAAAATGAGTGAACTCCCCCTTTAATACCAGGTACATTAGAGGGAATTAAAGCTGATACAAGGACAAGAACATAAGTTATCTCTCAGTTTCCGCCATTCCTCGTGTTCTCCATCCTGTCAGCTGTTTTTGTGTCATTTGCTTTATCCCTACTCTTTTTTTTTATTTCTTCCCTCCTTTGCCTCTCTTCACAGGCACACACCAAACACACACACACAAATCTTTTGTAGGTCTATATGGATGACAAATGTGCAGTATTTTTCTCTCTCAGTGTGTGCATTCTGCTGAGGACGTGTCTGTTCGTGCATGTGCGTGTGCAAATGCACGAGGATGCCAAAGCAGTTAACAGCAGCAGGCTAAGAATAGTTTTCGACTTGCCTGCTCTTCCCCTCCCTGTTTCCTCATTTGGATCCACAGTTTCACGTTCTACCACACATTTGAATCTCCGTTTATCCATTTCCAGGTATAAAAACTCCCACAGCTTGTTGAGGGAGCTTTGTCCCTTTGAAAAAGCAACACACAAGTTTTACTACATATGCAACAGCCTTCAAACTGTTCTTTTAGGCTCTATTCATGGAGACGTGCTGATAGACGAGCCTGGTGATTTTCTGTGACCTGCTCTTTGGTAATTACTTAGATAGAAGTGGAGAAAAGGGCCTCATTGATTCTCATATTGAACTAATAGAAACAAACAAAAAGTTGATTCCATTTTCAAAACCTGTCTTACTTTTTCTACTCTTCAGCTCAGTTTTGTTTTCCTCCATCCTCCAGTATCCGCTGCTCAAACACCAATACAGTGAGTTTGCTTCTTGATTCAAGGAGCTCTTGCACATTTTCTCTTAGCTTGGAGAAGTATCTATGAACATTAGGCACTAAAGATACAGATACTGACTGCAAAGTGTGTGTGTGTGTGTAGAAATAAGTGCATGCTTATGGTTCTTTTAATATTCCCTTTCATTCTCTTCCTTCTTTCATGTGGAGAGACCGTCAGTTTGTGCATCTATAAGTCTCCGTTATTTTTATCTGCCTTCCCCACATTTCACCATCCATCCTCTCTTTTAGTCTGATACTGTAAGATAACTCCTCTTTCCTGTGTCTCGTCTTCTGTCCTTGACTTTCCATCTCTTTCCCATCCCTTCCTCTCTGTTGCCAAGAGGGCAATTGCTCTCTCTATCAACACTCCCACCAGATTGCTCATCAGCCCGTGCGATCCCACCTGTAGAAATAATGAGTCGCAGGTTTAAAGGAGCAAACAATAATGTCTCCCAGAGTCTCATTCAGCCAGGAGAATTTACAGACTTTTATATGTTCGCTCTTCCCACGGGCAGCTCGAAAGCGGAACGTCTCATATGTTCTGGCACAGCAGCAATTAACAAACGCAGCAAAGCAGAGCGGCCATATGTAGCAAATCATGAATCTTTTGAGCAAATATGAGCTCTCAAATCTAAGCCAAGGATATTGGAAATACACAAGAAGGGCCATAAAGGAACAATCATTGGAAATAGACTGAGATGTACCTTGTGAAAATGAGGATGCTAACACCTTTACATGTTTGGTACTGTCAAGATTTGAGACTGAACATTGTTAATACAAGATTATATGTGAGTATTATGGAGAGCAAAAGTAGCTTGTATATAAATGCAAAAATAAGTAATTTAAAAAGGGAATCATTAACAAACTTAGATGTGAATTATTGAACTTGTATGCATTTATCATCTACTGCTGTCTGAAATAAAGGGCAATGTCTGTTCATCTGTCTTAAGTACTTAGAAAAGAATAAATATGTTGCCCTTGTTATTGTATATTAAATAGATTGTTATATGAGGAAAAATTGCAGTTATTTTTTTCCACTTTGTTAATAATATTGTATTGTCATTGTGATTTTTTTTTTGTTGTTGTTGTTTGTGATGGACTAGCACAAAGTAGTGCAGTGGAAAAAAGGCAGGTTGTGTTTTTTTTTTACATGTTTTTGGAAACGGAAATCAGGAAACTGTTGTATCCATTTGAATTGAGGCCCTCGCATTAACCAGCTTTCACTGCCTTTACAGTCACAGATCTTTTGGTGGATGTCTCTACCACCTTTACACATTTAAGCACTGAATTTTTTACCCAGTCTTCTTTGTAAAATAGCTGAAGCTCTGTTAGTTTTGGTTTAGCGTATTTTTGGACATTCTCTGCAATTCTTGCAGATTCCCTTTTACCTTCTTAGCAGCTTCTCTGAATAATGTTTTTATTTCTTAAACTGTCATTTTAAGTAAACTGCCATGTTTTGCTGGTTATGCTAAAGCACTATGCTAATTCAAGTCTATATTTTTCTATCATGAAATGAACAAGATGTTTAAAGTCTACCTTGTAACTTTATACCATTCCCATGTTTTAAACTGAGTTACAACTGAATTTATTTCAAACAGTTTCTTTTAAAGTCAGTTGATTCCAGTGAATTTTATTTAGGGCTAACTGTGTAAAAGGGGCTTTCAACATACTCACACAACAATTTTTACACTTTTATTTGTAAAAACATGTATTAACTTTGACAGTTATGTGCTACATTGTGTTGGTCACAGAAAATCATAAAATATGTGGATATATTGTTAAAGAAAATCAGAAACATTTTACAGGATCTGAATGCTTTTGCAAGGCACTCCCCTACAGGAGAACTTAAATGCAGGCCATTGTGAGCAGAGAGGAACCCTGAACTCATCATTTCATTATTTAGTTATGCGTTTCATTGTGTCCTATTGGACCAGTGTGCTGAGGCGATGAACAGTGATGAGAATGATTAACTTTCTCAGGGCATCCTCCTCTTTCAGTGTCACGTTCGTAGACAGGTTCCCAGAGAAACCTATGCAAATTCAGATGACCTTCTAGCTCTGCAAAGGCAATGTGTGTTGGGGCAGCAATTTTGTTTGCAGCTATTTTGCTAATGCTGAAATCTCTGTGGAAAACTCTCCTTTTGTATCTGTTTTCAAAAATGTTCCCCCAGTGAAATCTTTGAATTTATTATCTAGATTTTTAACTTTGCTGAGTGTGTCACAAACAGACTGCAGTAGGGTTTTTACAGACGTTGTCTCAATGCGTTGTTAAAATTTTAATTCAACTTAAGTTTGTTTAGATGTTTTTACGCTGTGTCCATGTAACTTATGAAGGTCTAAATGTGAAGGAACAAAGAGCATTTTGTAAAATCCATCACGACTTTGAAATTTGTGTGATACTCTTTATGTGGCTCTGTTTTGTACATGAGCTAGAGCAAGTAAAACACACACTTTGTACCTAACTTGTGTCCTGCCCCGGCACAGAAAGTCGCCATCCTGTTTTAAGTTTGGTGAAATAATTTTCTTCCACCTGATAGAGACCGTACATGTAATTTCCTGCAAATTGTTTTGCCTCTGTGCTTCAACGATAGAGTTTGCTTTACGATTTATAAATGGACTTAACCGATAACGTCCAGATTTTAAAAAATAAATCCCTCTGAAAGTTTTTTTCTGCCAACGACAGCCTGCTTAAAAATAAAACCCAAGTTCCAGTGACTGCACAGATTTTTATATTTATATGGTTTTCATGTACACATATGTTCACTCGAGGTAAAGCGAAAAGAATCTCGTTGCAATGCATTTGACCACATCTGGAAAACTGAAAGCAGTAAATTACTTTTGAAAGCTCTTATGACTCATTTCAAAGAGGTATGTAGATGGAGTTGCATTAAAAGGCTGACAGGTTTTATTGTGGTTCGTGGCACACAAAGGTTTTCTTCTTACCTTTACTTTATATCTGCCCAAAGCTCCACTTATATAGGACTATATGTTAATCTTTTTATGGATTTAAATTGCAATACAAAGTTAGTCACTTATCAGTTTCTACCCACATCACTTCACACCCTCCTAGAGTCCTAGAGGGGTTGAGGGAACTTTTTCAAATTGTTTTTAGTTGACGTCACCCTAATAATATCCCCTTGGATATCTGCCTCCCAAACATTAAAAATGTTGATGGTTTTCAGCAGCAGATTATGTTGGATTGTAAATGTAAGACTTGTTGTAGATCAACTATTTTATTGGAGTACATTAACTGGACCATTTTAGAATTTTTTTCTGTCAGTGAGAAGAGGCAGGTTATAAAGTAAAAACCACTGAAAATTTCTTTATAATGTTCTTATGAATGTTTCAATATTCTATGGAGCTAAATTATAAGATATTATAATAATTGAAAATAACTTATAGTTCATATAGGAATCACAAGTGAATGTCTGATGAATGGATTTTGTAGCTATTAAATGTAACAGACTATTCTAGGTATTCTGATCTTGAACAGAGCCTGTTGTGATGTTGAGGCTAATGAAGCCACAAAGAAACACTTAGTTACTAAAGACAATATGACAGGTGGAACAAATATCTTGACAACATAATGGTGGAAGTGGACTAACACAGTGCACTTATGACAGGGCATGACCAAAATGAGACAAACTGTACTTTGCTTTTTGTTTTTATTTCATGGACTGTTCTAACTACTTTCTTTATTACACCATTCAAGTTTGGCAAAAAGATTGGACAAATATTTTCAGCAGTATCATTACTGTTAGAGATGATTTATTCTTAAAGTTTGTCATTTACAGTCGCTGATGGGATTCATCTCAAAGGAGTTGCAGAATTCAAAAGAGTATTTAAACGCAACCACAAATACTTCATATTCAAATGCTTCTCCACGGAGGTTTCCCAAGCATTCTTTAGGAATTACTGCTGCCACACAGGTAGTGCATTTTTAAGACATATTTGAATATTACAGCTGCAGTGATAGAAAAGAAGGTAAGGCACAGCTGTTAGATTATGGACATGATCATAGAGCTGGAGGGAGGTTTCTAAAGCAGAACGATTAAAGAGCAACAGCAGTGCATAAAGACGATTTGCACACAAATACAGGCAAACATTTTCAGCTGAGCTGAAGCACACGCATACTGTATCTGTTTCAGAAAGCACACACATATAAAGACCTGCATCAGTATCCAGCTGTGCACAAATCCCAGCTTGTTAAACATGTATGAATATACACAACTTCAGATCAGGACCAATATACTGAAACACACCTAAAGCTCTAGAAAACATTGATAGTCCACAGCGCTGAGCCCCATTGAAAACCTCCTGGTTATTCCACCAAATATTGATTTCTGAACTTTTCCTAAGTTAAAACATGTGTATTGTTGTTTCTAAATGAATAGCAACTTGTTTTCTTTGCATTATTTGAAGTCTGAAGACACTGCATTTTTTTTTAATTTGACCATTCCTCATTTTCTGCAAATAAATAAAATATTTTTGCTTGGTATTTTGGAGACATGCTGTCAGTAGTTCATAGAAAAAAAGAACAATGTTCATTTAATTAATCATATACCTATAAAGAGTAAAGTCTGAGAAACTGATAATTTTAAGCAGTGTATATGTTTTCTCCAGAGCTGTATATGATTTTGATTTTGCACATGGACAGCTGGAAAAGATGCCACAGAGAGTTGCACGAATTAAGCAAAAATGGCTATGACTGTCACATGAACTGAATTATTATCTTCCCAAGGTTACATTATTTTTCTGACTGTTGAACTTCACTGATGTGAGAAAAGAAACAAATCTTGGAAGAAGAGGAACTCAAAGGTCAGGGATAACAGACGGCATCAAAGATGTTAATCCTCCTCCTCCTCTTGGAAAAGTGTCAATCAAACAATGGCAGCTTATTCATGTCTTCACCCTGGCAGTTGGCCATGAAAATAAATTACATTTTTAGCTGCTGCCTTCAAAAAATTTAATGGATAATCAAAAAAACATTTCTGTCAAACTCCTCCATTATTAATTTTTCTCAGGTCACTGGTGAAAAAAATATATTTTTTTCTGTTCTGAGTTCAAAGGACACAAGAGGTGCAGCATTTTGTTTTAGCTTTCATATTTTAGCAACAAATGGTCAAAAATGTCTGAATAGGCATCCTTCATGGCTGGGCAAATATTTTTCTACTTACACACAGTGCACAATACAATAAATATTTCCATTTCAAATTCCTAAAGTTGTTTCTATTTTGCATTAGCTTTAATTGCAATCTCTCCATAGTAGGTGCCAAGGACAGACAGAAAATGCAGTGAATGTGTTACATCACATAACTTAAAATCTGTGTGTGACCGTTACTGCATAATCCAGATTCTGACTAAAGTGACATTTTCTTTAAAGCTTCACTGAATAAACATGAACATTTAGCAACCACAGTTGGACAAATCAGAATTATTTCCTACCTAATTTTCACCAATTTCAACAACAGATATCATGAATTATCGTGATGCCTATTGTTGTATATGTCCAACTATAAAAGAAAAAAAAGATTTATAGAATTTCATTAAAATAACAGAAGGGAGTCATTTTTCTTATTTGCATTTAAAAGCTCTGTCAGCACACACGTCTGAAATACAAATTAGCCACCATATTAATAATACTGTAAAATCACTTTTCCTAGTCAAGAAGCAAACATGCATGCTGACGTTTAAAGATGGTTTAGTAAAGGAACTTTATTATAGTCCATAATCTTGACCAGTATTCCTATGTCACCTATTAAGTTCAATAATAGCTGCCATTCAAAAAATTTAATGGATAAGAATAAAAAAAAAAAACTTTCTGTGAAATTTCTCTGTGGTTCAGGCGAACAACTTAAACCACAGAGGAGCTGCCCACAGACTAAACCACCATTATACTATTCCAAACCATTTATCTTTTCTTTTTTAAAATGTTCAACTGGGAGAAAATGTGCAATATCAAAAATATTTTTTCAATGAAATTTTATTTCTGGAGATCATCTTGGGGAAATTCATCCTCCAGTGGGGTCTGACCTGAATTTTGTGAGCCACATAACTGTTAATGAGTTTTGCTAACCACCCAAAACATAAAGAATCTAATATTGCTTCTAGTTGGATACATTCTTTTTCATCGTCTTCCCATTCTGCAAAAACCTTGCACTCAGCTCCCATCAGTCACAGCATCCTCCCTCCCTCCCCCATACACTGAATAAAACATATTTTACATTTAAGTTACAAAAATCTTTAGAATCACATCAAAATGGATCTCGCAAGGGCATTCAGAATCTTCATTTTATTAACCAACACAGGCGGAAAATCTATTTTAAAAAAATCTATTGTGAGATCAGTCCGTCTTTGTCAGCCTACCAATTTGACTTTCCCTCATACACCGTCATTCTTCTGAACCATCTGTCTCCGCCTACCTCCTGCTCCTCGGCCTGTCCCAGAGTGTTGAGTCACTCCTTTAGGGGTGAGGCGGAGTGAGCAGAACAATCCCTCTGTCTCTGGCCTATCAGCCGTCCTTTGATAGAGCTGCAGTTATTGATTAAAATGTCTGAGAGCTTGTCCCTTTGGGGCCCAGAAGCTTAATTCAACCCTTTCCCTTCAGTCTTCACACTCACTCTTCCTCTCCGTATCTGTCTTTCTGCCAGATCACTGACTGGCAAGTTGTAAATGTTGCCATTTCCTCATACTGTCCAACAGGGAGCATGGGAAGAATCAGATGTGTGTAAAAAAGGTCAGAATAAACCAATCAATATTGATTCTGCTTGGCTTTCTTTTGGTTTATGGAGCGCCACTGCCATTATCTGCAGACGCGATATTCTTGTAAATGCAGGATCCCATGGCTGGAACTTAACTGCTCTTACAGCAGGATCTGTTATTTCAATGAGAACAGCTATCTGCACAGCAGGGTGAACTACATAAGTGGCTAAAATGTCCCAAAGTTTCTGGATGAAGAAGGTGAACTTCATCATTCTTCTGAAGCAAATTATAGTCAAAGTTTGAGCCTGTCACAGCGATTAAGAGACAAATTTATATCCAGAATAGTTGTTGACAAGATACATGTATAAGGATTTACATATATATATATATATATATATATATATATATATATATATATATATATATATATATCTATATATATATATAAAAAAAGTCATACCAATATTTTGTTGGCCCACCTTTACCTTTATTTACTGTATCATCAGCATCAAAAAGCTTTATAAATATCACTTTAATTCTTCACCAATATCTTGCAGAATTATAAGTAAGGACTGCTGCACAACTTCAATATGCCACAAAGATTTTCAGAGGAGTTAAACTTCACACAAGTGTGTGTGAAAATGTCTCCTGCTCCTTGATTAGATGAAACCTGTCACTGTCAGTTTGGAATATGTCCATCCCATCAGGGAAGAAGAAAACCACTGATGGAATAACCTGGTTATTCTGTACATTTCGGTCATCAGTTGCTTCTGAACTTAGACTTGACCAACTGCAGCAACCCCACATCATAGTACTACCCAAGCAAAATGCGTGATGAGTGAGTGCAGAACTTCATCTGTCTCTTCTAAACCTGTTGGACCGTCACTCTGGAACATGGTACACTCCAGGGTCCAATCCTTGTGCTCTGTAGCTAATTGATTCCTCTTTTACCCAATTAGCTTTACTGATTAGTGGTTTTCTTAAGACTAAATGGCTGTTCAGTCCCAGTGCATGGACTCACACTTAAACAAGAAAGTTTTTGATTGCTTTCCTTAAGGGGTGCAGGGATCGATCGACCCCGATTTCCTTATTTTGTGTGATCGACGGCCAGATGAAACTTGCATGTGAAACCAATCTTATCCACTCTTATCTACTTCTGCAGGGATCAGGAAATCAGCCGTTTGCTCTGCTGTGGGAACGGACTGACTGACGTACCTGCCCACCAGGTCACATCTGAACGTGTGTAGCAACAACAGTCGACTCACTGCTGCCAAATTAGCAACTTTTTGCTATACTTCAAACAAAATCTGTCAGGTCAGGATTTTTAAACATCGGTGATCACCCAGAGAATTACAATAGATTCACTATTACATTTTTTTAATAACAGCAATCAATTGCTGCCTGTGATAAATGAAACGACTATTCACATAAAGTATCTTTAACAGTTATTGAAGAAGTACTGGCTCATATCTTGAACATGTTTACATATTTGACAGAATGTTCCTAAGGAAAACCCTTGAAAATGTTCTCTTTTCATCTATCTCTCCATTTCTATGTCAATCTTTCTTTATCTATGTCCTCCATCTTTCAGTCTTTATCTTCTGTGTCTTTCTCTATCAATCATGTAAATATTTCCTTGCCAAGCAGAATCTGATACAGCCAGGCGCGTAGTATTTCCTCTCCGACAGCCAAGCCAGGTCGAAACATTTTACTCGGTGATGACTGGATGTTAGCAGGGGAAGGTTCATGAAGCACTTGGACTATTTTGTATACTTGTACCGTCGCCATATGTACCAGGAATAGCAGTTACTCCTGTTGCTCCTCAGAGGCGATTAAAGACCGAGTCTAACTGCAGCTTTTAAACTAGCAAATGCAAACCTAGCAAGAGAGGTTTAAAGTTGACGCAGATGTTATCTCTGAAGCACAAATAAAAAACATGAAAAACGATAAATACAAAAGAACAGAGACACAAGAAAGGATGCCATGTTCAGCCGATTACAACTGTCCTGCTTCAAAAATGGTAACTGGTAAAAATGGCCTGTACTTGTACAGCCCTTCATCTAATCCACAGAGCCCCGAAAAGCTTCACACTGCATTCAGTCATTTACCGATTTACACACACATTCACACACTGATGGTGGTAAGCTACTGGGTAGTAGCCACAGCTACCCTGGGGCAGTCTGATTATTTACTCAGATCAGCAGTGTTATACATTGTTAATCTAAAAAATATTAAATGTGAAAATGTTCTGCAGACTTTGAGGACATCCTGGTTTCAATAAGTTTCTCCCTAATTAATCTTCCTCAAGAAAACAGAACATGTCATGATTATATGGGTCAGTTGCCTTTGTAAAGTCTAAACTGTTTGTATGATTTAAAAACAGCAAGTTTTATTCTAACATTTTATATGATGAGACGTTACATTTAATTCACTGCGCTTATTTATTTCCTTATTTTAATCCCACTGTCTTAAAAAGCAGAAATAAGTCAGGATATTTCTTCAAATCGAAATTTGAGGACTTTTTCCAGATTTACCCCAATATAAGACAAAGTAAAATGCTACCGTTTTGCATATTCCCATGTAAGCTGTCCAAAAAAGAAAAAAGAAACAAATATTGTCTACAGTTCATGAAGGCCCTAAAGATCATTTTGCATAAATCCAAATCATAGACAATTACACACCACAAATAAATGAAAATATTTTGGTTCTAAGAATTATTTTTAGGAGACAAAAACATAATAAAACATGGATTTCTGAAGTAGACCACTGCCTGGATGCTGCCTTTATTTGGCAGCCACACACTATAGATGAGGGTGTCTAGAAATGCGAGAACATACATCTCATATAAATCAAAGTGTAACAACATTGCCACCTGGTCAGTATGTGTGCCAGAGGGCAAAGAGAGCAGAGTGGGAAAGAACAGGTTCTTGTGACATGAAATGAGAGGAGGAGCACAAAGCGTTTGTGCTCAGAAGCAGCCTAAAGTGATCCAACGATCAAATTCTTTATAGTAATTTAGTGACTAATATTTCTCCATACGTAAAGATGTACATTTTGATATCTAGCAAAGATTAAACTTATTTAAGTTTATTGTGTGATGAATAAATCTTAAATTAGACCCATAATTAAAGAGAGAACGTGTATTTTTGAAATCTGATATACCTAGTTTTGATGAGGAAGCTGCACAAAAACTGCTAAATTAAAGCAATTTACAAGCGATGTCACCTTATCTATTTATGGCTTAAGGACATGGCCTGAGCAGTTTATAAACTTCATTATCATCAAGGTCTTATGGTATGGGACTTATTGCCTTTAACGTGGCTGAACTTATTGTATTATAAACTCATTAAATTACTGGCTGCTACAAAGTACCTGCAATGCAGATTTGACTTTTGAGAGCCAATCAAAATGCTGGACATCGTCTCAGTGAGACTGACGGAAACACTTGTTAATTTAATGCTGTTCTAAAAAAAAAAAAAACATCTGTATCAAGTTACAACAGTTAGGATGTCTGCAGGCAAAGCAGAAAGCTTACAACCATATCGCAACAAAAGTATAACACACCTAATTAATTAGTTAACATCCATTTGTAAGACTCAAAGTCACTTCGCACAGAGGATGCTGGCTATGCACTAATCATATTTACTACTAAATTTAGCTCATGTTTGTTTTAGAATTGTGTTTTTCTACTGCTGTCAACATCTGATATTAAAAATAAATTCTCAGTATGTTTTAAATGAGCACACTCTCCCTCTAGTGTTTCACCAGACACTGTCCTTAAAGTTAATCCCTTAAACACATTAATCTCGTTTTTAATTTAACTACAATCTTACAAATATCTAAAGCTAAAAAGGATTTACAAATCAGCCTCATGAGTGTGTGATGACGCCACACAGAGTTTTACCAGTGCTCGTTTCCACACACACACCTTTGTTCTCTCTCTCTCTTTATGCCTCTCTATTTACCCAAACACATGAATTCACAAGAATCCACAAACAGAATGTCGAAATTACATTTTAATAGGACATTTCAGATTTATGAAAGGAGCAGATTTATTGTCTAGAATATGACAAATATGATTCAAAATCAACGTGAAACCTGTCATCATGAAACGGGACAAAATCCATGTAGGGGAGACCAGAGAGGTGACCACGCTAAGCACTGATTAAAGATCTTAATTGAATTTGTGTTTACTCTGTTAATAATAAAACAAATAAAAATCTAAAATTGATGGCTAACACTGTACATTCACAGTATAAGCTGTCTAATCTGTGATGTTGCCAGGTGATGGGTTGATGCGCCTCATCACTGAAGTAAGCGGTGGTTTAAATATGAGCTGCTTTATTGATTGAGACACACAATAACTGCTAGCAAAGTGCCCATTATTCTATTTTAATAAAGAAGAAGCCATTTCTGTTCAACAGCAGAGCAGCTACTTGCACAGCTATAAAAGCCAGCAATGTAAGTGCAGTTTCCTAGGTGACTCACTAATTTCTTACAAACAAAAGAAAGATGTTAAAGCTCCTTGGAAACACCTAAACCACAGATTTCATGATTAATGTAGTTTTAAAAGGAGATGTTTCAAGAATATTCTGTAAAAAGCTGTTTATATTTAGACTGTTTTAGGTGATGTGCTCTTTCATAAGAATGCAGTCGTATTTCCGGCCATACACATTTTCAGTTTTGTTTGTCATCCATCTATCCAGTACATTTCAGCACTACCCTTTGTCATTAGCTTAAGCTATATGGTCTCACCATACGTCACCTCAACATCTCAGTTCAGTCAGATTTGCTGCAACACATGCAACACTCATGCATGGACATGCAAAATGTCACGAAACCCATCGCTCACACCTGCAGTGTGTGCCGTCTAAAATATCAAAAACTCAGTTGTCTCTTTGAAAAGTAGAAGCAAATCTTTAAAACAAATGTGTGACTTTTCAAGGTAGAACTTGACATCGTGTGAAAATCATGAAAAGAGACAGCACAGTAGCTAAATCTCACGAGGCCGGTGCACAGTGTCTATGTCTGTGAAAGATTTTGTATTTTAAGAGTAAAAGCCAAGACCCATGAGAATTACTTCCTTGCATTTAAGAATCCTACTGGGTACAGGAACAAATTAGTTTTTATATCTGTCCTCTCTTCTCAGGTCCCTCAATCTTTCACTGGATGGAAATGGCTGGTAGTCAAAGATGGGACTGAATGTGTTGTCTCAGAAATCATTTCAGGCCTGCCTAATGCCCCGGTCATAAAAGTCCTGGATGGATGGCTTTAGCTCGACACTCACGGACCTCTGAGCTGTATGCAAAATGCTAATGTTTAGTGATTGAAGTTGCAAGTTGGCAAACGGCTGGCTCTACATTTGCAGAATTGTTACTTGTACATGGGATCGAAAAGCATGACGGCTCCCCTTGCTATTCTACCTAACCATGGATATAATCAACAGTAATTTTCTGTTCCACGCACAAATGTTTGAAAATCTGATGAGAGCAATAAACACAAATTATGATGCACCTGCTGCAAAAGTGCACAATCTAGAATCCGGCCCAACACCAGATAATTATTTTGTCATAAGGAAATTACTTTAACACGAGTCTGGATAAGAAGAAGCAACACATTTATCAAAACCTTGACAGGGGGAAAAATAATGAATAGTCAAAGGATTCTGTGACAGTTCACTCTGGCTGTCTTTGACAGGTTCTGGTCAGTAGATCTTATAACAGCAGGTTGCCACTGTTTGTTTCCCAACAAAGGGAAGGAAGGGTTGATTGATCTATAGGTGTGAAGTTGTGGATTGTGATGTGCGAGGATTTTGTGGAGCTCAGCACAAATAGTCTTGCCATTTGCCTTTTGTGAAGAAAAGGTTGCAGTGTTTGATGTTCAAGGGTATGGCTTTGATCCTGATAAGTTCTGGGTCGAGAAAGTAACACAAAGATTAGTCCTGAGCATCAAGAATCCACCCCCTGCTGTTTTATGACACTGTCGCTGGTCTCTGTGTGAGACCAGCTCACCAATCTAATGACAGGACTATTTCTATAGTCTAAAAGAAAAGAGGTGAGAAGCACATAGTAAAAAACTATTACCCCCTTTGTGTCTTTTCTAACTCTTTCACACCGTTTTGCCAAAGTAGATAATACAGAGGAAAAGCTGAAAATGTTCATCAATGAGCACAGCAATGTTAGTGACTTTGGTCAAATATATAACTGATATTTTTCAATTTTAGGGAAACAGTTATTTTTTTTTTTCCTCCATGTTTTCTTTATATAATTTACTGTGTTTTGCCAATACAGGGTGTGCCATAAGTTTCCATACATAGGAATGTAAAATGTATATCTTTTTATGTTTCAGTTACCCAAGAAGATGCGTTTGACAAATGAGCAAAGAATTGAACTTATACTGATGGATGGATCGGGAAGCAGTCGCATGGTTAACAGAAAACATGGAGCAAGCATCACACTGTGGCAAAACGTTTTTGCAAGTTTCAGAAAACTTATCCACCACAAAGTGGTGCAGCGATTACACAGAGTCCCACAAAAATAATATATTGTCCAATATAAAAGATTTATTTTTTCTATGTATGGAAACTTATAGCTCACCATGCAGAATAGAAGAATAGTGCTAGTTATTTGAGCAAAGCGTATTCTGTATCATGTTCTCCAGGACTGTGCTTCCAAAAGTTGAGAATGAGACTTCACATGAAGTCAAAAATGAAAAAACTTGATCTTGAGATCCATTGTTGGGGTAGCGATTAGGTGGGGACCCATCCAGGTACCCGTCCTGGGCGGGTCGAAAGTCCATCACAGGCCAACACAGCCACACCCAGGAGGGCAATTGAGCTAAAAGTCATGCTGTTGGACCACAGAAAGAAGCTGCTGATACTTATAAATAAAGTTCATAGAAAAGGTCACATCATCAGCCAATGGTTGAGGTCAAGGGTCTTTTTAAACATTTTGTTGTGGGTCAGAAGCTGAAAGATTGGGGGCCTAATCTTCTTGGATGTTTAGTTTATTTTATTTTTAAAAAGCGAGGGTGGTGGCTGGGGATGATCCTAAACACTTTCAGAATCTAGAATTGTTTTGTAATTGAACCATTTTAGCAATGCTGTCCATAAGCAAACAGTTTGTGTTTTAGTGTGCCGTCAACATCCCCTATTTTTTATAGTTGCACAAAAGCCTTGTTAATTTGAGTATATATGTCATAAAAATTCATTAGCACCACCTTTTTAAATTTTTATTTAGTGCATCAGAGCACACATATCAGTTTCCATTGTACATAGCTGTGGTTTAGAGCAGTGGTCCCCAACCGCGCAATAAATAATTAAATATGTCCGCTCTATGTATTGAGTATGAAGGAGCTTTTATTTTGAAAATCCTAAACCGGATGCTGTCTGTTACATCTTGCCCAGTCTGCTCTACTAAAAAGGTTGGAGTAAAAAGAGCTACTCTGTACCATCACATATTGGCTCTTTGCTTTCTGGCCATAATAAATTCAGTTAAATTGAGTTAAATTTTAAAAACCATGACTTTAAGGTGCCAACAAATTATTTGGTTTCTTTTAACAATAATTATACAACTGATAAAATGCTAATTGCTAAAATCTTTAAAAGTACTTTTTGTTGCACACGAAACATTGCATCTTCACAGTTTGTTATATAACGGGAAGATGTAAAAAGACTTGTTTAGTCATGATGTTAGCCAAATGTGACTGATTCCAAGAAAACATGTCATGGCTCTGCGTATGTCAAAAGAAGGCGAAAATCTGTGGTTATGAAACCTGAGCGACTGCCTGAATTATTGAGGGGAACATCAAACTGGGGTGTCAACAGTCACAGACACATTCATGAGGTGAGACGCTTACCACAAAACGTTACGTGTCAAATGCTGCAAGCTTCCAAGTCTGAGTCTGCTGCATGAATAAGCATCCTGTCTTTAAATCAGTATGGACCACATTTACTCTCGCTCTGCTCTTTGTGCACACCCTGTTAAAAATTTACTGTCTGAGGAGACCAGATTCAAAGCACACCGTGATTTTTGCATGTATTTGAGGACATTTTCCCGCAAGAGCTTAAAATTTGTGGACAAGAATATCTGAGTGCTTCGTGAGTGTTGGTTTACAAACCTCTGTGCTACATTATCAGTTACTCAGTTCACCATTTACTGCAGAAAATATTTTGTATTTTGTGGCTCAAACAGCTGTGATTGCTCCTAAGATGGAGCGCATAGGTTTGAGAAGAGAAAAATATTTTTTTTCAATAGAATGACAACATATCCATTATTAAAGCATACTGACTGAAAAGACAATATTCTCGAACTTGCATATTTCTCAAAAGTGCATATTCTTTTGTTGCAGACTGCACATTTTAAAACCGAAGTAGAGCGATAGGCCTCAAAAATATAACAATAAAGACAATGCTTGAAGACTGAGAAGACTCCACAAAGCAAAAACTGAATCCCACAGTTTCTCCAAGCCCAAACATCCAGTATTGTAACATAAAATACAATGTGCCAATTACTGAAGCAGAGAGGACAGCGCTAAATCAGATCACTAACAACATGATGTAAAAGTAGGCTAGCAAAACGGCCTAACTGTATGGTATCGCATACTACTTAGATTTATTTATTTTTTTTTTTATCATTTTGACGCACAAGACACATCAGAGGGAAACATCATTTTACAGATAGCAACTTAAATATTGAGAGTGTTTCTGTGTTAGCATTTGCAGTCTATAAAATAAAACCATCAGTGAGACAACTCTGTAAATCTACACATACTGCTCTGTATTGGAATATTTTACACCAATTTAAATGTTCAAAGTGCGTTACTTCCTGTGTTACAGAATACAAGCAATAGTGATGCTCCCTCACTCAAAGTTTTGCTTTTTCCCCTAAAAATAAAACGTTATTTGGAGGCCATCATATGTTAATAAGCACATTAATCAAGACAGTTCATGTCAAGTGACATTTTCTCTGATATGCCAGAGAAGTAGTTTGATTTGTGGCTTGTCACTTCACAGGATTAATGTCACTGACTGAATGTTCAAGAGTCAGTAAATCACAGACAAGGATGACAAGTTGGCTCTGAGAAGAGAAAAAGAAAAAAAAACAGGAAAAAGAAAAGAAAACTCAGAAGAGTAGATGGGTGAAGGTCTCCAGCTGAATGTTCAATATTTCACATCTAAGCAATCCTATCAAACACCAAAGCAGGGAATGTATCTGTAATCCTTAAGATATGAAGCGGTGTGATTGTATAGTCATTACTGATGCTGTCACGCGTGGGCCCAGGAGGTGTAGGCTGGCAGGCAAGCTTTCACAGAACATATTACATGTATCACATCAGGTTCACATATAACTTCCTGGATAAGAGCTTACTGTCTGGCTGCTTTCTGTAAAAGCAAGGACAAGAGACCATTCCTGGGCCGAGTGAAAGGGATTTTATATCAATTCTTTGTCAGATATTATATGAACGGTGGAGGTCATTGAGTTAAATCAACAGTTCAGCTGTTTTTAAGAGAGGGGGGCAAATAAAAGTGTTTCTTTCACAAGAGATGGGCAATGTCAGGTCTTTCACGTTTCTTTGTAATATTATGATTTTGGTATTTTATTTGTAGATCAGATGTCACACAGGCAACAGTAATTGTAACAAAAAGCTTTTTTTGAGCTTCACTTCTTTAAATGAATTACTGAAGTAAATTATCCCTTTGATAATGTTACAATTTATTCAGATAGCCTTGTATTCTCTGGTATATAGAAGAGATATTTTGTCATTCCTTTTCATTTGTATAAACACAATCTTTTAGTTCTACTGACAGAGATAAATATTTCTGCAATGGGATAATGAGCCAAATTAAATTGAAATGCAATTACAAATGTATTTCTTTCAAACCATTATTCTGAGAGGTGAAGGTCTTTTATTTATTGGAATCTTTTGTAAAAGTCTATTGACACCATGAGAAGGTGGAAATAATGGACCAAGCTGATCACTAGTGGACTTTTTATGCCGCAATCCTCAATCTTGTATGTTCTTTCCAGATTTACTTTATTTAGTTTTTTGTTTTGTTGTTGTTCATTTCAAACTGAAGAAAGGTACAAATATAAAAAAATGTCACAACATTTCCAGACAAGCAGATTCAGCAAAAGTAGCTGCAACCATTGTTTGGGGAAAAGGCAACATTGGAAAAGAAAAATCTAAATATTTGCTAACTTGGTCATTCAAGTCCCATTCTGGCTACAGTAAAGTCCACTCACTTGACCAATGGACTGGTCACGTGAGCAAACCAGGACATAAAGCAGTAAATCTCAAAAATTAAATTTTAGGATTATATGATTTCTAAACCAAAATCTTCAGAAAAGCCCTATAGAAAGGTGCTTCAATGCTAGATTTTGAGTTAAAGCAACAGAATCACCGCTCTCTCTCTCTCTCTCTGTGAACTGTGAACTACCCTGCAGCTCTAAAACAGGAGAGATTTTTTTCCACTTCAGAGGACTAATTTGCCTAATCTCAGTTCTCAGTAGAGAAACGCAGAAAAACCAGATCTAAAAAAGCCTCTTAGATTTTTTTTTTTTTATTTTAATAAGTCCATGTGCTTGGTTGTATCCAGCGTGTTTAGTCCAAATGCGACTAAAAAATGCCTTTGAGGAGAAACTGTCAAGAGGAGTGTGCCCTTTTCCTCATTTTGTATAATTCATTGTGTTGATAGTCCAAAGATGTGCAGAAGAAAAAGAGCTGAGGAGGCAGAGATCAAGGAGAACTTAGACAACGGAGAGGTTATAACGACCTGCGTGCTGCTTGTATTCATAACTGCTAGAAAGTAAATTATTAAAAATTAATTGATGAATAAACGGTTGTAAATAAAAATATTGAGGAAGAACATGACCATGACAGTAGCTCAGTGGTAAGTGGTTTGTATTAATTAGATACTGTATTTTCATGACTGACATCTAGATTATAATTCTTCAAATAATGTCAATCACTCATTGAAGTCACACTGAGGAAATGGATCTGTGTTGCAGAGCTCATGTTCTCCTTGTTCTGCAATCTGAGTCATCACAAAAAAAAAAAAAAAACACCAGAGAGCTCACGAAAAAAATAAACTGGATGGGAAAGTACTCTTTTTTTTTTTCCGCTGATGTAACAAAGGATAACAACTCTTTCTTATGTTTTATATGTTGTGATGTGGGGGAGAAAGCATGTGTGCAATCAGACTTTCCTAGACGAATAAATTACTAAAGAGTGAGCCTTTTGTTTTAGCCTGCAACATATTTGGGGAATGCCAAACATCTCTGCTGCCATCACTTGGAAAAAAAATTACAAAGCAAAATCAGATATGTTAAAATATTCACCACTGAAGCTCTCACTCTCGATTAAATTCTTGCTCCTCAAGTGCGATGAAGGAGAACAAAAATAGGACAATACAAGTTTTGGACCTTGTATTCACCAGGCTGGTGTGTGTTAAGAAATAGAGGATTTTTTTTATAAAGCTTTTTGACTCCTGTCATTAGAAAAAGAGGAAAACACAATGTGCATGATGAGACCTGACTGAACTGTTCTGTCCTGGGAGTCATGAAATAAGAACACTCTAATTTTGGCCTCTGCAGCTAGGACTTGCTTTTCATGCGTTATTAAAGATGTTATATCATATTAATCTTATTACCCGATTGTCTTTTGTCATGTGTTCAGGAACTGACTCATAACCTTGACCTAAACGTGACAAGTTAGGAACCTCATATAAAATGGTCGACAATATTTTACTTTATTTGCTCAAGTAATAACAGCAAAGATGTGCTTGTCGGACTAAAAGCTTTACAGTTTCCCTAAAATCATGGCAAAATTTCATTTGGATGTCAAATTATGCAAACTTGCAGTTCCTGAGTTTTATTCCAACAACACTAAAATTACATAAAGGCAGAGAGTGTATCGTACGCGAGGAAGAACTGGGCACTTGTGTGTACAAGGACGGAGAGCAAGGATGCAAATGTGAAGAGCAAAGGCAGAGACGCTCTCCTCAGATGTGACATTTAGGACTGAATGCTGTGTTAATATCTCCATTCATCTTCCATTTTATGGTAAAATTTATCACTACATCTATAAAATGCCAAAGCAAGCGTAATAACTGAACTGAGAAAAAGGCCATACAGCGTGCAGCATCACATCGTTTCTTACTCATCCATATTGTGAGGAAGACACTTTAACACAGTGAACTCAAGTATGTAACGTGGACCAGCAACAAAACGCGCTCTTAAAGAAACTCTGAAGACTTTGCAGAAACTTTACACAAAACGAGCAGCAAAGTGTGTGATGTAACAAAATGTTTGATGCAACTTAATCTGGATAATTGATGAAGTTTGGCTCCGATTCGCCTGGGCGATTCTTTTTGTCGGCTGTGTTATCCATTTGTTTTTCTCTCTTTCTCAATAAGCACATATATGTTCACTTGGAGTTGGCAGCTTTCAGGAGGAGGAGTTGTCATGAGGTTAAGAAGCCAATCTGACGCGGATTTGATAAACTTGTAGCTGAAGATCTTTTTTTTTTTTCCTTACAATATTGTTTACAGTCAGAGAATTGAGGAATGTAAATAAAACTACAATTGCAGGTAAAACTATAGGCTGAGAAAGCTTTTAATAAAGGGTTATATTTCTATTTAAAGTCATCTAATCATAATATATACAACATTGAAAAAATATTTAAATTACTAAATAAAGTTCATATTTTGAAACATGTTAAAAGGCATTTGCACAACAGTCTTTTTGAGCAAGAAAACATAAAATTTTTAGGGATTATACACACAATCAGTGTTTGATAAAGCTAAAAGGTCAAGAACATTTCTACTTGAAGAAAGGCAGTTCTTGTGGTTGAAGGGTCACATCTGTGGTGTTTGAGGTTCTGTAAAAGTTGAAGTTTTTTAAATCAAAAGTACAACATTGCAGATAATTATGCAGGAAAGGAACAAAACCAAAATACCTTTCAGGGTTTCATTTGTTGGTGGAGTTTATTGGCGAAGACAAACTATCTGGGCAAATCTCCCTTGAAGAAAATGATCAGGTTGTGCCATAAAGCAAATATTGTTTTGTACAAAGTAATCTGCAGCCAATGAAAAATGTATAATTTCTAATTGGAAAACAAGATGACTTGCACTCACAACCACAGATTATTCATAGTTTTGACAGCAACAAAATAAAACTCTTTAAGTAGCCATCTGAATGCTACGCTGGGCAAATATTACAGAAAGCATTATTTCAAATCTAGAACATTATTCAATGCAACTGAATATTTCATCAAGGTTAGAAATGAGTGGTGCTTTTCTGTTTTAAACACAAAGAAACTACATCTGGGTACACGGTTCTGTTAAAAACATTTGCATAAATTCTGTGATTTCACGACATTTTTAATGGTTTCAGTCCATGAGAATCTCATCATTGCTCATTCAAATAAAAAAAGCTAATCACATTACAGCAGAGTCCTCTGGCAGGACTACAAGAAGAGAAGGGAAGTGACTTGCACCCGTCTCTGCATGCGACTCCAACAATTAAAAGGCAAAGCAAAACGAAGGAGGCCAAGCTGACACAAACACCATCGAATTAAATAAAATCTGATGCCTCTTTAAAATTAGGATTTAAAGGTGAAGAAAAACTTAAGATAATGAAATCATCCACTGTCTAAATGTTAAAACGACAGCACAGTTATGGAAATGGATTTTACTGTACATCAGTCTAATTGCTGATTACTCAAATTATACAGCCACCCCTTCATGCTTTGTGGGAAGCGAGCATGCTGCAGGGACAGAAGAAAATAGATAGTTTGCTGAAAACAGCAACAATGGAGACTTCCTTTAGTGAGGTCAAATGTGTTTGTTGCTGTCCTCATGCTTAGCAGTGTGACTTTCTGCTACGCTAGACTGAAAGACTGCTGAGTGCTGTCTTCTGCAGCAACTGGATAAGCACTTGTTTCAGAACCCTGAGCTATCTTTTCCAATATTTTCAGCAGTACACATTCCCCTTTGCAGAAGTTATGTCTCTGTGAGCATCATTTGAGTAATTGTAGCCTCAAGAGGAAACTGATCAAAAATACTGTATAGAGGAGGCAATTTCAGTTGATCATTTGAGCAGCAACGGATAGAGAAACAAAATGTTCTAATACTCAAATTATATCGTGTCACTGCACTTTAATTTGTAATCTGGTGTAAAGGTAACTAAACGATGTTTAGTTTGAGAACATTTCTATTAACTCTTAAATACAGGATTTTACTCTTCAATATTTTCTTTTGCTTACGAAGCAAAATTCACAGTAGAAACCTTTACCAGGGTAGAAGTTAGCAAACTTTAGCTGCTGTCTTGAAACAGATTCCTACTTTGCAGATTATGAAATAGTTTGAGTGTAGAGTACATGATGCATATTAGGAACAAGAGTGTAAAATATGGTGCTCTGCATTGTCCAGGTGGGTTGTCATACCTCTGCCTTAATTTTACCTTTTTTTATTTTTGTCTGTATTTAGGGAATAAAAGATGTTTTAGGAAAAACATTTTTGGTGTTCTGTTTGACCCCAAGTGCTCAAAAAATAAAGAAACTTATTCTGAAAGAAGTCATACATTTTGATTCACTCTCAGTTTTAATCATTTCATATCCTTGGTGAAGTGAATCTTTGTCTGCACAGCCTGAGTGTTTGCATAATGATACATGAGACTAGTAATGTTAGCACTGGGTCAAAGCTGGGGTGTTTGTAATACTTCAGCAGTGGCACACCTGTGGTGTACAGGATGTTTAAGTGAAATATTTCAGCTGTCTTGGAACTTAGCTGTTAATAAAATTAAATACTTCACAATGTTAAATATGAAAGAAGGCGATGTTGGAGCATTATAATGCATTGCTGTGTGTGCAGCACATGGAGATTAAGAACAGGTCAGCTTACAACCATAATGTCCACCTAAAGTTGTGACTTTTCAGACAAAACTGAAAAATTCACCCTTGTAATCATTCAGTTATCCATCCAGTTTGAAAGATTTGTGTTCTATTTTTCCTGATACAGAAAAAAGAAAAGTTTCAAATAATAAAAGTTGAAATAAAATCAAATCATGTAGGTTGTAAGCTTCCACATTATGACCTTCAAAATTTATTTCAGAAGTGATTCATCTATTGTACTACATTGCTGTCCTAATGCGTTTCTTTTAACACAACAGCACTATTGTCGTTTTTGTTTGTCGACCCTTTGGAGATTCCTGTGACTTCCTGAAGTTTTTTAATTTAAAAAAGAATGCATTCAAAACTTTGGACCAAAATTCAACAAATGTCCAGATCTTTCGCATTCATGTCAGTTTTAGTCCAGTCAAAATTTTTATTATAGAATACAGGCCAAATATATGCTGTAGTCACTTTAGTCGTCTCCAAAATAAAGATTTGGATTAAAATTTCTAAAATCACATTTGCAAATTTTGTTCAACGCCATGCACAATCTTGAACGTTTGTCCAGCTAATTAATTTGATGAAGTTGTTTTTGGAGTTTCTGCTTCACCATTGTGGGAAAACTCAATTTCATTACGATTCAATGAAACCGACATATTCAGCTAGATTAGGGTTATGATATATTACCTCAGTTCATTACATTTCAGTTCAGTATATAAATCACGAGCTTATAATACAGTAATCAAATTACATGTAATATAAATTGCAGCCTCAACATTATATTTCATTATTTTATGATGTAATTATATGGCACCCTAATATACATAGCAATCTAATGAGTGGTATACTTTCTACATATAAATTAAGTAATTAGGTGATATTGCAGTAAGGTTGTTAGAGGATTAATAGAGTTCCACAAAGGCTGGTTGGTTGGCTGCCGGAGTCACAATTGACAGCTGATCTACAAGCAATTATCCTTTTCCAATTTTCTGACCATAACTCCCGGGTAAAAGATCTATCATCTAATTAGTCAGCGCTTTCAGTCAGAGGCACATTATTGCAGCAAGAAACAGGCAGAGCAGGGATCGATCAGCCTGACACAAAGACTGACAACTGCCAGCTCGCTTATATAATAACAGAAAATTCCTCTAAAGCCACCTCATTAAGGCTCCAGGCTGAGAACAGCCTAACCTTTTTACGCCAGTAGAAAGTAGACAAAACACAACGATTAGGAGAAAGGTCTGAGTGAAGAAAAGAGCCAAACAGGAGGGAAAACGAGATGGAAGAAATAAATAGTCAGGAGAAGGAGGCTGCAGCAGGGGTGAAGATTGCAAAATGGAAATCAGGCTTCAGGACCGAGAGAGAGCATGCAAGAGGAAGGAGGAGAAAAAAGGACAACAGGATGAGGCAGAGATCCATAGAGAGGAGCAGGGGGAAACATTATATCAGACATGAGTGGAGGAAGTCATTTAGTTAAATTTAGCCATCATTTAGAAAGCTCTTCATGTCCCCTAAACAACTCCACAGCAGCAGGCTGCTGGATGTCACAAAATGACTGGAGCAATCAAAATTGGAATAGAGGACAGGAGAGAGGAGAGAGGAGAGAGGAGAGAGGAGAGGAGGAGAGAGGAGAGAGGAGAGAGGAGAGAGGAGGGGAGAGGAGACGAGAGGAGAGGAGAGGAGAGGAGAGGAGAGGAGATGAGAGGAGAGGAGAGGAGAGGAGGAGAGGAGAGGGAGAGGAGAGGAGAGGAGAGGAGGAGAGAGAGAGAGGAGGAGGAGAGGAGGAGAGAGGAGAGGAGAGGAGAGGAGAGGAGAGAGGAGAGAGGAGAGAGGAGAGAGGAGAGAGGAGAGGAGAGGAGAGGAGAGGAGAGGAGAGGAGAGGAGAGGAGAGGAGAGGAGAGGAGAGGAGAGGAGAGGAGAGGAGAGGAGAGGAGAGGAGCAAGCTGGCTATGTGACACCTCTCTGTTCTGTCTTACTCAGTGTGGTGACGTCAGCTTTTTAACAGCACTGGTGTCAAATCTGGCCTCCCTCCTGTTTCTAGAACCAAGACGATAATCATGAAAGAGACTACCAATGTGGCGCTTTCATAGATATTTATGAGCCGCTCATCCCTGTGGACCTCTGAAGACATTTGTGGACAGATACTGAAAAAAAAAAAAAAAATTAAAAACTATTTAAGTTGTCTTTGTGAGTCCTCGACTGTTCAGTTTTGCATTCTAAGCTCTTCAATCACTGCACTCCCACTCATAGAAGTATTGGCTATGAGAACAACAGTCTAAGAATGATGGCATTGAGTCCTGCAATGACATTTACACGATGACATTTTCTCTGTGTTCGTCTCTCATTTGCACAGGAAACTGTGTGAATATACAAGTAAGAAGCGTAGTTATATGAACCATGTTATCATGACTCAGACTGCAAAGTTAAAGAATGTAACTTTTAATAATAAAAAAAAAACCTTTTGAGATACGACAAATGCGTGCACAGACATAGAGGCATACACCTCCGCAAGCTGCCAATAACAGGCATCAAGCAACAACCACAGACATTAAATCAGGTTTTAACAATTTATCAAAGTCAGAGATGCATCTGTGTCATAATCATCAACTTAAAAGCTTAAATCAGGAAATTAGCTCTGCAACTGCACAACAACTTGTAAATACATTATTATGTTTTTCTTGATTACCAGAGTTTCTTCCAAAAGCACAAAAATATGCGTGCAGGGTTAATTAGTGAATCTAAATAGCTCTCAGATGCGAGTTAGCGCAGGGGTATTTTAACAGTCCTATGAGATTATTCAAGGCTTTTTCTTCAAAATGAGTTTCGTGAAGCATAAGACATCTAGCCAGAATGGCAGCAGAAGAAGCTGCAACATGATGACGTAATTATAAGACCAGCTGTCAAAACTAAAAAAAAATCCACAGAGCGAACGCATCTCAGAATACAGTTTAGTGTGATGTATTTTCCTGCAGTCAGACTTGAACCGATGTTATGCAACGGCATCATGACAACAAGTAAGATGACAAAGGTTTTCTCACATAATGTGTGTGGGAATCATTGGTTTAGATTTGATGTTTCATTTCTGGATCTGGCTTCTGTTCGATGTTTGTATGTCAAATTCAGGAAACTCCTCCCTGCTTTGTTCTATAGTCACTCCTCAGTTTGAAACGTTCAGTCCTTTCCTTGCATTGTGTTCAACATGATGATGAAGAACTCCATAAAGGCAGCCAGTAAACGGTGTCAGAACTTCATCAATATGAACCATTGCCTCCATGGTGCCTCTGAATGCAGAGCTAAAGTTGAGGTAATGGGCAGCGTGGTTTAAAAAATTGGAAAAAGTCACGTTTTTATTGACATGATCCTTCTTTGTAACACTGGTGTTAAATCACTACACACATACATAGACTGCAGCTGTGAATGTATTACAAACATCAATTTACAATTTGAAATAGTGCTGATAGAAAGTTATGGAACATCTTATACTAAGCAGCTAGTTTTGGAGTTGTAGAACACGTATCCCACTCAAAAGCTCTCAGCTGAAACAAACAATGAATCTTTGACATGCTTATTCTTCAGAATTAAAGTTCTGTAATACAATTTTTCAACCACTTTCTCATAATATCTGAAAGCTTGGCTCAGACTTAGAAGAAAGAACCTGCAACTAGAGAAATCTTTGCAAACTAACTTTGCTTTAGCTTTTTCACTTTCTTCCAGTGGCATTGAGATAGTTTGCAACAGCCCGCCATTTTTTCTCTTAATGGAAGAATATCCCAGTAAGGCTATGGGTTCTTCATGAACTCATAACTGTGACTGAATTATGAAATGTAAAAAAATATACATTACTGAAGGTCCACATCTATCTCTTACTCATGCATAGCTTACTCCAAACAGTTTTAGAAATGCCATCACTGTCCATTGGCTCATTAATTTCTCATAAACTTCTATTGTGTCAAAGTTTGTGTACAAGCTCTGTAAAATAACCTGGTTGTATCAACTTCTTGTTGGACTTTATGGTGAATTACTGTACAATTCAAACACAGCTTTTTTCTTCCTGATGTCTGTAACAGACATACTGGTAATACTGGTACTGATGCCCGTTCGTCTTCGCTACATTCACATCTTTGCTCTGTCAGTATTTGGCAGGACTCCATTATTCACTGCCAGATCCACGATGTTCTCTTCCTATTTTTACCTGTCCAATCCATTTTGGCTTTTACTTCGCTTCCTGGGTGCAACACTTTCTGTATCATCTACTTCTACATTTAGTTTTTCAAATTGTTCCCTCATTTACTGGAAGTTTGCTGTAACTGTGCCTGCCTGTCTTTTACTTCCAGCTTCTGCCATTGGGTGCTTCCCTCTTCTTCATCAACTGTGACAGATTTTACATTATAATAAGATTTTTTTATTTTTTATTTTTCTGCATGTGTCCCTTCTTGTTATTTACTTTAACAGAACCAAAAGTTCAACTGGAGTTACCTCTAAACTTTTGACAGACTGCATTCTGATATGCATCTACAAACATTACCATCACTGTAGAGCCACTGCGCTGCTTACCGGATACCAGATGGTTTGTTTCCCTCGACCATCTGGGGAATCTTTCAAGGGATCCATTTGGAAACAGCCAAGCATTATCAAGGTATACTTAGCAGGTAAATAGAGAAAGTGTCTGTCAAGCTCACACTCTAACTTAGCCCAAGCAAATTAACAAAGTAAAACCCCATTGAACTAGTAAGACAAGAAGAGTTGTTTTATTCATCGTCATAGTTAAATAACATCTGTAGCAAGGCTAATTTTGAACATGTGACTATTTTGTAGTCTGGTAAGTTGAGGTTTTTGATTAATATGATCTTGTGAATTTCTTCAGGATTCTGCTCCTTTGTGAGTTGAAGTGGCAACGTCACTGTAGGCACATTTGGCTTCAGATCACATGAAAATTCATGTCATGTTTGCAGCATGGAGAATCTAACGGAATATGCTAATTCTGCTAATCCAAGTCAAATAGTGTTAAAATAAGCATGACAAGGCCTGTCACGATAATCAATAAATCAATTCATTACATGATAAATTAAAACAAACTCAATCATTTTCCTCCTTTGTCTTTCTACCAGAAACTGGGTGATAAAAGTGCTCAGTCTGGAGTAAAGGTCTCAACCAAACTTTCTTTGAAGGACAATTTTTGTTTATACTTCAAAAACAAAATTCTGAATTATCAACTAATAATTCACTTTATCAGATGTTTCTGTTGCTTTGTTAATTTATTTTGAATATTTAAAATGTTTCCCAGTTCCAGTGTTGAATGTTCATCACAATTCAAAGTTTATTGAATTTAAAGTTTAGTGCAAGTATGTAGCTACTCTTGTATTGTTATGCCATTATTATCTTTATATTTCTCGCAAATTATCTCAGAGCAACAATATTATCGTTTATCGTGATAACTTCTGGGAAGATTAATCATCCAGAAACATTAGTTATTGTACCAGGCCTAAGCATGACAAACAGACGATCACAACTGCAATAATGACACATTCAACACAATTGTGAAAGTGGAATATAATCAAAGAGTTGATTATCTCAGTAATTCAATTCATTTTCTATAAAATTAACAGAAAAGGGATGCTTACTACAGAAATGTTATGTTATGGGCAACACAATGATGGGGAAAAGACTGCTGACTTGAAAGTTGTCCAGCAGGCAGCCATTCCCTCAACAAGGAGGGAAAGCCACAAAATGTCCTGGCTAAAGAAATGTTCTCCTCACAAAGTGCTGTATCCCAGCACATTAATGGACAACTGAGTAGAAGGAAAAAGTCTGAATTTAAAAAGGTGCACAAGCAACAGGGAGAACAGCGAGCCTTAAAGGACTGTGAAGAAAAGCCTATTCAACAGTTTTGTGGAGTTTCACAAGGCTTGGACTGCAGCTGAAATAAAAGTTTCAGGAGTCAACAACGCTCATATTTCCTTCTGTTAGGCCCATCCAGAACCGGAGACAATGACAGGAGAATCTGTCAGCCTCATCTTAGATTAATATACATTTTTAATTAATTCGAGAAATCAAGTGGAAAGGCACAGAATTCAAATCACTCAAGGTCCAGAGTGAAATTTCCTCAATCATGAAAGATATGGAGAGTCACAACATCCACTTTGTTTTCTAAAGTCCACAGCCATTTGCCAAGAACATTTTACAGCACTTCATGTTTCCTTCTTCTGACAAGCTTTATAGAGAAGCTGATTTCAAATTACCTTAGGACCACACTGCCTAATGTACCAATATCTGGTTTCAAGAACGTGGCACAACTATGCATAATAAAGCAGAAACGTCACCTCGACCCCACAGCGGCTCTATGGGGTATCGTCAAGAGGCTGATGAAAGACGGACAAGATGAAAGACGCTGCTAAAAAAAAACCTTGGCTAAATTGTGAAAATAACTTACTAGATATTGAAAGTTCATGTTGATATGGATAAATAGTCACACAAAATTTAAAGAGTTGCGTGCAATTAACATAAGCAACAATATCCAGGTGGAGATTTAGATGGGTGGGTGGGTTAAAGGCACCTCTTAAAAAGAACCTTTAAGCTGCTGTTAAATATACATTTCATTAACCCACATTTCTGTAATATTGTGTCTAGTACTATTATTGGTCTGGGTTAATATTCTAATGTTAAATGTGTTTCTGTTAGTCTTAAAATCAGAAATAAAGAGCAGAAATAAAGGCTTGAAAACATCGGTCTGTGTGTAATTATCTATGCAATGTGTCTCACTTAGTGAATTCAATTACTGAAATAAATGAACTATTGAATACCACTGTGGTGTGTATATACAGCTCTGGAAAAAGAATAAAAATTAAGACCATCAAATACTGATTTCTGAACTCTTCCTGAGATAAAACATTAGTATTGTTGTTTCTAAATGAAGATAAACTTGTTTTCTCTGCATTATTTGAGGTCTGAAAGCTCTGCATCTTTTTTGTTACTCTGACCATTTCTCATTTTCTGCAAATAAAAACCAAACTTTTGCTTGGCATTTCAGAGACACATTGACAGTAGTTCATGGAATAAAAGAACAATGTTCATTTTACTCAAACGCATACATTCAAAAAGTACAATCAGAGAAGCTGATAATTCTTATTTTTGTCCAAGAGCTGTATATAGACCACATAGTTGTGTATATATATTTGTGCATAGTGATATCACATCATCTGCCTCTGTTAAAGTTCCTGTATGGGTTTCACTGGATGTAAGCTGCTTTAGCACAGACAATCTGCCACCTAGCATACTGCAGCAGCGACAGCTAACTCTTGCAGAGATAATAGGTTATTGTCTGCTTCTCCACAACCATCAACAGATTAGAAGCATGTAGACAAGCAGCCTCTCCCTATCCTTTTCTCTTCATTTTTATCATTATCCTCCTTTTCCTGTCCTGCCTCATCTCCTTGTCTTCTCCCTTTAACTTCTCTTATCTCCCCTCCTTTATCCTCTCTAAAAGCCAACTCATCCTCTCCCTCTCCTTACAGCCACCCCACATTGCTAATCATTTTCAAACACTTCTACCCATTCTCAGACATCGTTCTCTTGATGTTCACTGCCAGAAACACAAGAAAACTGCAGCATCAGCCCAGTCATGATAATCACACACTCATTCTGTCCTACTCTTTGGCTTCCTGCATCTCTCTTCCTGCGTTACCAGCCTAAAAGCTGTTTATAATACAAACTCCGGTGGTCATTTGACATTTAAATGAATGACCTATAATGTGGCTTAGGAAGTCAAAAATGAGAGTTCAAAAGCAAGGAAAATGAGAGGTTGGGATAAAAAAATGAGGGATTGAGAAAAAAAGGAAATGAGAGGAACAAGGTAGCAGGAAGAGGACTAAAGGAGAAAATAAAAGGGTTATGAGGAGATTAGAAGGGAACCCTGCAGAACACAAATAGAAAATAAAGAGACAGCGAGACAAAGTAGATGGAGGGCAGATGAGATTGTGACACAGGAGTTATTTCAGTGGTCATATAGAGATCTCAATGAAAATGCCAACAACCTAATCAAAGGACCCGAAAAGGGCAGAGAGGGAGAGAGAATGGGAAGGAGGAATAGACAGGCCAAGAAAGTGGGGAGGAATATAAGGAGCGAAAGGAGAAAAGTTAAAGAGGTGGGAGGACAGAAGAGGAAAAGGGGAGAAGCATGGTCAGACGGAGAGAAAAGAGGCAGGGGAAGGGAGAAAAGTGTTAAAAAATAAAACGGAACAAAGTACGAAGGATGAATGGCAGAGGGGAAAGAGAAAAGGCAGCAGGCTGACACATTAAACAAAAAGAAAATGTAGAGAGAGGAGTCAGAGTCAGGAAAAAGAAAAGGTGAAGAGGGACAAAGAAGAGATGATTGGTGACAGAAGCAAAGAAAAAAAAAGGGGAACAAAAAAAACTGATTGATTCTTGACATGCAAGAAGTGTGAATTTAAAACTCCTAAAAGGAACAAGCTACTGTCTAATCTATGATTGTGTGCTTTGCCTGTCAGTCTGCGCCAGAGTTTGAAAGGAAAGCAGAGTTAAGAAAAACAAATCAAAGTGAATTTACTGTTGTTCATCATAGTTAGTCCTCCTTAGCCAGTGCTAGTGACATAAAGTGCCAGGTTTTTCCTGATTTGGAGACACAACGCATACTTTGAGAGTTATTTATTCTACAAATAATCCTCAATAATAATGGAGAGTGTGTTCTCTAAATCCCACGCTGCCTCAGGTGTTGCTGCTTGTTGCTGATGTCATGTATCTGACACACCGGGAATGGAAATCGGTGTGGTTTGACCGTCCCACCTTTTCAAATGCCAAGTTCAGGGATTTCCTGCTGTGGCCTTCCCACGCCGTTAGAGAGTCAGTTTGATTGATTTCAGATCAGCAAGCACTCAGGCAAGAAGACAGACAGAAAAGACGTGTTATTTAGCCATCATTTGTCAGAGAGAGAGAAGCGATTGACATTGTTTGGATTTAATGGTCTGTAAAGGACACTGCAAAATCAGTTTTTATACAGCTTTGTGTGCACATGTGAGTTGTTGGCTTTGCTACAGCTCCAGTATTCAAGGCTTTTACAACCTACCCTTTGTTATTTCCTTATCACAGTGCCAGGCTCTTCCTCTCTCCTTTGATTTGCCTCTCTTTCATGCACTGCAGCCTCTTTCTCCTGGTCCACCAATTTCTGCCAAACCAATCATATCTTTGATCTCCTATCCATACGTTTTCTCTGGTCAGTGTAGCAGAAACATCTAAAGTCCAACACATTTTCCTCATTTGTGTTGATAAATAGTTAAGAAAGCCCAGTGAAATCTAGTTTAGCTAAATGCAATTGAATTAAATTTGATTCAAGTTTGATTCCACTGGATTTCAGCTGACAGAATGTGGATATTTCCCTAAAGGGTGGGCAGAAGTAAGGAATCATTGCCAATAAAGCCTATTGCGGTTTCTAATGAGAACAAATAAAATTTAAGTTTAACAAGAAACAATTTAAAAGCCATTACATGCCAAGAACCAACCCTGGCCTTTGGACCCTGGAAACTAATTCTAAACCTTTAGTTTACAGAGATTAAAAACTGTCTAGAGACCAAGCGTTCCTCTGGCTCTCCTATGTCTGTTCTTACTCAGCTGTTACAAAGGTACCTTGTAAAAATCCTCCCACAGATCAGCGCCTGCCTCACTCAGTCACGTAGCCAGCCTGTAACACAACCAATCAGCTAGCAAGTCAGTCAATCAATTTAACAACCAGCCAATCATTTAGCCACTAAATCTTCCAGTCAGTAAGCCTGCTGGCCGTTTTCTCACCTCCTCGCTCTTCTTCGCACGCTGTCCTCCATGTAGGGCTGTAAAGCAGTGACACAGTGTGCCAGACCAGTGCAGTTATATCCCAAGGAACCCTTATTTAAAACCTCTTTCCAGTTTCAGCTTCCCTTCTTCTGCCTCCTCCGTCTTGGTAGCTTTGGGCGCCATGGGACCGTTTTTGCTGCCTCCTTAAAAAGTAGCTTCGACACTGCTAGCGACCATTACCGATCATTAAAAATGGATAGAATAAGAACGATGCTACTGGAGCAATGATAGCCTGTGGCAAACGCATTCATACTCAAACACACAAACACACACGCTCGTTGAAAATGCAGAAACACAACCTCACGTACAAGAAAATCACGGCAATAAGGTGGACAAGAAACACGTTGAATTACCATGTACAGCTTCTTTTACTGACAACAAAAACAACAGATAAACTTTATTTATATAACAGCTTTCACAGGTCATAAACCAGTGCTTCACCATGAAAGTGACATTTAAATAAACTACACAAAATGAAACATTTGAAAAATGTGGTATCCTTCGCCACATTTCTGTTCATTTCCACAGGCAAATGTCCTTATATTATGAAAATAAACAGTTTAAATTCTTTCACATGGACGCACTCGAACAAGCAAACACACTCACTCATGCAAGCTTGTGCACAGAAGGAAACACTGATTCACATACATATATTTAAAACAAACAAATTTGCTCTCCACTTGCAGCACTGTAACATTGTGAAATGCAGCCTATACGACTCTCGCATGGGTGCACATAGAAAAGCTGTGCTCACACACACACACACACACACACATGATGCTTAGACACTGGCACACACTTTTAGCTTACGTGTGGACATTTACACACAAAACGGCACCCGAGCACAAAGTAATCCCTTCGCTTCTCTCTCTAACACTCCCTGTTCTAACCTAAACCTGTGAGCAATTTTTGCTTGAAGGCTGATACCAAACCAAGCTACAGGCGACACAGGCTCTTTTTTCCCTTTAAAACAGTTTCACACATTTAAAACAAGCCCCGTGCAGTTTTTTTTTTTTTTGTTGTTGTTGTTGTTGTTATTTTTTTTGAGTAGCAAAGTTGTTAATCTTAGTGAAAGAGCATTAAAACCATGACCTGTTTGATAGGTAAGGCAGAACACACAGGCAGAAATAGAGAAAGACAGGAGAATGGGGGAGTGAAACACAAACTAAACAATATCAGCCCCCTTGCTAAACTGTAGAGAAACGATTACCGAGGCTCTATGTACAGTATTTCCCTCCGCGTGTGTCTCACTGTCTCGCTCTTCCCCTAAAATCACATTAACGGATGAAAGTAGCTTCTCCTGCTGCTGACTCGTTGCTTTGAAATGGAAATGCATCTCATTGGCTCCATATACTGTGTGCACACACACACACACACACACACGCACGCCAGCGCGCACACACACAGGGAACAGCGTTTGCACCTTTTCCCAAAACACTCACACAAAAAGTGGAGGCATGCTCAAACAGAGTCAAAAGCCCAGACTCACTCTGCCCTTAAACCATGGAACTAAGCGCGAGAAAAACTGAAATAACACTAATATAACATTAACAGACACATTAGCCTGCTTAATGTTAACCCGTTAGCCAGCTATTACCCTACAGCTGATATAAAATGTCATGCTAAAGAGCGGTGGCAAGGCAGAAAGAATTTAACAAAATGCTACAATAACAGAGACATTAGCCTTTAGATTCATTGGACAACAGCTCCAAATACACACATCTCCAGATGTCTAACAGAAAGTTAAAGTCATTTCTACCCTTTTCAGGGTAAAACTTTTTGTTCTGTCTTAAGACTTCAATTCCTCCAGCAAAATTCAACCTGGCCCGACTACAAACAAGGTGTTTATCCAAACACAATTAACTAACTTTAACTTTATAACTTTACCCTGTTTGTTTTTATGCTTTTAAAAATTATAATTTCACAATGTTTTTCTACTGTGAGGCTCTACAAGGCTCTTTCTCATCAACTAGCAAAATAAGATCAATATTACGACCAAAAGGCTAAATTTAAAAGGTAAGTGGTTGGAGCCACCATGGTGTTGGCAGAAGGAATGCCTTTGCTTAACTACACCCAGACTGTTCCCAAGTAATTAAATCATGCTGCCTACAGACTTGGAGGTCCTGCCGGTCACGAGCAACGTCTGAATAAAACAGTCTGTACGACAGCTGCATGCAAATGCAAATCGATATGTGCGTGGAGTATTTACTTCTTGAACCAAAGCTACAATAATTCATTCCACTACCATTAACACAGCAAACGAACTGAAAGAAATGGAAATTATGTACTTTGCTGAAATTGGTGAAAACATTCCATAGCTGCTGATGTTCTGAATAATCTGTCAAATTAAATTTGGATATTGGTTTTCATGGATGTCTTGTAGTCACACCACCCAATCTTTCATTATGAGCTCCATTTAAGAGGTTCATTTCATGCTTATTTTTAGAGTTGGCTGGCTGAGTAATCCAGTGTGTTATGAAATAACCGTCAACTCCCACCACAGCGAGGCATCAGCACAAGGTACAGAAAAACAGCCACAACTGCTTCTGAAGTAGAAGGATTAAACGAGTTTTAAGGGCGTACCGTTACTTGTATTATGATGCTGCAGGAATCTAGGCAACACGCTGCTTATTAGGTGCATGCAGTGTCGTCATCTGTTCAAACTGGACACTTAAGGGATAAGATGAAAAAAATTAAAGACACCAAAATGAAACTAGATGCTACTAGCCGTGCATAACAGACCAGCAAACAACAACAACACATAATGTTAATTATGTCGAGTTTCAAACTTACTTTAAGCTTTTTTGATAGTCAATGACCTTAACAGATCAGATTTATTAAAATACTTATTAAAAATGACAACCTTAAGGCAGGTATTGAACATATTTTCCATTAAGACCACATTTCTGTTTTAAAAACGTTTATCATTCTGGTAAAGTTTTGATTTTAAATGTCATGTTTTTATGACCTACAGGGAAAATAAAATTATCAAATTTAATAGAAATAAACACTTTCAAATGTCCACCTTTATGTAACATACAGCTCTGGAAAAAATGAAAAGCCCACTGCACTGCAGCCCCATGAAAAACCTCCTGCTTATTCCACCAAATACTGATTTCCAAACTCGTCCTGAGTTGGCTAGAAATGACACTACAACTATTGAACTATTGAAGACCTTTGTGGTGTGTATATATAGCTCTGGAAAAAAAATTAAGACCACCAATAATTGATTTCTGAACTCTTCTTGAGATAAAACATTAGTATTGTTGATTCTAAATTAACATGAACTTGTTTTCTTTTATTATCTGAGATCTGAAAACACTTCATCTTTTTAGTTATTTTCACCAGTTCTCTTTTTCTACAAATAAAAACTAAATCTTTGCTTTGAATTTCAGAGACATGTTGTCAGAAGTTCATGAAATAAAAAAACAATGTTCATTTTACTCATTTACCTATAAGGAGTAACATCAGGGAAATTCATAATTTTGCAGTAGTCTCTTATTTTTTAAGAGCTGTATATAAAAGTGTTTCACATAGTAGTAAAGTTCCTGAAATAAATGGATATTTCAATAATATTCTAATTTATAATATGGGTTTCCTTTATTTCCTCAGTTTGTATATTTTTCTTTCTTTCCTCACTTAAATCATGAACATATAGAGAGTTCTGTACATAATGTAGTATTTATTGCCAGAATGAAATATCTGAGTCCAGTCATTAATATCCCCACATTTTAAGGCCCTGTTTGTATATGCCTTTGGGTCACTTTAGTGAATTTCTCTCACGTAGCTAAGCAATAAATTTGTGCGCGACAGGGTTATGATGTCATTAGTTTATGCCCGACATTAAGAACTGAGTAACACAAGATGGAAAAGTCATTCCTGATTAATTGCATCTATTCAGGAATACATTTTCATTTTCCCTTTTGTGTTGTCTCCTCCTACATTCGAGTGCCTCTCCCCTCCTCTCATACTCAATCTCTCTTTAGCATACTGCCTTTGGTCTCTGCCTCAATCGCTTTCTCTGTCTTCACACACATTCCCCGTTTTTCTGTCCCAGTATTCCCCTCACTGTCTTCTTCCCCTGCGTAAGCATACTGTATGTAGGCCATGGCTCTTTTTAAAACCTGTGTAACTTCAACTAAATATTAAGTCAATTAACTCAAGGATCACACTATTTTCTTCATTGCTAGAATCATAAAAATTAAACATGTTTTAATGGTATATTCCTTATTTGCTCTTTGACAGCTAATTTGAATTTCTTTTCTATGTTGTGGATGTTATTTTGAAATCTAGATCTGGGATTTCAAAAAAAAAAAAAAAGAAGAAAAAGCATTGCTTCCACAATTTAATAAATATCTCCACATATCCATATTTTTCTTTTGACCACAGATCAAACGCAGACCCTTCGCTCTGTTGAACATCTGTGTACGATGTGCTAGTTAACTGTACTGAAGACTGTGTGTGTGTGTTTTTGCTCATCTCACTGGACAACCAGAAGCACTCTCAAGTGCCTGAAAATCATCAGTACTCAGTGAGAAGAGTCTCCTTTGCTCTTTGTCAAGCTCCGTTTGTTTAAAATGCGCTCTGTCTTTGGTGTGACTAAGGAGGATGAATTACAACACAAGCACCTGAAAACGCCAAACAGAACATTTTTTCTTCCGTCACCTGCAGCATGAGTTTGTCTGAACGCATGCGAGTCTTACAGTACATCTCTTCCTCACACAATTAAAAGCTACGGCTAAGCATTCCCAGGTTTCTCATACAGAGACCACAGGAAGTTAAAAGCAAACACATTCCCACTGAATTCCCAGCAAATACCCACGGCACCCCACACACTGCTACTATCGCAGCCTGTAAGCTTTGAACATTTTCCCTCAGGAAACTAGCTAAACTCAGTGGGGCTGCCATGTTTTTGAGTTAAAAAATGTTTAAAGTTGGCAGGAAATTTGAAGACATAGCCAGGTTATTATAAGATATTGGACGACAATTCTTAAACACCAACTATTAAGTCGTTAAAAAACACAAACATAAGAAAATACAATTGATATAAATATCAAGTTTTGCACTTCAGTTGTTTCATCTTAATTAAAGTGTTTTTTTAATCCTTTATCTATGACTTGTCACTTTATTTGCTGAAGATGTAGACCGACAGAATACACCTGACTTCAGTCTCCCTATGTGTTACTATGTTGCCATTGTGCTTCCAATCATTTCACCAAGGAGACTCTTCATCCTGTCTTCAAATCACTGTTACTGGTGCATATAATAAATTACGCTTAGCCTGGTGGGCTTATAACACACCAGGGGGGAAAAACCTGCTGTAAGGCTTGGAAAAATAACTTAAACAGTTAAAATGCTCTTTAACACAGTAAGTAAGTTCAAATGCTAGAAATGTACCAATTCCTGGTTCTAACAGTCTGATTATAAAACTCTGAGCTGACCAATTTAAAACCTTGTCTTCATAAGTAAATAGATTAGGCATCTCAAAAAATAACATTAATTTTGAAAAACAATGGATATGTTTATTTACATTTCATTCAAAAAATAACTTGTGAAAGTGATTTAAAGTCTACTCAAATATGTACAAAAAACACTAGAAATGAAATCCTGCTTCAATTGTAATTACTAAGCAGCATGACTTCAATGGTATTTTGACCAATTATCTCAAACTTTTAATGGTACCAAACCTTGAGCCAGAAAGGCCTCCTTGCCATCACCCTAAAGTTTAGCTCTTTCCACAAATTCTTTGATAAATTCAAATCAGATCTCTAGTTTCAGGGAAAGGTAAAATGCTGGGGGTGTGGGGGTTTGTTGTTTTTTAAAATCAGCCAGGGGTGTGAATAGTTTTGCTCTTAAGTTTATTAGTATTTATTTTCACAACTCCCAAAGAGCAAAAATCCACCATATGTCCCTGATCAATTCTCCATTTCTCAAAATAAAATTCAATGTGCTTAAAGTATAAACAAACTTTCCTCTGTTGTTTTAAGTGTTAGCTGTTTATTTAAAATTCATTTTTATCATTTTGTCTGCATACAGAAATGTCAAATTATTGTTTTATAAAAATTTACATATCTTTATAATGTTTATGTCATTATCTTACCAAATTTTAAACTGTATTTGTAGATGGCAACACATAGTTTAACGGAAACCTCTTAGAAGCCTACGAATCACTAAAGGTGAGCAGCAATTATTGCAAAGAGCTAATTGTCCTCTTCAAACTTAGTAAAAAAATGTGCTATTACTAGTAAGAAAAAGCTAAAACCATGGTAATAAAGACCAAAGAACCAATCGATGCATCATTGGTAAATATACAAAAATCACATAGACGCACCAATTCAGGAGACTTAAATTTTATTCCATAATGATTCGTAAAAGATGTCTTATGCAAGTGCTGGACATTCATGGTCACTTGTTTATAACTGTAACCCTTCAAAGAATTATCAGGAAAATCAAAGCAAAGATCCCAATAAATTAGGATGGCCTGGTGTCATACATGTTTTGAACCAAACCACCATGATTTTAAAGAAATAAATCCAATGATTTTAAGCATAGTGGAGTAAATGTCACTGCCTGAGGGGGTGGGAAGCTTGCATTTGTTGATTCGACCAAACCTTCTACGTCACATCAAAGGCTGCCTGAAAACAGCTGAAGAGGAAGCAGACCTTTAAACAGGATAATGATCCACAGCACACAAGGAAATCCACCAAGGAATGGCTTAAAAAGCAGAAATGGAGGGTTAATGGAAATGGCAGAGTTAAAGCTCAGATATGAATCCCACTGAAATATAAAGGGCAGGAAATGTGAAAACCATCAAGCACACCGCAGTCCAAGTTATCTTGTTTGAACGACCGGTCAACGTTCAGGTGGCTGGTGTCAAAGACAGGTGGGCAGGAATGCAGACCGCCCACAGTAAGGTCTGTCTGCTACATGCTGTGTATACCTCAATAAAAGAATAACCTCTTAATATACTTTTAAAAAATCTAAAATGTTTGCTAAATTACTGAGTGACATTTTGTTCACAAAGTGTTTAATGTCTCAAAAGCATCTAAAATCCATAAAGGCGTCCTTCTACTTTTATGACAATATGCAGAAAAGAGATTAATCAGAACAGATGTTCTGACTAATTTCTTTTAAGATGCAAGGCCTTCCAAAAGTATTCATACCGATGGGACATGTTTACAATTTGTTATTTTACAACCACAACTACAAAGATAAATTTTTATTGGGATTGTATGTAATAGACCAACACAAAGTAGTGGATAAATGTGAAAAGGAAAGTAAGAGAGACAAGGTCCAAAGTGTATTTTTTTAATAAATAATCAGACAATCTTTTATAAGTTTACTTGTGCCTCAATTTGTGTATTTACTTACATTCTACTAGTAGCAAAATTTAATTGCCTTGACTTCATTAAAAACATGTTTATTTCACTTTGATTTGTTTATGTAGAACCTTCTAACATTACCCAATGTTAGGCACAAAAAACTAAATTCATTATCTAAAAACACGGTTCACAATCCATCAAATTTGGTCATACATAAGAGAATATTCAATTCAATTTCATTAGAATGAATGATGTTTGGGAAATACACGAATAAAAACTAGAACGAGTCTTTACTGGGATCTATATTTTCATCTGTCACACAGAGAAAAATGTCATGAGTTGTGACACAAGAGGATGAAACAGTATTACTACGACACCATTCAGAAAAGAAAAAGTTAAAATCCTGGATCAGTGACAATAGTCAGTAAAAAAATGAAAACAAGCTATTCTTCTGATTGTTTATGTGGGATTTGTCGGTTGGATGCGTTACATAAACCAAATTGGATGCAACGGAAAAATAGAGAAGTAAAAAGAGCATCTCATATTTTTATTGGTCCACATGTATTAGCTTCCCTGACTTAGGTGTAAAATAATCTTTTAATTTTACCGTGTTTCTTCTGAAAGGAAATATGACAAAGATTTGTAGTTGCACTGCCAGAGAAAATCTGTGATGGAGAAAAGAAGCAAGTTGGCGCGCCAACATCAAAGTTCTGGAGCTCGTCGACAAACATTAGTGGTCAAAATACAAAAAGAGTCTGGAATTACAAGAAGAAAAAGAAATCCTTTGATTTCTTATATTTCAATGTTTTATCACATATTTGGGAGACACCCATCAGAGTCAAATGCATTAGTTCATTAAAAAAATTAATTCTAAAACTGAGGTGTGAATAATTTATGGTATGACTCAAGCACATAAAAGTTTTAACTTAAAGAAGAAAACCTTTTGCTAGTAAGAGAAAGCAATAAAAGTTTTAAAAAATTATTCCATGTTAATTTTCATTGATATTTACATATAATAAGCTGATATAAATACATTATTCAGTGAATTAAAAGGAATGAAAAGATTCCACATTTAACGACATTAAGGCGTTCAAACAACTTGATTGGAATGGATTTAATGCAGACTTGGTTTTGAAAGATGACGCTCTTTGTTGCCGTTTTCCATCTGTACAGTTTTAATTTTTTCCATCTCCCTGATCAACTCCTACACTGCGCCTGGTGGCAAAATAAACAAAAACAAAAATGATGTTTCTGTCACATCAAATTTACATCCCAATGGCAGGAAGTAATTGAATCCTAATTAAAATTTCATCTTTACAAAAATGGCCCAACAACAATTTACAACATTAAGTTGTTGTATTGTTGAGGTTCTGATGGTAGCGACACAGAGGACTTAGTTAAAATCACTTGTTTCTTTGCGTGGGATTCCCCCCCTGCATAAATACACATAAATTACATTTCATATTTTTGTGTGTGAGGCCAAATTTCTAGAAGCGGGCTACACTTCCTTTGTCCTATTTTGGTCATTTTTTTAAAACATAATTGTACCTTGGCACTGATCACTCCACCTGTACACCCGCTTCCCCTTGTGTTGTGTATTGTTGAATTTGTATCAGGCAGCCAGCTCTTTTTTAATTAACTGTCTTCACAAAGCCGGCGTGTGTTGATGTGTGCGTGTACATGCTTGTGTGTCCCTCCCATGTGTGATATTAGTATGCCAAGCAGGAGGACAGGCAGCTAGTTCCAATATCTTGTTGTTTGGCATTGATTCAATGTCAGCTAATTGTCACCTTGTGCATGCACTTTAGTTTGTTTGGGTGTGTGTGCATGTAAATACGTGCGTTTGGGTCTAAGTGTCCTTATTAACTTTAAAAAGCTTTGAAAAGCAGACCTTTTACCACTCCTCACTTCGAAAATGGAACAGAAATAAGTCATTGGGATGTCCCGTGTGTCACGTTGTGTGAGTGTGTTTAGTGAAGTGAGTGTGTGCCCAAGTGATTAACCAAGTGCTTCATAGTCCCAGTGGGAGTCTAAAATCTCAGGCATGTTATTGTCAGATGTGTGTGTCTGTTTGTGTGAGTGTGTGTTCCAAAAGTGCCTTTTGTCCAATCCCCTGTAGAGTGCAGTTAACGATATATCAATTATATTAGCACTAGCTGGGTTTAATGGGAATTATGATCACAGCTGGACATGCGGACAACTTGTTGATGGTTAGATGGAGGTTATTTTAATACAAATGACTGAAAAATGTGTGAATGCTTCAATGAAACAACCAACCATGTTTCTTTTGTTTTCATAATGATAGGCTTGTATTGAGCATAAAACTATTTTCAGCATAATATTGTCTTTTATGTTACGCTACACTTTTATATTTCTAAACTTAACATTTTGATATGTTGGGCTCATTTTATTTACCTAATAATCTTGTAAAAAAAAAAGCTACTTCAACATCTTTTTCATGTTAAGGAATTGGGCCAGGGTTTAGGTTTCTGTGACATCTTTAGCAGACATTTGCAGAACATCAATAATTACTTGACTGTTAAAACTTGCAGTGTGATGTCATTTACACTGTCTAAGAGGCTGGCAGCCATTTGCGGTTTGAGGTTTGACTAAATTAATTATTGCCACCCTCCCTTCTGTCTCGCCAGATGTCTGGATGCCCTTTAATTTTCTCGTATGTTGTCTCACATTGTGCAAGACATTATGTGAAAGGCTTTATTTATTACCATTATCGTGCTCTATTTAGTGATAGACTGAACAGGTTACTTCATACTTACTGTACATTTAGAGCAGCCTAATCTAATATACAGGAGCATCTCAATAAATCTCCATATCTTTGGAAAATGAATTTATTTCACTGATTCAATTCTGGTAAAGGTGAAGCTCATACATAGATCCATTGCACCTGGAGACATTTATTTTATCTGTTTCTAAGATTATGGGTGGTATAAATTTATTTTCATGCAATATTAGAATTAATGTTAATACACAAATATTAAATTAGTGAAAGTATGTAAGCCCAGTTTTGGTGCTTTCAGCAGTGTGGGTGGCTCCAAGTGCTTCTGGAAAACTAAATTAGCATCTTGATAAATTTGACCAGCACAGGGAAGCATGGAGGGCTGGAACACGGCTGAGCTGACTTTGGACTTGAAAGAAAGTAGCAGTGGACCAACACCAGCACATGACATGGCTCCTCAACTCAACACCGAGAGTGGACACTTCCCTCTGGGTTTGGGTCATTTGAATTCTGTGCCTCTCCTCTCTTTTTCCAGACTACAGGACTTTTACTTTAATGACAAACGAGGGCCTTGGAGCACTGAGCAACTATCCAGTCTTATTTCTCTTTAGCCCAGCTAAGAAACCTCTGACATTATCTGGCCTAGCACAGTCCTGAACAGTTGCAGCCCAAATTCCAGATATGGCTCTTTCTCACTCCAGTCACTCACTTATGAGCTTTGCTGTACAACCCTCTCAATGCTCTGGTTATCCCAGCTGCTTCTTCACCTTCATCTCCAACATTTTTCCTTCCACTCATCTACTAATAAGTTGGAATAAGCAATCTGAGTTTTACGCTTCTTTAGAAATTACTTTTTTGTAGATTTGCTCTTCTAGCAGAGGGTCTTATGGAAATCTGCCAAGTCAGCAGCCTTCTGCATGTTTGTATAATAATGTAACATTTCAGTATATTAAAAAAAAACCAACATTTTATTAAACATTTATAATACTTTATATGTTTGGGGAGCTGATTCTGGGGTCATAGTCATGCAAATTAATACAGATAAACACCTGGAATATCTTCTTGTGGGTAATGAATCTAATGAGTTTCAACTGCAAATCAATTAACTTTTCAATTATATAATAATTTATGCACACGTCTTGTAGATTCTAAAGAAGGGAGATATAATATATGATACAGCAAACAATTTCAAAACTCGTTTTTTGTGAAAATTGGACCATCTTAAATTTCATGGCAGATAAGCTGAGAATGAAAACGCGCGCACACACATTCAGGAAAAGAAATTGGACTTTAAGTTAAATCACAGGTGATAAGAAGCAGTTGCTTCAATCACAAACAGCCTAAAAGACCCTCTATCACATTCATCAACACACACGATTCCCCCTCAATCACACTTTCACTCAAATCCCTTTATTTCCAGGCTGACAGCTGGCATACATGCCTGCATACTGATACAGATGCCAATGCCAAACATACTCACTCTCATCCTCACACACACAGGCACACACACACAAACACACCACGAAGTAAGTCTATGTTATTCAGAATGGACATGCTGCTGAAATGTGCTATACAAATAAAATTTGATTGATTGATTGACTTATAAAAGGATTTTCAAAACTGGAAACATTTTCTTAATTTCAGGGTGATGATGAACTTGTGCATGGAGAGGGAAACTTTAAAAGACTCTTGGAGGGGGAAAAGCATTTCCAACAGGACTGAGGAGAAGTCCTCACAAAGAGGGCATTGATAAACAGAGTGGGGGAAATTTAACACTTTCTGCTTGATCTTTCTCCGTAGCTCAACTCCAGGAACTTCCAGTGCACATCACCTGCTGCACCACCGCTGATGCACAGTATCAGCCCCCACCATCAACCCCGAAGAGAACTGCTCCGCCACGAAAATCACGAATAACTCCGATCACGGGATTTCCTCTGATGAAAATCCCTTCCTGTCCGTCTGTAGACAGAAGGCTAACACGGGCTGAGCCTGCTGTCAAGCAGAGAGGATTTCTAACTCTTGCAGATGCTAAATGTGATCTGGCTGGTGTGGTGATTCATTCTGGAGTGGCTTGTGTTGGTTTTGCTGAGAATAGGAGGCCCTCGTCGCTCCAGATGTAGCACTGTGTCCAACTTGGCCGCGCAGCGCTCTCCCACCTCTCGAATGCGCAAACACAAAACTGTGCGGGCTTTAGTATCACGAACACGCACCGCCATGAAGACAAGACACACACGCAGAGGACTCGGACCTGAATGCGCGTGCGCAGCCAATCACACTCTGCCCGCGCACGCGCGCCCATCAAGCCTCCGTGTAGAAACTCCGTCACTCTCACATACCGACTCTGACTGTTGCTGCGGAGGTCCACGCATCACCTTCTTGAATCCGCGCACACGCAACGTCAAAATAAAATAACAATTAAAAAAAATAAATAAATAAAAAAAACACTGTGGCAACCTTCAACTCGCGCGCTCACGCAGTTACGCTCGCATGCGAGACGCAGATCCGCTAAAAACTCACCACTGGACGGGGAGAAATCCCCGACGAGGAGCCCCAACAGGAGGAGAAGCGGGAGGTCGAGTCTGAGTCCCCCCGATTTCTTCCCGATCGTCCTCCTTCTCATCAGTGGCGGCAGCGTCTCCGGCGCTCCCAAATCCGTCATTTTGCTGCTAAATAAATCCAAGCTGGCTGTTTTTTAAAGTCCTCTCCCCACCTTGCCGCTCTGCTTGGCTGAATGAAGCGGAGGGTGGGGGGGTAAAAAAAAAAAGGCAGCCCCTTTCCTCTTTTTTTTTCCCCTTATTAACAGAAAAGAAAGAAAGATCAATCACGAATATCCCTCTCGCACATGTCCATGTTAATGTTTGGACAGGACAGCAACCGGTGACGGGTTGACGGTCTAAGATCGGGCAGCACGCCGCTGGTGTGAGCTGTCATAGCAGAGAGCGAAGGAGAGAGGCGAAGAGAAGGAGAGATTCAGTGGAAGAGAGGAGAGAGATGGTCGGTATAGGTCCGCACAGCCCGGCGCGCCAACAACGACTGAGACTGGTGGAGGTGGAGGGGGAGGGAGAGAGGCGCAAAGAGAAGCAGAGGTTGGTCTGAGACGGGAAAAGAGAGAGGGGGGGGGGACTGGAAAAGAGGAAGAGGAAAAGCAGGTGAAGATATTCGCGCAAACAAGAAGAGAGGGTAGAAATGATAATGAAGGGAATAAAAGAAAGACGAGGGCAGGAAGGTTGAAGCAAAAGAGCGAGAAGAGAAAGGAAAGGGAAGTGTGAGAAAAGTGAAAAGGGAAGAGAAGAGAACAATGTCAAGGAGCAAGGCATTAAAGAAGCTATAAACAGGAGAAAGAGGCTAATTTGAAGAATGAAAGGGGGTATGGTAGGAGGGTGGCAGGAAATTAAAAAAGGAAGGGAGGAGATGGGATGCAGAGGGGAGAAGCGAAAAATGCAAACATGGGGGTGCAAAAGTAGGAAGTTAATGGGGGGGGTTCAGCGGATCAGCAAATAACTCCATAAGCTTCAACACATATGCAACAAATATCCCACTTTCCTCATCACCTGGGTTGTTTCCATAATCACCACTTGATAGTGTCTGTCTGACTAGACCCCAACGAGAGACACAAGCCAGTTATTGATCCCAACTCCCTGGTGGCATGTGTGAAGGATCACACTAATAAGATTACAATGCTACAAACACATCATGAAGAATTAGCCGACTGAGCCAGTAAGACAGCCAAGAGCAGCTTCACTTTAGATTTGTCCTTAGAAAAGGAGTGAAACGAAGGCCTTCACTCCATGACAAGAAGAAATGTAACTTTGTGACATCCCTCTTAACTCTTTGTGGCGTAGAGATGAGGATTCATCCCTTGTTATCGTCCCCACAGCAACGCTCAAAAGTTGCCTCCTACTTTAATAACTTTAATCAAACATTTTGTTCATCTCACATTTGATCAAATATTTACTCTCCAGGTTATGAATAATCCTCATGATTCGTTTCAATATTTATCTATATGAGAAGAAAGATTAAATTCAAACAAATCCATGTTTAGACATCCTAACGTAGGATTTAGAGGCTAAAGTTGTCTGTGTTGTGTTGTTGTAGCTCTTCTTAACAACATTTTTCACAATAATGTGTCACTAATCACTCATGTTGTAGATCCACATAAGCAGATTTCAGATAGTTTACCTCAACTTGGATGTCTTATCTGGTGTGTTTCTGTGCAACTTGATTCAGGTGTGTTGGACCTGAAGACATCTAAAAGCTGCAGGACATCGACCCATGAGGCCCAGAGTTGCCTTAGAAGAAGGCCCTCTTTTAGTTAGTGACTGTGTGTGTGTGTGTGTGTGTGTGTGTGTGTGTGCGTGTGCGTGTGCATGTGTGTGTGTGTGTGAGTGTGGGTTGAGCCATTTCACAGCATTACTGTGAGTCATCCATCAAGCTGGTAGCTCTCTGTACATTGGGCTACTTCAGTCATTATATATATGTGTGTGTTTGTGTGTATGTGCTTCATTCTTCATGTTTTCAGCAATATATACAATGTAAAAACGACTATATATACATGTGATAAAAAGTTCAGACAGAGACAGACAGACAATTTGCGGTAAACATAGTTCAACACCACGGACAGTTCCCTACCACAGCTCAGTGTAGTACGGCTGCCATCTTCTGGTCAACAATATATTGCAAGAGAAAGACTAATGAAGCAGAAATAATAATAATAATAAAAAAAAAACCTATAAAACACCAGTTTAAACTACATGGGTTTTACAATGTTTGTATATATGCATGTGATCATAACTCCGTCTTCAAAGAGTAACGTTTGTCAAAGTGGTTCTGTTTTTGCCCATTATCTTCACGACTGGCTCGGATCGGAGTTCAAAGTTGGCTAAAGTTTATAATGTCTTCTGGGACTAAGCTAACAAATTCCCTTCTCAAAGAGCACCATGCCATTGAATAAAAGCTCTTATGTCTTTGAGGGCGCTGCTGTTTACTGCGGGTGCAACAGGAACATGAAAAGGTACACGGTGCCAGGAACGATCGTGCATCTATATTAACAGGATGGAGTTGAAGAGCTTTGCATCCTAATTGATGAAAGAAGAGAGGAAAACTACTAGATAAAGTAAGCAATCAATGACACCAACAACATTCTTAAAAAAAACACAGATGAGCTTTTATGTTTTCAGGTTAAGTTCTTCTGTTACAGAGAAACTGAGATACTTCGGATGGGGAAAGAGCATTAGCAAGCAGATAGCGCACAGACAGTGTGGATGTGAACTGAAAACCAAAGAATGAAGCAAAACATCTTATTGCTGCAGGTAAAAATCAATGCATTTTATTTTAGCCCTCATTATCCCAAAGATATTAAAAAAGCACACCCAGGTATAAACTATAATTTTCTAAAATGTTTTGAGAAAACCCTGCCAGAAATGTATGCTTTAACAAGGCGGCCTCATTAATATACAAGCTGAACAAATTTTTCCCTCTACATTTTTTTTAATTGAAAGAATTTAACATATTGTTCTGTCTTAATTGCACAAATCAAAACTTGCATTACATATTATAATATAGCACCGATATCCAACCTCACAATATGTACAACCACAGATAAAGTAAACTGCACAAATATCCATGGTCTGAACAGCCTAATCAGTAAAACTGAATGAATTGTCCCCACTTGCCAAATTTAGGTCTGGACTTTGATTAGGCCATTCTGATACACTAATGTGTCTTGATTTAAACATTTGACATTTTTGAATATCAACATGAAAAAAGGTTGTGAATCCTTTTGCAGTGGATTGTATGAAATGTAATAAAGATACATTTTTGCCATTGAAATTTGTAATAAAAAGAGTTGGAAATATTCAGTAAAGTTTTTTAAATATATTTTTCTTCAAAGGTTCGAGGGGTAAAAGGGCTAAAGCTCTAACAGAGACCGCCTTCATCTTTTCTCCATCATAGAAAGAAAAAGCTCACATCAAAGTATATAAAGATGAAATATTCCAGCATTTCAAACAACATCTTATAGTACAATAAAATATACATTTTACTGTCTGCTCAGCATTTGGTTTTGCAGTCAGCACTGACCTCTGCTTCAAGATTGCAGCAGACTCACAAAATCTTTATCTTTTTGTGGAAACCAGTGGGTGTGTCTTTCACTAATGTCAGATAATAAACAGAATTTTCCATTTCAGTACCTTATTGCTGTACAGTTATTAGGGTTAATGTGAAAATACCTTTTAGCTCCAACACTGAGAAAGCTTATTGGAATTTAAATGGTATGAAAATAAAAAATATGCATGAATCCGAGTCAAATATTTTTGACTCGGATTCAGTAATTAGCAATTACTGGCTAATTGCAGTAATTTTTAACACATAATAATCATAAGAATGAACTAAGAATGAAATCCCTTCAAGTAATATGGGAGGATTTTGGCCACAATCTTGTTACTATGAGGAGAAACTGAATTGGAGTCTTTACTATGGTAATCTCTTTTTAAAACCAAGAAATACTAAGAAGGGAAAGATTAGGGATTTTTTTTTTTTCAATGGCCATCTTTAACTTACCTATAATTTGGTTTATTGTTTAAGTAAAAAAAAATGAAAAGATGTTTATTTTGCTTGAACAATTCACAGTGTTAATTTACTTATGAATTTCCCATTAATCTTTAGGTTTGTAATTATGCAGGGTGGATTGACTGTACAACATCAAATTTAAAATAATTTTAAAAACATGAACCGAGTGATGTTGGTCAAAATCGGGTCAAAATTATTCAAGCAGGGTCAAAAGTAAACATACAGTCCAGTTAATATTTGATTGAATAACCAATAATAAGTTGCAGTTTCACCAACAAGTTGCTTCTGCTTTTATATTTTAACAATCTAAGGGCTGGTTTGGATCTTTTCGCAAAAAGAAACATCTGTGAAAGATCTGAATAACTTGGATAATCGTCTGTCCAGGATCTGAGGATGGTAGGCTCCAAATGATCTTTCAATACAACTTTTTTATGTTACGATGAGCTTCTCAGTTTTATCCCGTTTTTCTGAGTATAGGTTTATCAATGAAGTAAAAAAATATATTTTTATCCCGACACATTATCTAACCTGTACAGTCAGTATTGCTCACCAACCAGGTGGTACATAAATACATGTATGGTATATATTTGACCCAACATATAATTGACCCAATATATGATCTAAATCTTAATTTCTGCATGACAACTTAATAACTGGAGACAATAAGTCTCCAAACATGTTCATTTCTTGACAAACATAATTTATTGTAAAATTTGTGAGACAAAATATTATTTTCATAATAATTTTATGTGTTCATAAATGTCATGATTAAAACCAACCAACCAGCTGGTTGTGATGACCCTAAATGCGATTTTACGTTAATTGTCGCTATGCGATTCTTAATTTTATTCTGTTATTGAAAACTCTTAGAGCTGATTTCAAAATCGTACATTTTTTTGTATTAATAAAAGCGTTAGGCTTCTCCTTTTGTTTATTTGTACTGTACAAACAGTGACATTAAGCTCATTTACTGCAGTTTAAAATGAAAAGATCAGTTTTTCAGTATGTAGCTGGTGTGCTTGCTTAAAAGTCGTACTTTATTTAAATGACTTGAACGCTGGGTATCCCTCAGCATAGTGTATCTTGCTAAGTCAGGGTCAACAGTGGAGGACTTTAATTGACTTAACTTGAGTCCCTGAAGACTAAGAAAACCAGAACATTTTAATGAGTGTAGGTCCAAGGTGAGTCCCTTTATTTATTTAAGTCGTGAGAAAAAAGTTTCAGACATCTTTTTTTAGATGGGTATGTTGAGTGCTGGATCCCATCCAAGTTTCCTTCAAGTGTCTTTGCAGTCAAACACAATGCACGCAGTCTGGAGGGAAATTATGTGCTCCGTGATGTGTATTCAGGTATTCACTGTGTGTCAGCATATGTGTGTGTGTGTGTGTGTGTGTGTGTGTGTGTGTTTAAGTCAGAGTTAATAAGGAACATACCTTTTTGACTGTAAAAGCTCAAGGTTTAAACATTATGGTGTTTCAAATGGCAAAAATCTGGCGGAGGTACAGAAGTGGAACAAAACTGAAGCAGTTTAAGACAAAGATCACAGACTGATCACAGAGCCAACTTTTTTAGAAAGTCAGATGTTTAAAAAAAATAAAATAAAATAGTGGAGACATAAAAGAAAAGCCAATGAAGAAGCGGAGAGAAGATATGCCAAGAGGATGCAAGACTGATGTTGATTCTGGAAAGTTCCCAACAAAAACACCTGGCCTCCTAATTAAAATTTCAACTCTTCTTCTCCAGTAAAAAACGAGTCCTTTGTGACACATGAACCTGGGATACACCCGCTGATTTTAAACACAACATAAAACCCTTAATTAGCTACAGGAAATGAATAACTACACCAGGTTCAACATCTTGCTGCATGTTTGGCACATCCTTATGAAACCATAGTCACCCTGCAGATTTGGATATCAGCAGGGCTTTTATTAAGGATTGGTTTGAGGGCTGTAACAACCAACATCTTGGCTTTAATTGACTGAAAGAGATGGATAGGCATTATATTTTACATGCATCATGGGCTGTTTGGAAAGTAATGATGCCGATCAACATTTATGCTCACTAAGGTGAAATTTAAAGGAAGATAACCTGATCAGACTGGTTTGGAGAAACAAAATAGAGGTAAAATTACAGTTTGTTTGAAATTATTTACATTGTACCAATTAAAAGCTAAAGGAAAAATTACATAAGGAACATTATGCATAAAAAAGATCAAATCTCTTCAGTTTGCAAAATTCAACTATAGGTGCAAATTTATTTCAGATCAATGAAATCCAGGATCCAATTGAAATTCTAGTGCAAAAAAATCTAATTCAGTTAATCACCTACTTTCTTATTGATTTTACATCTGAGCAAGTGTTGCTGATTTTGCTCAAAGTTGAGCAATCATGTTGCAACAGCGGAGCAAAACAACTCTTTATTAACAGGAATAAACCTCCAGCAGAACCAGATCAGGATGAGTGACCCATCTGGCCCAGTGATCATTATTAATATTCACAACTTGACTGTACGCCACCTGGGCTTAGATCAAATAAACCGACTATTACAAATATATATTTATGCTTGAGGTTTGATTACTATCAAAACATGTGTTGCTCTAAAATTCAAAGTATAGGAACATTTATATTAGCTTTGAATGTTTCAGTGCTTTGAGGCATTCAAAGTGTCCCAATCAGTTGGCTTCGTAACAACAACAGAAAAATAATTTCTCATTCTCACTAGATGCTAAACAAATCTTTACAGGATAAAAAAAAAAAAAACACAGAATTGAGATCAAAATAGGAGTGGGTCTTTCCGGTCCTTCGGCACTGGGTTTGTGCTCGTTGCAGAGCAGTGTTTCTTAATGTCGGACCTCAGGGAACACTGCCCTGCATGTTTTAGGCGTTTCCCTTCTAACAAGCTTCTGCAGCACTTAATGGCATTCAGAGGAGGTCATGCAATCATATGAATCTGTTCTGGAACAGAGACGCATGTAAAACATGCAGGGCAGCGGTCCCTGAAGATCGGACTTAAGAAACACTGTCGTAGAAGAATCACTGGATTTAAACGAATGAATAATGAGCTGAATAGTTTGGACCTTGATGACGGAGCAAAGAGATAATCTAAACCCTTTAAATTAGCTGTCGGGACACATATTTCAAATGTACGTATATTACAGAGAGGGCTGAGCTCTGAAGACTGACTGGACAAGAACAGCAAACTACAACCAGTATAACAGAAAAAGTGCAAACAAAAACAAAAAAAGCACCGTCATAACGGCTCTCAGTCAGAATAAAAATAGTTTGATCTGATTAATTATTTGTTAATTACTGCGAAACCAAATCTAAAACGTACTGTCCACTGATTTGATCTGTCTAACGCCGTGGAGATTAAAAATTTCTTCCAAGAAAACTTAGATGTAGAGCTTTGTGGCAAAAGTGTTGGCTTATTAAAACAAATAATCCTGGTCCTAAAGGGCCGGTGTCTTAGACGTCTCCCTGGTCCAACACACTTGAATCCAAGAGGTTTTTCACTTCTTTCTAATAAAAACCTCTTTTTTTTAGTATCAGGCCAAGAAATCTTTCAAAAAGGCCCCATCCATACAGCTTGAAGTTGTAGCTCAGGTTAAAGGTGGCTATTGGCTGAAGCATATAAAACACTTATAAATTACATTTCTGTAATTTTATTCAAGAACTGACGGGAATATGTTTCAAGCATTTATTTCTGCTGACTTTGATGATTATGGCTCAAACCTAAAGTATTAGCTGTGGTTGAGTTTCATTAAAATATTGAATATGATCAATAGATAGAATAATAATCCATGGCCTATTGAGACTTTTTAATTGACCCTTTCTACAAGAAAGGCAACCCACAACATAATTGGTAAAGAAGCTTTCTGTTCACTGAATGCTTGATCCAAGAATATTAATGGAAGATTAAGAGGAAGGACAAAGCCTGGTATAAAAACAATAACTGAACTCTGAAAAGGATTGTGAAGCAAAAGAGGCTGGAGAGATTCAATAGAGTTGGTCCTTCCAGAACCACCAGACATACAGTATCTAGTAATTCAAGTCGCTCCAGAAAAAGCATCTTACCTGAGCAAAGAGACTAGACTGCTGCTCATTAGCATAATGGCCTCTTTTCAGAATAAAGCACATTTTCATTATGAAATCAAGGTCCCAGACTCTGAAAGAATAGTGTAAAGTGGCACAGAAACCATGTTGCTCGCATTCCACCGAAAGGTCTTCAGAGGGCAACCATGTCATCTGCTGGTTTTTGTCCTCTTTGTTTTATCAGTCAATATTAGAGCACTTCATGCTTCTCTCTGCTGACAAGCTTTAAATATGAGCTGATTTAATTTTCCAGGTGGCACCTGCTCACGCTGTCAAATTACCAAAACCCGTTTTAATGACCATGGCATCATAAAGCTTGACTCGCTAACAAATTCACCTCACCTAAGGCCTAAAGAGAACCTTAATGCACAAGCTGAAGGCTCTTATTAAACCTACATGAGCTTCCATAACAAAACAAAGAAAAAAACTGATCACTTCCAACAAGAAATAGACTAACCAAATATTTAGTGTATAAACTCCTGACAAAATGGTAAAGACTACATTTTTTTAGAAAAGTTGACTCTTTAACAATGTCAAAATGTATAGCATCTTATTATTTTAAAGTTATTCATATTGCTTTAGCTATTGCTTGACATGCTATCCAGGGTTTGTTTGTGATTTCCTTGTAAGTACTCACCATTGCTTGTTGAGAACAGGTGCATGGGAGCGGCTGGCCCGTCACTTCCTGTTTGTATATCTGGATGACGTCACTGATTACATCACTGGGTGAAACCAAGTGAAGGATTTTCTTCTTCTTTTTCTTTTTGCACAGTATTATTTGTTCTCTTCAAAGTAACTTTGAGCATGGAGTGTTTTATTTTACAAACCACTTAGTTTTGTAGACGAGTTTGTAAATTTGATTAATAATCTTATTCTTGTTTCTTTGTTTACATTAGTCAAATGGAACAGGCTGAAGAGGCTGAGGTGTGTACAAACGGTAAGCTTTTGTCAACTAAGAGCTTAGTTGTGGATTTGAACTTGAAAAAAAGCAAAAATGATTTTGAGCCAAGTTAAATTATATACGAAGAGGAAATGGCAAGAGCAGTGGGACAGCGGAGGCAAGGCAAGATATTATTATCGTATCCAAAATAAAGGCTGTGAATTTAGCAAAAACACAAAGTTGATGGTGTCATATCAAAGATGAGATTTGGTCACATTGGATTAAACAGCATGCTTGAAATAATCACTAAACATTTTTGCTGGATTAAGTGAATATTGTGGACAAATTGAAATAGGGGAGCATATATCTTTAGATTGTAATAAATATTCAAATGAGACAGATGTATTAGTCAGAAAACTTTACAGCAGTAAAAGTAGATTAGGGATAAGGGAACTACTTCAAAGATAATGGGATAAAGTTTTTGTTAACTTTTATAGTTATTTTTAAAGAACGGGTACTTTGAAGATGATATAATGTGGATCAATACTCAGATATATAAGGTGGCAGTAATTCACCTTGAAGATTATTATTGCCAACCTCAATGAAAACACAAGAAGAAGAAGAACTGAGTGTTTAAAATCGCAGAAATTAATGTTAATGAAAAAAAATCCACCAAGAAGAAACTATCTGCTGATGCTGTCAACCTGCCACCTTTCTTAATACTTGTACTCCACCACATCACAATACTTAGACATACATACACAAATGTATGTCTAAGTGGGGTGAAATGTGATGAATATTGTGTATTAAAAGGTCTACTTAACTAAAACAAGAGTCTACAGATAGGTTTAAAATGCTAAAATACTCATACATGAACTACAAATAGTCTTAAAATTGAGTAATTGTGTTTAAATTCAAATAGGTTGTGTTGTCCTTGACCCTTAGCCCTCAGTTGTGAAGAAGCTGCTGCAGAAACCAGACATGTGTTACTCTGGACAATGAGACATTTTCCAGTTCTGAGCCATTTGCAATAACTGGGGGGGGGGAACTGACGACAGAACAGAAGTGTAGATGAAAATACAAATTAGGATCCCAATGAGTTAAGTTGGGGTGACATGGAAATGTAGAGATGGGAATTCAGTGATGATGATGATAATGAAAAAGCTGCGTGATGAGCAGGCAGGCTAGTGGGAGGCAGAGAGGAGGTGTAAGAGGGATAGAGGAGCAGGGGATTGGAGTGGTGGTAATGATGATAGCACGGGACGATGAGACAGCATTAAATTAGAAATGATTTGCAAGACGAGAGGGGAAGCAAGAAGCTCCTTCTGTGATGATCTAGATTTTTGGTTTTTTTAAATGTGGAGGAGGAGAGTAAGCAGGTACTCAAATACAGAGAGGAAAAGGAGCAGTGAGAGTACAAGGAAGGAGGGAAGGGCAGGAAGAAGGAAGACAAAATGAATGAATACACAAAACGTAATGTTGACTGAGAGATTTCCCGTTAATTGCATATTCCCAGTGATTACACAGTGGGATGCTCTGCTGCATGAGAATAACTTTCTCCAAGTCTGTTCACACACACACACACACGCACACCCACCCACACCCACACACACACACACGCACACAGACTTTAATTTAAAAAAATTAAAAAAACAGCATACATGCACTTACTTTCATCGTGACTTCCTTCATATCATTTTTAACATTTCCTAAAATTATGACATAAAATTGTGGTTTTAAGTCAGAGTTGCAGTCTCTCCTTCCAGTTGAGCAGTGGTTCATGTGGATTAACTAAAGCTTTTAAACTGACAAGATAACCATTTAACGTTCAGCTCACAATTATAGAAAACCCAATCTCATGCCTGGTTCACACAGCAAGATATTTATGAATGAGGAGAGCCAAACCGGTGTGTTCAGGTTTTAAAATTTTGCTTTAAAAACACAGAGCAACTTTCTACCTTGGTTAAAACTAAGGAAATATGTAGCAACATATTGCAGTGATGAATAATCTTTCTACCAAAGCACAACTCGTTTATTTATATCTGAATTACCATTTGAAACAGAATGACCACTTTTAAACTTTCATGAATATGAAATCCTTTGAAACTGAGAATCTTTAGACATGTTTGGTTGGAGAGTGTAAAATATTTTCCTAAAACATGTTTTGGAAAAAATAAAAATTTAAGTTGAAATGAGAAGTTATAATTCAGCTTTCATTATGACTTCTTTCAAACCATTTTTAGCATTTCCTCAAAAAGCCAAATATATGATTGAAGTCAAAGAGTAAACTATTATTTGAACTGTTTGATCAGATTTTAGGCTTCAGTTTGAGAAGTGTGTTTTGTCTTTGTGTTGAATGCAAATCCTTATCTTTAGAGGTCTGCAGAATTTATTGTCACTCCTGAAAGGAGCTCCAGAGTCTAAGAGCAAGGTGCTGAAAGAAGAAGTGGACTGACTAAAAATATCTCTAAGGTATCTATAATACAGGGGGAAAAAAATCATCCTGGGAGTGTTACAAAATGTGTGTAAGCACAGAATCCCAGTGCTACCAGCTTTTTTGTACATGCCTGAAAGTATCCCGGCACTGGGGGAGAAATCATAAAAGTCATCAGAGTTAGCATGCAGAGAGAGATGATAAATATTCAATTATTCTTGTAAGTCAAGTCGACAGACGAGCTGTCTATGAATATCAGGTGAAAGTCAGTGGAGAAGTGAGCATGCAGCAGAGGTTCACAAATACCAATTTATTAGACTTTAAATTGTTTCATTAAAAGGAAAAGCTGCACAACAGAAGGGGTGGAATCGTTTTTCTGTGTTTTTGTGCAGCTATTCATTCTGTTTTTCAGAAATATATCATCGCACAGTGGGATTTTAGAGTCTGACAGTACATCTCCTTCAACCCCTGCATCACATGAATACTCCCTCAATAAAAGAGGCTAAAATGTGATTTGGACTTATGTGAAAATCTTGTGCAAAGAGAAGATATAGGAGGGAACAGGGGTTGTGATGGCAAATGTGACAAGACAGAAAACAAATCTTGCAATCTAAACATAATTTGGTTATCCTGCATGCAGCTTAAAACCATTCCTTGCAGCTGGTTCAGAACTTATTGACAGATAAAAGAAGATATCTTGTTTAAGAGACGAAGAAACAAGTATGCCTTGATAATTTTAAATTGCTTTTTTTTTTGTAAACATCAGGACCTGGCAATATGTACTGAAAGACATCTCTATCTTTAATTCATATACCTTAAATCCTGCTATAGATCAATGATTTTTCACTTATTCATTCTGATGAGTGTGATCCTTCTGCAACAGTGTCTTCATCAACATAAAGAAAGCTTGGATTTTGATAAATGGAGAGCAGCACAGATCAAGCTCCTTCCTCACTCCGAAGGCAGGAACTGAAGTTCAGTCAGAGCTAAAACTGTTTGACCTTGCAGTTTAAGTATATGAAGGAAAATAATCAAATAGTACCCAACCCGGCAGTAATAGCCAATTGAAAATATTTGACCCTTCTTTAGTCGCATCTAGCCAAAGCCAAGCTGAGCATGTTGTCTGTCTCCCTGTTCAAGTCCATCAGTCTGATGGCTGGTAATCACCAACCTGTCGCTCTCTAATATCCCTGCATGGATACAGACACAAACTTTAAACATGTCCTTTATGCTCGTATACACACATGACATGACAGCCACCGGCCCACAAGCACACACACACCTACACACATCCACACACACACGCACGCACACACCCCTACACACACACACACACACCTTCTCTAAGATCAATTCCAATTCCCCTGTTAGAGAACAAATCAACAGACACGTTTCATCTTTTCAGCTCCTCTTACTCCTTCTACACTGTCTACTTCTCTATATTGATCTCTGTCACTCTCTCTGTCTCTGTCTCTCTCTCTCTCTCTCTCTATCCCTCTCTCTTTCTGTTGTTTACTTTCTTTCATTTTTCCCCTTTTTCAATTTTACTCTGTCACTTCTACCGCTTATTCCATGCTGAGGTTTTTCTTGGTTTTCCTTTTTCTCTCCTTCCTGTCTCCCAGCCTGTCTTCCCTTTTCGCCACTGACATAAATACCTGTGGCCTCCAGACTCCCACATACACACACACACACACACACACACACACACACACAACGTCTTATTTAATGAAGTTAATTTCCACTCTGTGAACAGCTATTGAGCCACTGCAGAGGTTGCACATATCCATTTATATTGAAAAGAGAAAATCTGTATGCCAATGTCTTGGATCTATCTACCTTGTGGCTTGTGTGGGTGATATATGCATGCATTACATGCATGGCTATTCCTCATGACAGAAGTGGTTTTCATTTACTTACCTTTGAAATCCCTGAGAGTACTTTTGGTCCTGATTTATGGAGATAAGATGTTTATAATTTTGTTTGTCTGGCATCATCTAATCATTCCTCAACTTAGACTCTGTTATGCAGAACTTCTGCTTTTGGTTTTTGTTTTCCACAAATATTTCAGTTGATGAAATTGAAGTTTCCACTTCAGTCTTTGGTGGAGATTTGTTAGAGAATGTCAGTGAACAAAGAGTATAATGAAGACAAAGGAATACAGCAGGTAGATCAGAAGTAGAGTTGCAGAGAAATTAAAGCAAGATTAGGTTCTAAAATTATAGCTCATATTCTCAAATTTGAACATTTCACAATTTAAAGTGGAAAGAGTGCAGCACAACCTGATTCTCCCAAACCGACAGGCCGTGCCAGGAGATCAAATAGGCCTGAGGTGACTCTGGAGGAGCTGCAGTCATCCACAGTTCAGGTGTGATCATCTGTAGACAGGGCGGCTGATCATCCTGCACTCCACAAATCAGGCCTTTGATTAATGGAAAAAACACAGGAAGTTTCATGCAGTTTGCAATGAGGCATGCAAGGATTACAACAAAGATGCAAAAACTTCAATGTCCAGATTGCAAAACACCCCAAAAACGTGAATAGTTTATACAATGTATTAACTTTGTGAGGCTGCATATTCCTGGCACACTTTTTAGAATTCAATTAAAAACAATCTATCAATTACCTTCCATAGTAATGGAAAGTAATTGGTAGATTTGAGTGTTAGTTTGTTTTGAGTGTTAGTTTGTTTTAATTTAAAGATAACACACTCTATTTGTGATTGAAATGCCACACAAAGTGAAGCAGTAAAGCACTTTAAAACTTAACAACTCCTTGTCTATCTGAGGTTGACAACATAAAGAAAAACATCTGAAACATTTGCAATAAGTTAAACTGAAGACACCAGATTCAGATTTCCTTGCAGGTTGTCATTGTTCAATCAGTGCCATGCTGATAATTCAACTCAAAATATTAATCCTAATTGTGCTGCAGAGCGATAACTACCTTATTGTTATCCCACCTACAGCTAAAACAGCAGCCGCAAGACAAGATGATTGAATCTGAGTTGTATCTCACAGGTAAAAAAGCACCTTCACATGCTTAAAAGGTATAAAAAAAGCAACAACATTGTTGTGGTAAAGACCTCTCAAACGTCTTAGAACAAGTACGTGAATGTTATTATGTTTCACTTTCTGAGAAAACAATTTACATGCTTACAAAAGAAGTTGAGTCACAGATGATGCAAAAGGTAGATTTTATTTTACCTGTAAAAGAAATATTGTATCCCCTACTTTATGTGTTTGTGTATTTTTAGTCTTTTGGGTGGAATGCAACTAATTTTATGCATAAACTCAGATTAAATTACAGCCGTTTCTATCAAAAATATCTCAATTAGATCCAATTTAGGCTTAGTTTCACTGCAGTCCCTTAATCTGAGCAAGAATGAAACCAGCCGGAGAGGGAAGCACTTCATTTTAGCAGAAAGAAGTTTCCAACAGAACTATTTTTAAGATGGGCAGCTATAACTACAGCAGCTAAAACTGGACCTAAGGAGGACAGGAGAGAGACAAAGCTGGAGATGTCGGAAACAAGGAGCTGCCCAGAAAATGAACAAAATAATTAGAAACAGCAAAGGGATAGATAACAACACGAACTGAACAACCTGTGAATAGCGTGGCTAAATATTTACTTGCTGAACAGCACTGGTAACAAAATCATGAATTCAAAGTTTTAAACCTTCAGATGTAACAAACTAAGGAGATCTAATCTCGTTAGATTAGGGATGATGGTGGGGTTTTCAGACTTGCAATTAAGAAAATGTAAATACATATATATGTAGATATATATTGTTCACAGAAACAGCTCAAAATGTTTACCCCTGTTTGAAAAAAACAAGTTTATGCAGCGATGACTGGTGGTGTATCCTCAGTAATGCTGGAGAATGTATTACTTCTTTACAGCTACTTCACAAATGCTGAGGTGTTTGGCTACAGGCAGCAGTAAGTAAGAGAATTAGGTGAAGGTTATTAACATTTTCATTAATTATAAAACTTTTAGAAATATACAGCATGGTGGGGCTAATTAATCTAAGAGAGAGAGAAGTTCATATTAAGCAAGTTTAAAGCAAAAAATGTCTTGCTACATATTCTTTTTCAAGTTTTTGTCAACTCATGCAAAAAATATTGTTACAAACTGGCTCTGAGATTGTGACCAAAAAAGAGGAAAAATGACACAAGATTTAGAAAACTTCATTTAAAAATAGTGTAAAATAAAACAGGAAAGACGGAGAAAATAAAACCTGATAAAGTAACCAAACTGAACTGAACTGAACTGAACTGAACAGAACAGAACAGAACAGAACAGAACTGAACTGAACAGAACAGAACTGAACAGAACAGAACAGAACAGAACTGAACTGAACTGAACTGAACTGAACAGAACAGAACAGAACAGAACAGAACAGAACAGAACAGAACAGAACAGAACTGAACTGAACTGAACTGAACTGAACTGAACTGAACTGAACTGAACTGAACTGAATTGAACTGAACCAGGACGACAAACCAAAACCTTCAGGACAGGTCAGGGGAAGGACAGGCCCAATGTCCCTCCCTGTATTTTGTGTCCATGTTAAAAAGTGTGTGATGATTGTGATCACTGCTACGTTGCTTACAGATAAACAGTCACGGTTCAGGGGTTCATTGAGATTTTTCATTGCTCTGAAGGAACTACAAAGTCCAATGATGACCTCTAACTGAAGTTACAATCAGTACCAGAAACACCACCTGAAAGTCTACTTACTTTTTCCACTAGACTCGTATGTCTAAAAACCTTAGATATGTACATAATGTACTAAATTAAATAATTAAAATAAGGCGTGTAACCCAAGTCAATGAAAATTCATCCTTTGAATATTTGCTGACTCTTGATTGCGTGCTTTAAGTCTGCAGCTTAAATGAAGTTCAAACATCTACATCCCTCAATCCCTCAGCTTCTTTGTTTTCTTCTCCTCTCTCTGTTTCTCCTTCCTAATAGTTTAAGCTTACAAATTCAAAGGTGGCTATATATATTGGGCTGCTGCATGTGATGCATTTTGATGAGGGTAATTTCATTCTTTATGCACGTAGCTGACTTTAAGATCTCGTTCTACAAAACATAACTATCCTGTAATGTTCTGGATTAGAGGCACAGATTAGCAGGTGAATGCTCATTATTAAAATTCTTCCTAAGACTACACAACTACATAACAAAGTCTAATGCAAAGTGATCAAGCTCTCACAAATGAAAAATTACAAAATGCATTTAAATTTAGCATGTGTGTCATTTGGATTCATCAATTTTACTGTGGATCCTGCCAGTATGTCGTCAACATTTAAACCTCTCGATACTGTCGGTGTCCTCTTTTCTATTTTTTAACCACTGAATCTAATAATACCTCATTTGTATTGCTTTCATGACTGAAGAACATTTATATATTGAACTGAACTCAGTATGCGAAGTGTTTCGTGCTTCTCTTAACATTATGGTTGTGCTTGTGATGGAGTGTGAGAGGTAACAGTATCCACTTTGTCTAAACTCTTTACCCGCAAATTAATCTCTGCAAGGGCAAGCAAAAAAAAAAAAAAACATGTCGCATCTTCTATTGCTCAATAGCTCTTATCTGAATCTGAGTTCACAGTCTGACAGTTAAAACGAATGGATACACAAAGAGCCGAGAACAGGCAATGTTTTGGAAAGGAAAAGTTTCAGCATCTTTGGAGGTCAAGGGTAACGCTTATAAAATTTACTTTGTCATGTTCTCGTGTTTGTCTGACGTTCTCACTCTTATTAGACGTTGAAGAATTGAGCCTTTTCAATAAATTGAATTGAGATTATCTACTGTTGCTTCCCGCTTCATTATAACAAATGCTGCAAACCGATTTTAAAATCTACTTAGGTAATTTAACGCTGCTAATCCTCAGACACATCTGTAAAATCCACCTCTCATTATTCTTTTCACAAGAGCTGTGTCAAGACTTCAAACTTTACTAATTTCTGTTCTGTTATCACGTTTAGTTCCTGTAAAATTTAGTTAAGAGTTGTAACATGCTAAGAATATGCTTTTATTAATTTGACTGCTGTGTTTCTGCACAAACTGAGATTAGATTACTGATATTGATTGTTTCTTGTCTCATTTGTAAACTCTAGACAAATAAAACCTATAAAGAAAATACCAGACAGAAGATCTGTTTCTGAATAATATTCATCAGGTGCGAGCTTAGTTTGCTGTAGTAATCATGATATGAGTGAAACATTAAATCTAACATAGACTTTACACAGAAGTCACTAAAAAAATCTGCTATTATTTCCAATCTGTAGCACAATTTTTAAACTCTAATACCTGTGAGGCATTTTCTTCAAGAAAAGTGTATTTTTTCTCTGTGTGTTTGCATTTTGGGGGTAAATCACTAAAGCAACTTGTTGCATTCATTGAAAGTTGACCCATTATTGTCTGTTGAGACTGCAAGAATTTCCTGGAAGTATTAATGCTTAATATCTGGGTGAATGTACTTCTGAAAATGTTTGTGCATGATAATTAGGATTTTGCTCTGAATTTTACTTCAGTGCTCTGTGCTGAAAACAACGATCTCTCTATAAATAATAGGCATCTCCATCTATGGCATGAAATTGTGATCATTAGACAGTATTGTTTGTTAAATCTAGCAAGACAAATTTAACGAATGTACCAATTTTATGAAATGTAGTAAATTCATATGAAATAATGTTATTACAGATTAAATATTTAAAGAAAGTCTTTATGGATTTGATGTTCCCTATTTTGTCTGTGAAGACTTCTGCTAGTAACTCAAACTTTGTTTCTGAACCTGATTCATAAAAATCAGATCAGTTATTAAGAAATGTGCTGCAGTTTTGTGTGTTTGTTTTGTGCTTATTCATATTGAACAGGATAATAATAAAAGCTTCGGTTAACGATTTCAAGGGCAGGTTGGGGTTTTGGCCAAATGGAAGGCCTTGAAGCATGGCTGGTTCAAAATTAAAGTCATTCATTAAATCAGAATATGAGTTCAGATGAGGCTTATTTGTCAGATTAAAAGTATATTTTGTAAATAACCTTCAATCAGGAATTAAACAACCTTTTCATTAAGCCCCCATTTCCATTTTTCAACTGTTATTTTATTGATCTGATATAATATTCTAAGCAGAAAATACAGAAATAAAAGCTTAACATCAGTCTGTTATTTTAGCTATAATTCATTTGGTGAACTGAGTTACTAAATCAACTTTTCAATATTATTCCAAATTATTGAATATGACTTTTCACTGAATCTTTAAAAAAAAAATAATAATAAAATCTTGCACAGCAGCAGAAGTCATACTCTGAAAAGAGGAAAAAGATATACGCGTCAGAAGAGAAGCAGTCAGCAAACCGAGCACTGAGAAAAAGCGGAGCAAAAGATGAGAGAGGTAAGAAGGTAAATTGACTTTGAGGAGGTTAAACTCTGAGTATATACCCAGAAGGGACTGATTACGATAAGAAGAAGAAATGAAGAGGAGAGCAAGATTTCATTAAGAAAATGGTGGTGAGAGACATGGAGGACCGAGAGTGTTGCCTTTTATTCTTTTGTCCTTTTTTTTGCAAGACTTAGTAGACAAGCTAATTAGTTGCTAACTAATTAGCTTGTTTTGAATCAGTAAGTCACCTTGGCCCAAGCTTTGACCTCTCAGCTAAACAGTGAATAAATACGCCCTGCAGGGCATGCAAATAAAAACACCTTGAACAACATACCTGCAGACACTTATGAAATACACATGCAGGAAAAATTGTTTTACAAGTAGAGTTGTACCACACTCAGAACTTATTACAGCAATAGTTGGGCTGATCACAACTTTGCTCACTCCTCAGTTTGTCATGTGGCCTTTGGCATCTTCAGGTGTGAACATTCACTGCAGTAAGACTTCATCCTACATGCTCAGTGTCTAAGCGGCATGTAAAGCTGCTGCAATTTATTCATTGGCTCATTCTGTCTGCTCTACTATTACCAAACATGGCGGATAGTGCATGTGAAAACAATAAAATTTACAAGACAATTTCTTCAATATCTTGCTGGGAGGTGACACTTTATGCTCATAATTCATACTTAAGAGTGCAAAACCTTTTATTTTGTGTAACAAATAAAAACATTTTGCATTTTTGGACAGATGCTGTGAATTTTGGAAAACCTTTTGACTTGAAAAATTAGATAACAGATTAATCAGAAAGAAACACTGTAAAGCACAATCTCACTACACTTCAAATATATTTGTGAATAATATGAATGTAAATATTGGGATCTTAACAGTCGTTTGCAACATTTCAATGACACTATGCTTTATTTTTGATATATCATAAAACATATATAGGTTGTTATACTGGACTTTTGGAGGATTTTGTATTATTATTATTATTATTATTATTATTATTATTATTATTATTATTATTATTATTATTATTATTATTATTGTAATATGTTTTATTTCTCAGCCCTCTCGGTCATTGTCCATTAAACAAAAGATAAACTCCTTCTCTAAACATTCAAACTCTCTCCATCTCTCTCATTTAAAGCCCGTCTGTTTGAACCTGTTGTCCCGTCTCTCTCTCTGTAATTCACCCACAAACAAACATGCATATGAAGAGACTTTCCAGGTGTTGCTTTACTGCAATAACAGACTTATAGCTCCCAAAGTGTAATCAGGTCTTGCCTCATTGTGTCTTAAATCAGATTACATATTACTGTAATTGTGCAGCACCCAGATTGAATTACACTATGAAACACAATTAGCAGACGCAGCTCAATTATTTTAGCCTGCATTCAGGAGCAACGTGTTGAAAATGATTTCAGGTTTTAACCTTCCTTAAAACTGGGAGGAGAAGGTTTTGTTCACATTTTAGAGGTGAAATGATACATTTTAGGTAATGAAATCACAGTGTTGGTGTTGCATCTTCTGTAGCTTATTCTGGTATTTCAATAATAAACAAAATGGAATTAAATCCAACTTTAAATGTATCTTTTGTTATGGCACATTAGAGTCTGACCTGACCTTTTTCACAAAAAATTATGCACCTCTTAAACATTTTTTAGGAAGCCAAATACATTATGTTTGTGCCTCAGTTTATTTTCCAAAAATGAACTCTATTTTTATTTATTTTATTTTTTTAGGCAGCTTTGGGTCTATAAATACTTTAGTGAAAGTGAATCCAAATTTAGCTATGTTTATTATCATTTTCTCATGGCATGAAGTGCATTCCTTTTAAGGAGGTGAGACGAGATGGATCAATGCTTCTTGCATTCTCAGAGAGCCACATCCCACATGAAAGGTAGCTCTCAGTGCACCACTTAGTTTTTCAGAGTGTCAGAGGTGAAGCTCTTCTCTCTGGCCTTAGGAACACCAGACTGAAGCATCATGCCCTGTGTGATCTCCACAGCTGACTGCACTCTGCACTTATGCCAACACCTCCCAAAAATAAACTCCAGGATCCTGAACAAACTTTTTTGAAGCTGTTTTATTCCTTTCCTAGCCATATCATCATGGTCTTGCTGCTGCTTATCCTCTCAAAGTATTTATCTGTTGGGCCGCTGTAAAAAGGGATTCGGTGTAAACAGCATGCACTGAAACACTTTAACCCATAAATGCACATATCAGACTTTTTGTAATTTGCACAAATAGATAGATAAATGTATTTTATTTCAGTCCAAATCACATTAAAAAGAAAGACAATCAATAAAAAAAGAGAATAAAAAGTACATACTAAAGGCCCCTAACCATTCAGGAGGCAGTGTCTTACTGCCCTATATTTAATGTTAGTCAATAATAGGAAGATCCTATTATTAGACTTTTTTAAACTGCAAATGAATTTAGACATGCATTTTCTTAAAACAACCATCAAAGAGTTGACAGAGCAGATCCAAACAGTTCACTGGCACTGGTCCATCTGGGCTTTTTTTAACAAAAGTCTTCAGTCTACAGTGATGCCCAATATGATCTAAACAAGTTTAGTTTCATTTCATCAGAATAGAGTCCAAACTTACAGAGCAGGATAATTGCCTGAGCACAAAACATTCAAACCTGAAGGTAAATGTCCTCATCATCAGCCAGGTGGTCTGAGACGTTCAATACGATCCCAGACAGCTTGGAAACAGTACGATACAGGTAAAGTCACGATTATACAATAACTCATAATAATAATAATAACAATCTGATTGTTTCCATGCTCAGTTGCATCCTGAAATCATATTTCTGCTCTCAGACTTTTCTGTGACTTTCTCCTTCATTTGTTCAGCAAAAGAGAGAGAGAGAGAAAATCCCAGGACGATGGGAAAGTATAGATGTCTTAAATTATCTCCCAAAGTTTGATTATCAGTTCAGTCATCAAGGTTCTATGGCTAAGGTGTGGGCTGCACAGTGGTGCAGTTGGCAGAGCTGTTGCCTTGCAGCAAGAATGTCCTGGGTTCGATTCCCGGCCCGGGGTCTTTCTGCATGGAGTTTGCATGTTCTCCCTGTGCATGATGGGTTCTCTCCGGGTTCTCCGGCTTCCTCCCACAATAAGAATTAACTGACAGGTTAATTGATCTCTCTAAATTCTCCCTAGGTGTGAGTGTGTGTGAATGGTTGTGTGTCCTGTATGTCTCTGTGTTGCCCTGCGACAGACTGGTGACCTGTCCAGGGTGAACCCGCCTCTCACCCGGAACGCAGCTGGAGAGGAACCAGCAACCCTCCTGACCCCATTAGGGACAAAGGTGAAAAGAAAATGGATGGATGGATGGATGGATGGATGGATGGATGGATGGCTAAGCTGTCAAAATCAGTTTGTCACTGTCTGAAACATCCTCATCTGGTTTCCACTTGGTCCATCAAGGTGTGTGTGTGTGTGTGTGTGTGGGTGTGTGTGTGTGTGTGGGGTGTGTGTGCGTGTGCGTGTGTGTGTGTGTGTGTGTGTGTGTGTGCGTGTGGAGGGGTAGTAAATCTGTGCAGCAGGTAGCTTCGCATCTGAAAATAAAAAGATATAATTTGAATGGATAACATTTATTTTTGGATGAAAGCAAATATTTTCAGTTCAATATAATAAATGACGCTCGAGTGGAATGTTGTTATTGGTTTTATTTTTGTTTTGTTTCTATTTTGTTTCTTTGTGCTCTTAACGTGGATGTATGAACCTTTAAAGCATAAATAAGCCCCCTAAAATTCAAACGATAAACTAGTGTTGGTGTTCACACACAAAATGACATCTGAGTAAAGAAGCAATTTAGACACTTTGCAGAAAAATGATGTCCCATAATGTATTCTCCTTAGTTCTATGTAAAAAAAAAAAATCAATCATGTCACAGGTAAGCAGGAAGAAAATCTTTAACAAAAATGAGGTGGATAGAAGAATAAGGCATATAGATCTATTCAATAAATTAGAATATTATTAAAAAGTTAATTTATTCAGAAACTGAGTTGACTAAGTGACACATATATCACACAGAGTGACGTTTTAAACATTTATTTCTGTCCATTCTGAGGATTTTCTTCGTACAAATACTGAAAACACAACATTTAAGATCATTACATTTGACCAAACTAACAAAAACCATTTTAATACCGTCGTCTTATGACCAACCAGGATGGGGATGTTTCTGAAACTCTGAGGATTAATGCATTCCAAAATAAATACTTTGACGTTACACATAAATCAAGATACCAGTGGGTAAAAGAAAACCTAATTAGGCTACATAAAGACACAAGTTCAGAGTCAGTAACTTACTCAGAGCCACGGTTACATCAGTGTCTGCATCACAAAACTCGGCTTGCCCTAAATAAGAATTAAACCAAACTTTCTACAAAACTTGCTTGCTGGAGCACGTCTAAGATTGTTTAAGAATATGTAAACATCCTCTTCACAACACGAGACAAGAGATGTGAATCTGTCTGCGCTCCACTGAGGTACAAGACGGAGTGCCGTGAACATATGGTGCGATGCCTTCATTCTTGTATCCGTGCCTAATGAAAAACACACCATCCTGCTTGTCGTAAGCCAGAAGCTTGTAAACTGTGATTCAACTTTCAGCCTGAATGAACAGAAAAGGCCTTTCCATCTGATTTCACTTTTTCATTCTGTCACTCTTTTAGCCTCCCATCCCTTCCCGCCCTCCTGTCTTAATTTGTTTTGCTAGCCTATCTCTCTCTCGCACACTTTCTCATTGTCTCTCAAACATTTTCCCACTCACTCCAGTCCATACTTTTCTCCCTCACTTGCTTTCAATTAGTTCTCTTGTTCATTCCTTATCACCTGGCCTTAATTCCTCCTTCGCTCTCCCTTTATCCTTTCAACTCCAAGTTCCCTTTTTAATTTTCCCCAGTTGATTTTCTGTGTTTGCTTGCTCAGCTCCAGTCTCTCATCTCTCTCCCTTTGCCTCATTATCTGTCTCTTCTTCTTATGTGTCAGTCTGTCTCCCTCCATTCATCTCTGTCCACCCACCTGTCTGGATTTACCATGTGCACATCATTGTGCTGTCATCCAGCCATCCATTTCTTGAGTCCTTTCTTTGTTAATTCTCTGCTGAGGAAGTTTGGTTTTGGAAAATCAAGCAAACCCTGCAAAGAATTTTAAATACGGTTGAGGGTATTTTGTCTAAAGCACAGTATGGGATTCTAAGCGGCACTGTGGTTCGGTAATTGTCTCACTGTCATTTTATTGAAACAAAAGCGATGGAGCTTTCTTGTTTCTTTCTCAGCATCCCTGATGGATTTCTTCACTGTCTGAAGCAAACCAGATAGCCTCTCCCCTGATCGGTCCATGTTTGGCTTGTTTTTTCCTTTGGATTACACTGCACTGTATAAGTGATTAGATAACATGCAAGGAAAGTTCAATTATTACATCTTTTGACATTTCTTAAGAAGTGAAATGTGTGTTTATATCCCACCCCCTTCTGTCTCACAGCCTTAGAATCTCCCCTCTTACTAAATAAAGTCCCTCATTTAATCTCAGTATGAACACAGCCTTTCTGTCGAGGCCTCAGCCATTTGTGAAATGACACTAGCATCAAAAAGACATACATTTAAAAGTGTCCATGGCAAGACTTGAAAACTGATGCCCTCTGTTGCTCTGTACTGAGTCTGACTCAACTTCAGCTTTTTGCTAAGGACAAGTAAAAGGAAAATATCTGTCTAAACAGAAATGTTCACCAGACTTTTTCAGAATTTGGTTTGTAGATCATTAAAAGTAAAAACGTGCATGTTTGTTGTTGTTTTTTTCACCAGTTATGGAGTACTTTGTGTTGGTGCAGCATATTAAAGAACAATAAAATGCACAGAGGTTTGTGGGTTTAATATGACGCAATGTTGGATTGTGTGACTGATGAATGGTAGATCTTTGAGTAATCTGTCTTTGCAATCAGACTGCTGAGGTTTCGCAATTTACAAAAAAAAATTAATTTTCATTGCAGAAACACTTCAAATGAGAGAAAAGAAGTCTTAAAGAAACACGCTGTGATTTTTATATACTTAGTTTGCATTTTACTGTATTAAATAATCATATAATTACCTACAATTTCTTTCTTTTAGATTTGTTAGTTCATCTGTAAGAAAGCATCCAATCCTTCACTCATTACATAGTCAAGGCATTAGTTGTACTTGTTTGAATGAGCTACTTGTAAAAAAAACACACTTGTTCACACACTTAATCAGACTCTGATCTGGATCTAAGAACCCCAGAGACAAAACTACACACCTGTAAAAGACCAGAATGGATAACAAGACCAGGGACAAACAGCTGGGAGAGAAAACAACAACTGTTGGCAAATTATTAGAAAATTAAAGAAACTCAGGAAGACTCTCAGTCTGCCTCGGACTGGAGCTCCATCTTGTAACGTATCAATGATGATGAGAAATTTGAAGGATCCTGAAGGGAGCCGGGGCCATCGTCTCAAAGTTTATCATCAGTCTCAGTCTTCACCACTCAACAAACTCAATTAGTGTTAAACAACCCTGCTGATACTCGCAGTTTTTCCATTCTTTAATAGTCTGTTTTTTTTATGAACAGATGCACATTTGTATTAAAAATGTTAATCCTACTTAATTGGACATATCTTTGAATCTGAATAAGGTATTTTTAATAACTACACCACATTGTTTTTCTAATAGTGTAAATTTGACCTTACTTTCTCTTTTTACTTCTCAATACTTTTGAAGTGTGCAGCTGCAAATTTCAGTCAACTCAAACCTGAGGGTCTTCTTTCTATGTTAGCCATATGTTGATCTTAAACTGGGATCACTATTGGCAGTGACAGGATATTGCAGTATGTTCTGGTTTTTGATCAGAGTTGCTCCAGATCACTCTGGTAAATTTTCTTTCCTCTAAATAACAATTAACACGGCATAACAATTTGGGTCGGATAGTTGAGGCTTCCAATAGGACAATGCAGGACCGACTCTAGTCATTTTGGCAGATTAGACTTTAAAACTGGTGGGAGGTACAATGGAATGAGGAACAGCATCAACACTGAAAACAGGGTTTTTTAGGATTTACCTTTATTTTTCTAATTCAGAACATGAAAATAATGCCAGCCAAAGCTCAGCATTGTGGCCTCAACTATGTTTGGTCAGAGGGATCTTCTCGAATAACCAGAAGACAAAGTTAAGATCATCAGTCCAATTTCTTGCGGCCAAATAAGTGTCAACGTTGTTTAGGAACAACAGAGAAATCGTTTACAGTCTCAGCTCTGGTCCATCGCCACAGACCACAGAAATTGGACCTAGAGAGTTTCTGGTTCCTTTTCTATGTCTCTATCTAAGCTACACCCAAAAGAGGGAGTTCTCTTATGATGTCATTTTCTTAACCTTATGTGTGTGTGTGTGTGTGTGTGTGTGTGTGCGTGTGTGTGTGTGTGTGTGTGTGCAGATGTGTGCGTATTTGAGCATGCAAGTAGCTAAAGGAAAAACACAGAGTAACTTTTCTGCAAAAGCATCTATGCTATTATTTATTTAGTTACATTTTCCAGGAAACCAACAAGCTCAAATGAGTTTAGTAATTCTGAAAATAAACAGTGATTGAATATTTTTACAGAAGAATGTCATAACCTTGCTTACAAAAAGTGAGTTTATTGTCAGAGTATATATATATATATATATATATATATATATATATATATATATATACAAAAAAAAAAAAATATATATATATATATATATATATATATTGCAGGTTGTGTGTATATTAGAGACAATTTGCAATTAAATCTTGTTGAAACTGTTCACTGCATAATCAAAGCTAAATATTTCTAGTTCCTGATAAAAACGTAAGGCAGAGGAAACTCAATAAAATAAGGTTCACCACAACTCCAACTTCATTTTTGTTTTTATAAGTGCTACAGGAAGCTGCAACAAGTAAATAATAAAGATGGATGAGTTCAAATACCTCAGGTCAATCAAACGTAGTAATGGGCAGTGCATAAGGGAGGAAAGGAAGAGAGCTTAGTCAGGATGGAGTGGGTAGGTGGAAAAATGTCTGGGGTGAATTATGACAGGAAATTAGCTGCAAGCATGAGCAGGAAGGTTTTCAAGATGTTAGCAAGACCGGCTATGATTTATGGCTTAGGGATTTCGGTCGTGGCGAAGAGACAGGAGATGTTCCTGGAGGCGGCGGTCTCAGTTGGGTTCGATTTACAGTGGGAGGGACCAACATGGACAGGATCAGATATTACTTCATCAGAGGGACAGCTCAGGGTGATCAGTTTGGAAACAAAGTTAGAGAAGAAAGACAGAGGTGGTTTGGTTTGGACATCTGCAGAGAAGGAGTAGAGGGTAAAATGCATGTGGCACTGCCAGGAGGGAGGAGAGGAAAGGCACAGAAAAGAAGAATTTATCCAAAATGATATGCAGAGAGTTGGTGTGACAGAGGAGGAGACTGTGAAAGGGACCAGCGTAAGGAAGAATGATGATCTGCTGAAACACACACATTTCCTGAAGTCACATTCTACATTTTTACTACGCATAATCTCAGAAGTTTTGTGTGACTTTCAAACCAAGTGAACCCGGTTTGTTTTATAACCCCTGAGATAGTTTTCTTCCAGGATAGAATGGATTGATTCTCCAGATCTGAATGATTATAAACCAAATAGCATGAAAACATTTGTATTTCCAAACTTTTGTCCTCCCCCATCACTAAAAGTTGCATTTTTCCTTATTGTGACATTTAGTCCTTACATGTGGCACCCGTTAGTCCTTTCTTTATCTCTGCCCCCTTGTGTCCATCATTCCTGCTCAAACTGTGTTCTTTTACCTATTCTTCCTTGCGTCCATCTTCCCTACCATTCTGGATAAAATAACATCGACTGGAAACCAAGCAGAGGACGAGCTGTGATGTGCAACACAAATATCCAATTTGAATACATCACAAACACTGTGATCTCACTCGCTCCAAAGCTTCAAACCCCAAATAAAACCTAATTTTGGAGTTTGATAGGAACAAAAGAAAAGCTTCACTCTAAAAACAAAGACATGAACAGAAAACAGGTGAGTAAGCAAACAGGAATAAAAGAACCAGGAAGATGACAGGAGCTTTGGTTTTGTTCTTCTTTGCAGCTTTTGCACATATATGCGCGCACACAAACACATCCTCTGGACTCACTGCCACTTCCAGCATCTGTCACTGCAGGACACAAACGTTATTTTAATGCAATTCTGTCCCAAGATGAGCAGAAAGTGGAATGTGTCACTTTGGGACTTAATAGAATTGCAAATGACGGTGAGAGTGGATGGAAACCGGCTGGGCTGCACTTAGTGTTTGTACATGACTTGATCAGCGGAGAGGAGTGACAGAACAAACACCATTATTTGTCATTCTCAGGACTTTTTGGACAATAAAATGCTTAGATCATATCCATATCTGGCCTGTGTGAAGAAACTCAGTCAATATTTTTGTCTCAGACAAAAAAAAGAAATAATTTAAGGCACACAAATATATTTATTACATATAGCATGTTCAAATAATTCATGACTGATTGTATCAATAAATACTAAAATCTTATGGTAACAGTCACATCTGCAAACATTTTTTCCCACTTTTACATTAAGTTCAACATTTAACTCAATGTAGAAAAAAATCTAATCAATTAGGAGTTTGGTAATAAATTAATCAGGAATAGTCACATTTTTATTAATAAAGATTTTACAAATGACAAATTCAAGGTTTATAATTTGATGATGTACAGAAATTGATCCTCATGTTTAGTATAAAATGAAATGAGGTGGCTGTTCTTTCATGATGTGTCAAATCCAAATATACAGATCCAGATGCTGCTACCGTCAAAATGCTTCGAATGCGACATTTTACTTCAAGATAAGTTACACATCAGCAGCATCAGACATCAGACTCTGATTAATCATGCCACTATGTTGGGGGGGAAATCCATATTTGTATGTTTTACAGAACAATGTCTCTTTTATGCAGAGAGCTTCCTGTTCAACCCATTTCCGTATTAATCTTCCACCTTTACTTTCCACATGAGAAATCCTGTTAGACAGAAACACCTTTCTGTTCTCCCCTCCCTAACAATAATTGGTTTGATTTTAAAGACTTTTCATTTTCTCTCCTCCAAAGTCTGCTGGTTAGCTATGACAAAATGAACCTGGTCATAAACCAGTTAAAGGTATTAATATTCAGCTTTGTATGGGAGCCTGGTTTAAACAGTCATTAAAGCCACTGCCTTCAGTGGAAACGGGACTTTGAAACATCTACATGAAATAAATTTTTCTTCACATGGGTCACCAGACAGAGTGTTACATAACTAAAGAAAGGTAGAAAAACCGGATTTTTTATTTTAAAAAAAGTGTGCATGGTGACATTGACAGTGATATCAGCTACATATTTTTTTCTCATGTTGTCGATATATTTCATTCCACCACATATTGTGTGTTTTTATGTTTTTTCCTTGGTCTTGGGTTTGGAAGAACCTGCTTTGACTCCATGTCTGCCAAATCTTTATTACTCTCTTGCTGTTTTTTTTTTTTATTATTATTATTATCATACAACTACTGTGCAAGGTAAGCTTATTAATTCAGTTTAGAGAGTGTGTGTCATTGTGTGGTTGCATTTGATAACTTAGATATCATTAAGTTTTGCATTTTGTGGTGCAATGTTCTAAATATTAGTCAAACTCTAAGGATTAAGCCTCACTCTACCCTCTGCAGAACATTATCAAGCTGAGGAGGTCGTAACAATCACCAGACAGAGAACTAAAATTGAAACTTGACTTTGGACATCCCTGCTTTACATGATTCAGATAATTAGCTTTAATCCCTTGATAACAATCCTACATGTAAATAGCTAAAGATTGAGTCATTTATCTTATTGTCTTCAGATTGGGCTGCACAGTGGCGCAGTTGGTAGAGCTGTTGCCTTGCAGCAAGAAGGTCCTGGGTTCAATTCCTGGCCCGGGGTCTTTCTGCATGGAGTTTGCATGTTCTCCTGCATGTCCTGACTGTTTTCTGTGTTGCCTTGAGACAGACTGGCGACCTGTCCAGGGTGGACCCCGCCTCTCGCCCGGAGCGTTAACTGGGGATCGACACCAGCAACCTTCCCGACCCCATTAGGGACAAAGGGTGAATAGAAAATGGATGGATGTCTTCAGATTATTGGAATATGACTTCATGTGCTGATGCCTTTCCTATATACTATATTGTTTCAACCTGTGTGTTACAGACAACAATCCTGTTGGATTACGCTGCTTTTAATGATCAATTATTCAACTGGCTGCTCTTATGTTGAACTCTGTTTTTCATGTAAAGCTCCTCCATTTTACGCCCACCCTTGTTCCACTTGATAGGTAACATGCAACCCTTTATCACATGAATAATGCAGCGGTTTATGGTCTGAAATGCCACGGTTTAAAAATAAACCAGTTTGTTGTAAATTAACTAAAACCTAAGAGAGGGGGAGACCTTAAATTATTTCATTTACTAAACAAACCCACCATGAATGTCAATGAAAATCTTAATGCAAAACCAGCATCCTCCTCAACACAGCTCGCCTGCCTCATAAATATAGTTTTATTAGTCACTGCAAACATTGCAATCCCCCAAAACAGCCAGTCTGAAGTCTTTGGCAATTCTACATGACATATAATTCACTTCAGAACGAGCAGCCTCCAGACCCTTTTTATAGCCTCAACATTTGTTGCTCACATTTCTCACATTTTATTTCTCCTTGTTAAACAAATAAGGAATACATTTCCCACTTTAGACTTCGCTGGTGAGTGAGATGTGCTTCCAGAAAGGAGAAACTGTCATGTAGCACTCATCCATTTATCATCAACTAGCACTGCTATAAAACAAGGAGTCCAGAAAGAGCCTGTAATTATGTGCCTTCAGATTGGTGACACATAATTTTTCACCAAAACCAGTTCCAGGATAAACTGGAGGTGAAGTTTTTCGTTCCATCATCTTAATTACTGCCTGCAGCTCTTCTAAAATCTCTGAGCACAATCTGAATGGGAAGAAAACCTCTTTCATTAATGTTGGTGAAGTTAGCTAAGCAATTAGATGCTTCAAATGTTGATGGCACATTTGTTTTGATTGCATGTCAGTTGGTAACTCAAAATAATCCACTGGCCACAGGAACAATTACATTTTACTTTGAGTGCACGATTAAACCACAATTGCTGATGCCACAAGTTGCATTTCACCAAAACAAACCACTTCACTGGGTGAGGATCAACCGCTTTTCTCTGACTTCTGTCTGAAAAGACAACCAACCCTAAAGCATCTCTGCCAGTAATCAGGTGGAGAAAGCCATTTAAAAACAAGGTGGAGCTTCTATTTGCAGTTGTGTTCATACAAATCTGGAAAAAATTAAGAGTCCACAGCACTGAGCCCCAATGAAAACATCCTGGTTTTTCCACCATAAATTGATTTCTGAACTCTTCCTGAGTTAAAACATCAGTATTGTTGTTTCTAAATTAATATGAACTTGTTTTCTTTTCATTATTTGAGGTCTGAAAGCACTGCATCTTTTTTTTTTCTTATTTAGACCATTTCTAATTTTTTGCCAATAAATACTAAATATTTCCTTGGAATTTCAGAGACGCGTTGTCAGTAGAAACCCCAAATATCCTTTTGTCAGAGAGAAATCAAACACCGTAATCCACGTAGATATCTTGAATTACAATCCTGAATGCAAAACTTGAAAATGAAACAGAGGAAGGAGCAAATATTTATTAAGAAATATATATATATATTAAGTGATATAGTGAAATAGTAGAGGCCTGGATGAAAGTTAAGGACCAGCTTTGGTTTGGCACTGAAACCACCAAGGTACAAAAAGATTATTTTCTTAAAATCTGCCACAAGGTCTCTACCAGGGAGAGATTGACATTTTTAGGGTGTTTTAGGAAAGTCTGTTTCCTCTGCTTTAGAAACTCTAAGTTAGAAGACTTACATTTTCTTCCCTTTTCCACTAAAGTTGTGGTAACAAAAAGATGGAAATTGATGATGAACCACACGCTGCCATTTTTCGTCAGAGAGCAGCCTGAGACGCTGCCGTCACCTCCTCCAACAATCTTCTGATAAGACACAACATATTATTTTCATACCACATTTCTGCGGGAGGAACACGTGTTTGTCACAACAATGGCTGCTCCCTGTGCACTGCAGCGCAGGAGCTTTAACACAAACCTGTGACATGAAAAAGGCGCAGAGTGAAAACAAAAAGCTGTAATTGGACTGCAGAGTTTCAGCAGCTCCTGCTCGCTCTGAGAGGCAGGACAGAAACTCAACTGCAAATTGTTTCCATTTGTAACATCCCTGGAAGAGCTCCACCACTTCTTTTTATATACTCCACATAAAAATTCAGAACAGATTCACCTGCAAGAACTGGCTATCATTTTAACTAAAACCATGAAAGGATATTTGAGAAACTATTTTGTCCTGTCACTAAGCAAACTGATGCAAATGACGACAAGGTCATTTTAGAAAAGCAGATTTTCTAAAAATACATTTGATATATTGACGTGACACGAGAATGACAAAGCAGCCTTCTTTATGCACACTTCACTTAACAGTGATGCCAATTTATTCTTTTTTAACATCTGTTATTGTTTTTATGACCCTATCGCCATGAAGGTTTAATCATTTGCAGCAGAGTTGAACACTGAAAGGAAACTGCGAGGGAACAAGAAGTTAACAAATCAAGGACACAGAAAAATGCCTGAAAGCTATTTTTGGATTTTTGCAATAATTAGATTCTTTTCACTTAAATCCCCCACGTATTTAGCTGATCTGCAAAGAGGAAGCTAACGGCTGAGCATATTACCTTTTCCAAGCAATAAAAGGAAGGCGTGTTATTTTGGGTCTTTCTATCTATTTAGATCTGGGATAATTTACTACTGGTATGAGGTATTTTACTGTTTTGCCCGGAGGAAAAAAAAGTTTCTGATTTATCTAATGCTAATATTTGTTTAGCTCCACTATCCTTTTGATTGGTTAAAAGAAAACATATCCCTCTGCTAAACTACACCTGCCACTAGTAATCCTGATCACTGACTTGCTGTTTCACACACATTGCCAGAAACAAGTTTTACAGTTTTCCACCAGACTGCCTGCAGGGATATTTTGCTTTTCAGAAATCTTCCTTACATCCAGTAATTACTTTGTTGAATTTTGTTCCTACTGGAATTATGTTTCGCTTTCTCAGCGACAAAACAAAAACTCTTTCTTTAATTCCATTTTCCTAAATAAGTAGATGTGGACAACTTATCTTTTGTTCAGATTTCAGTAGCCAGAACATTGTTCCATGCTTCAAGCTTGACACAAGAGGTCAGCAGGCTGATTTACAACCATCCAGTTCCAAAGGTTGGACAACGAAGCTACAGCACCACCCAGGCGGAGCTACGTGTGCAAGACGCCATCGATTAATCTTTTCTTACGGTGGCATAACGTCATTAAATATATATATTTTTAAATGGTCTGTCTTTAATTTAACCTCATATGTTAAAATGTTGAATTGTTTTTTAAAAAAACTAACATTTCCTTTAAAATAAATGTAACTGAAGGCAATTTTAAATGCAGAAGCGTCCACTTCCTGTCATCCAGGTTGGCATCCTGGTTGACTGGATATTTCTCTGGTTCAGCACATCTAATTTGAATAAATAGGTCACTACAATGCCTCTGCAGGACTTAATACAAAACAGTAATTTGAAACATGTAGTATTCACTCGTCTTCATAAACAGAATTGAACACATCATATAAGTTTTCTTACCTTCACAACTTGAGAAATGGACTCAAAACAATTCCTACTTTCCCTGTCTAAAGCGAGAAGAACAATAAACTCAAAGTTTAAAACAACTGATATTGTTATGAACACATCTCATCTTGCCTTGAAGCCCAGTGAGGGAGAGAAGATTATAGAAATTCCCAACGCAGTAAAGTCTTCAGTGAGGGATTATGCAACTGAATTCAATATGAATTTATTTGAAAGCTTTTTACACATTTTTACAGGTGATGAGGGCAATAAATATGGACGGTAAACCGATGAACAGATGAAGCCTGCATGAATGCACACAAAGACAAGGGTTGTGCTATGAAAGATAAGGGTGTTTTTGTTTAGGTCTTTGTTTTTTTTTTGTTGTTTTTTTACCGAAGGTGACTTTAAGTGATCATCTCTGGACCTAGGATTATTAATCTGCAAGCTAGTCCTGAGTAATATCCTCGGCGAGTCTTTTGTCAATAGTGATAGGCCGCGCATTAAATCTAAGGCAGTGCAGATGTAGGTCACAAGCCTGAGAGTCCATCTCTCCCTAACAAAACGATCATTGACCTGCTCATGTGAAGCAGGCAGGGCACAGTGTCCGGCTCAAGGACACTCTGACTTACAGCCCAGGAGTGAGGGACTGAATCACCAATACTTTCATTACCAGATGCTTCACCAGACCCTGTCAGTAGTGGGATTTAGTGCAACAGATTTTGTTTTGTTCTTTTGTTTTTTTCTGGTCAGAGTTGGTATGGTTTCCTTGAATTGAAGAGTCTTTCCAGTTGACACAAAAAAAAAAAAACATTGAAATGTGACTTTCCACTTAAAAAAGACTGCAGCAATCATAATTAAAGCAAACTTGCGTTTAAATTTTCAGAAATTACAAGTTGTAAATCTAAACGACACAACAATTATAACATGATAAAAATTAATGTCTGCATTTTTCACAAAACTGCGTTGGCCGTTCGCTCGCTCCCGTCGGCTCAGAACCCTAAATGATGTAAATCAGAGACCTGACTTGTTCACAGAGTACAACACCAATCATGTCAGATTGATGCCACTTCCAGGACTCCAGTAGAAAATATTTTTCATTTGAAAACACTTCATCTGCTGTTAAATTAATGCATTGGTCAGACTCCCCTAATATGATGGTTGGAAGCGCTTTGGTTTAGACGAGTTGTTTGCTATGTCAGTGAATAAATGAACAAACTGATGCTTTCAAATAATTTCTCTTTGTCCGTAAAAAGTGGTCTGCAGCAGCAATGATGCATTCCTTTACAAATTGTCCCTCTGCTTGAGGCCTGGGGATTTCTCTCTATTAATCCAGTCAAAGCAAGGCTTGCTTTTAATGTTTTCTCTGCCTCTTTGCGATCTTATGAGCAGTGATTGTTGTGCATCCTAATTCCGGATCGGTCTGTAAACTCTTCCTGTTTGGGATGCTTACTCCCGTTGTGCCACGTCTGATTGAATTCCTTCATCTCGAAAATCAAATGTTTGCCTTTCACTTTGAAGAAACAAGAATCTCTTGTCTAATTCCAGTGGGAAACTGCAGCGTTCAGAATCCATGGCCGCCATATTGAATTGTTAGGATTGAGAGATGACCAACTTTCTCTCTTTAATTTTGAATTTTGGTGATTTTTCTCCTCTTTTTTTTCCAAATTGCAACTTGAAAACTACATCTGAGGAAAATAGGAAGTTGTTAATGATTTTCATCATTTTAAAAGCTTTTTACTGAAAATGTCCAAGTTGTGTTTTAGTGCATCAGAATCTCTGTTTGGCAGTAAAGCAATAGTGAAATGCACAGGAATGTCTGTTGTGATGTGGGAATAACCGATAACTAAAGTTGCAACTAAAATCTGATGGACAATCCAATAAAAAATGAGTTTTATTTCTGCTGAATTCCTTTTAGAGATATAAAAACAAATCTGTCCAGTGCAAAGACTTTAGATTCAGCCACATGTATTTTGGTGAAGAGGGTAAAATAAAACCTGCTGCTTCATGCCAGCTGATCTTCAGCTCTGAACACCTTAATGGAGTTCTATTTTCTGCATGCTCAGTTTACTCACACTTCAAAAATATCAACTGTATCAGAAAACTAGAAACTGGTGGGACAATTTATTCAGTCCAGTGTAGCTCAACACATAAATCTTTTCTCTCTGTATTCTGCAACTACCATAAGCTGTTAGGGGCAGATGGAGGCCATCAATTGGCCAGCACACACACTCTCACACACACTCACACACACACACGCATTAATGGTCAGGTTGGAGTCACCTACACGTAATATTTATGTCTCTGAACTAGGAAATGCAAACTCCACACAGAGAGGCTGCAGCCAAGATTTGAACCAGCAATCTTCTAGCTGTGATGCAGCATACAAAAAGTACTAAAACTCCCTCTTGCATTAATTTACGATATTTTGCTTCATAGAACTGAATGTTGACATCCTTTGTGATTTTTGAACACAGGCTCAGTTGTGCATCATTCACACCTCTGACCAGGAAGAGTTGAATGTAAATATGTTGCAGTAATAGAGGACTATAACTCCTGATTAACCAGCTATAACAACAGATTTCAGAGTTGTCATTAATTGTTTTGTTTCAGCACAATATGCCACCTGCACATATTCATTTCTCACTACCTAAGTTTACTTTATGCAAATTTACCAACCAGTCTGTAACACACTGTACAGCAAATACATTAGAAAATGGATTTCTGTAATGAATATTTCACACCTTTTTATTGCTCTTCAGTTATTTAAATATCGTGAATTGCATTGCATTCTCCCCCAAATTCTCTCCTACATTTGAGCTTTTGATGCTTCTTCAGTACAAAAACGCGACTTAACTCAAGCAAAGTTACCTGACATCAAAGTCCTTTCATTTCCAAAAGCAGCCGCGTTCTGCATCAGACCGCAAGCCGCCACGTTTTGCAAAAATCCAGTCCAACAGGGCTTTGATGAAGGGATTTTTTCTGAACTTTCACTACTTCTTTGCAACCTAAACATGAAGATGTATGCCATAATTTTCTCAGCGTTTCACTGGAAAAGGGTAGGAACGTTACGAGAATAAAAAATAAAAATAACTTTAGAATTTTGTTCCAAAAAAACGTTAATTTTAGAGTTGAATTTAAAACCCTTTTGCTGCTGAAAGCTTGTAGAGGATGAAGTGATGCTTTGAGGAATTTCAGTTTTCTTTCAATTCTTTCTGCTTAATCATAGAAAATCAGCTTGTAGAAAGGAAGGATCCCAGTGCTTTGTTTGGTCAAGACTCCATGAAAAATATACTGGATTTTGACTTGATATCATTTCTGGAAATGAATTACAGAAATGAATCCTGGGATTCATTCCCAGAACTGAAAATGTACCGTGAGTCTTTGAAATTGCTGCAGCTTCCTTCTGTAGCCATTTCTGGCTGATTGGACGAGATTCCTGATTATTGCTCCACTTTACTAACCACTATGTTAAAGACTGAGCGTCAACAAAGCCTGACCATGTGACTCTACAACAGGGAGATACCTCAACTGAGAGCATATGGCTGTTGATCATGCTTTGGCACTCAGAGTTATTTGTGAGACCAAATCAAAGTCAAGGTCGGATGCCCCACTACTGACCTTTTTCTGGAGATCTGAGAGGCATCAGCTGTGCAGAGCAGCAACAAAGCCCTGAATAACATCACCAATGTGATGTGAGCCACAACTCAGATCAGAGATCATGCAGCAGAACTGTTGAGCCAAAATGACAGCTATATATACACACACACACACACACACACACATCTCTTTCCATCTCATTTTGTATGTGCTTACAGTGATTGTTTCACTATCTGCAGCAAAAATCTGAGATGTAATCCAGCAAAATGCAGTTTCTTGTGTTGTTTTAACACAGGGATGAGCGTCAAACTCATCCACCTGAAGGAGGAGGGAGAAGCTAATGCTATGATGACCGTATGGCCAGATTGTTATATGTTGGCATTTGGCCGAGCGTCTTCATGAGAGTCTACAAGCTGTCAGTGACTTTCTTTTGATGCCACATAATGGAAACACATTAACATGCAGACTCATGGTGAAACAAACTCTTGAAGATTAAATTGACAAACAGTAATTACAGAAAAAAAATCCTATGCTCAATCCATCTCTGTGCGCAGTCACACAACCAAAATAAAAAATAATAATTCAAGCATAGAAACGAGCTGAACTTGAAGCCTTATAGTGACACCCAGTGGTAAACAGAGTGCTGTTGGCCTGGTGGTTTTAAATGACTTTAATTCCCAAATATTTTGCTGCCAAATAGCCAAATGCTTCTTTTATGTGTCTAATATTTCTTTGTTAGGTTCCTGTACCTTCAATATCTCTGATCTTTGGTCACCTGCAGTGTGCCAGGTTTTCTGCACAGATCCCTTTGCAAATCACTTTGTTAGAGCAGAAATACTATTTTCAGTCTCTGATCTTTTTTTTTTTTTTTTTTTTGACATTTTTCATACATTTTTGGGGAGCAATTTATAAACTTTGTTAGTTTCACATTTTGCCACAAACAGCCTGAATGTTCAATGTTTTTCACCTGGACTGAGTTGAATGACACAAAGTAGCACATAGTTTGGAAGTGGGAGGAAAGTGGCAAGGATTTCCCAACAAATAAAATTCTGAAAGAATGTAGCTTGCATGTGCTTTCTACCCCTCCAGTGCGACAATTTTCAGTCATGTCACCTGTGGGCTTCAATTTTCCTGCCTTTTCTTGTCTTGCCTCAGGTTCTCATTTAGGTTTTAGCTCCTGACTTTAGCTGATGAAAGTTTTATTCCAAACCTCTCTGCTGTAGCAGTGTCTATAAAGTGTCATTGGGATGCAGGAAGGCAAACCTCCAGACCAGCCTCCAGTGCTTTTTCAAGTGTCCTTCTCAGATTGTCCTGCATTGTTCAGGGACAGGGATGAACAGTGACAGGGAAAACACCGCTACAGCAAGATGCACCAAAACATGGTGTCATGGTGAGGGTGGTACTCAGTTGCATGTTGGCCAGATAATGTGGCTCTCATCTCACTAAAACACATTATTCCACATGTTTGCACATCCCCTACATTGCTTATCTTAAACATTTCTCTCTGATTTTATTTTTCTACCATATTTTAAATAAATCTTCTCTGTTCTGTAAATCTTAAAATAAATATCCAAATTGCTCAAGTAAGCATCTAATAGCTGTCCTTACAACACACTTTCTGCAGCTCATCCAGAGCTGCTCGTAGCTTGCAGCAGTTTTTGTGAATAATGCTCTCTTTACGTATCATTCACCTGACTTCAGGTCTCGACTCAGGTCTTACTAAACTCAACCTACTTTAAACCAACTTTATCGGGCTCCTTTACAAAATGAAAACCAGTCATGGGGCCGATGCTGGGGGTAGGAGGCCCTGCTGGGTCGGCTGAGGAACCCATTATAACTGCTTGCTGTTCTAGTGTTTTTATGTGCTTCATTATCTTGGTCACTTTAAAAGATTTTGGCTCCATCAAATCAAAAACATGTATAAGAAAAACAGCTGCAAATACTGACACAGTGGTGTCAAAAAGTGTCCCACCATTTTTTATTTCCTATTTTTTTTATGTTTGTCACATTTCTGTGTTTCAAAACATCAAACCAGTTTAAGTATTACATAAAGATGTTCATTATTAAAGGTGAAAAAAAAGATCCAAACCAACATGGCTCTGTGTGAAAAGTTAGTGTGCAACTGAACCTAATCACTGGCCAGGTCACCCTGCACTGCAAAAACTGCAATCAAGTGTTGGCGATAACTTGAAGTCAAACTTTTACAGCGCTGTGGAGGAATTTTACCAAATCTTTGTATATTATTCCACACTTGAAGGTTTGGGGTTGTTTTTCTGAAATGCAGTGGTACTTTTACATCAGACGTAATGGGACACACTCCTTCCAAAGAGTTCAAATGTTTTCCCATCAGTCCACAGAATCTCTTCCCAACGCTTTGTGGATCATCAAGATGCTGCTGGAAAAATTGGGATGAGTCTTAATGTTCTCCTTTCGTATTTGAATTCTGCCATGCAGGCCATTTTTCTTTCTAATGGGGAAGGCGTGAACTTTGACCTTAACTGAGGCAAGTGAGGCCTGCAGTTTTTTTGGATGCTGTTTTTGAGGCTTCTGTGGTTGAGTCGTTCCCAGCCGTTTCTGGGACGCCTCACCACCAATGTGGACGTTGTTTTTCAGTGATGTCTTGATTGAGAACAGGTGTTGAGTGGGTGTGGCTAGACAGTGAACTCAGGTGTGATTAAATCAGCGTTAGGTTCTGTTTTAATGACGTGTGGGGCAATCAACTTTTCATGTAGGTTTGTTTGCCTTATAAATGAACACCTTCATTTAAAAAAATCTACTTTGTGTACACTTGGGTAATCCTTAACTAACATTTAAATTTGTTTGATGTTCAGAAAGAGATCAAACGCTTCTTCACACCACTGGTAACACCGTTATAACATTAGGTGTTACTTGTACATCTTAATTAATTAAGCTTTTAATGTAGCATAGCCATGAAAGACCAACCTCACAAATTAAATATCAGCCTGTTTCATAAAACCGAAAGCAACATTTGGGACTAAAGTTTGTCTTTCTCTGTGATTCTGTGTAAGTGAACCCTTGGACCATGTTACAGCCCTCATAAAAACTGCTTAGATAGCCTGAAGTTATTTATTACTGAAAAACTTTGACATATCTGCTTCACGCGCACAGACACGCACAAAATCATGGGTGTGATTGGCTACTTATTGGGTCTTGCTCATGGTGAATTGCTAATACCTTTCCCCACACACGCACTTCCTGGGACGCTTATCTTTCATAAACTCTGATTAAGGTGAACACACCTGAGAGGGCTGGAGATGACTGTCTTTATGGGTGTTTCTTTTATAAGCATTAGAGATAACACAGAGGAAAAACAGCTGAACAAAGAAGAAGCTGCTTCACAGACCAGCAGAGACTGACTCGGTGGGATACGATTCGGAGCAGTGATGTCTTGCTTTTTAAAGGTTTGCTGACATTTGCTTTTGGAGGAAAGGCAGCAGTGAAAGGCAGACGCTCGTTGAGAAGAGTCTCTACTGTACTTTCAGTTTACTGTCAATTGTGTGGAGAACAATCGAAGAGACGAGGTAAATTTCATCTGCTTATTTCTCATTTTGTGTCTCTAATAATACAGTAGAACAGAGTTAATGTTCTTACATCTTCCTTACTGAAGGCCATATTGTAATGCTGGTAATGAAACAGGAACCATTACTGATTTCAGGTCGTCGCTGAGGCAGCGGATTAGACCATGTCAGAGGAGCTGAGATACAGAGGGAGGAAAAGAGAAGGAAGACACAGGTAAACAGGCTGTTTGTCTTCCTCTATTTGCTGTTCATTCAAGAAAGAAATCTCCTTTCAAGAAAAGAGGCTCAGGACAATATGTGACAATCCGTCAATGGAGAGTGGTGAATCCCATTCAGGTTAATGGAGGCCCAATTAGCACTCTTTGATTATAATTAGCATGCATGGTTAAATACAGTCCTAACTACAGACATGTAACACGTTTCTCTCTGATTAGTGGAGACATATTTTCTACTTTTTGGCTTTTTCATGTTGTTCAGGAAAGTAAATGTAAATACTTTGGACACCATGTGATATATTTTTAAAATACAGGAATGTCTAATATCTTAACTTGTAATATACATGGCATGAAAACTCATGTTTACATGATTGTTTAAAAGAAAAAAACTCAATATTTGATTTAAACTAGTTTTTCCTGTCTAATTTAACTTTTATTTAAATTTCATATATGTCAGAATAATAAAAGATTGATTAATTTTATATATTTCTGTAACTTTCTTTAAAGTCCAAAGATTGCATAGATTCACTTAGTTCATTGTACTTTCATTTTTAGCTGTATATATGACTTAGGCAAATTCTTTTGAATATTTTACAATCCTGTTATGATAGCAGCCACAGGGCAACAAATGGTGGCATCTTTGGGAGACGACTTAAAATTATCAGTTTCTCTGAGATTCCAAGCAGAAATTTTATTTTTATTTATAGAAAATGAGAAATGGTCAAAATATAGAAAAAGAAGCTGTGCTTTCAGATCTCAAATAATGCAACGCAAACAAGTTCGTGTTCATTTAGAAACATCAATACTAATGTTTTGACTCAGGAAGAGTTCAGAAATCAATACTTGGTGGAAGAACCAGCATGTTTTGGTTTATTTAACTTTATTTTCTCATGATGTCACACAAGGAAGCAATGTGTTTGAGGTGACGCTATAATGTTCCCACAAGTGTGCATCCCTTTTACTCAAGTGATGAAAATTCAAATGAATCTTTTAAAATCATGCAAAGACAGAAATTATAATCTGTGCTGTCACAAACTGTTTAAAGTTATAGCAACATTTGTGTCTGTAAAATCCTCACCATTGTGTCATTTAGTAAATAGAAATAATTTTGGTAACGCTAGTTGACCTAAACCAGGAAAAGTTTTGTCTTAGTTGACGTTGAGCAAAAAATGATTATCTGTCTTTTTAATTGTGATTAAAACTCTGAATATGTGGTTTTATAGTATTTCTTTCACTATTGAGTCCTTAATCCAAAATAAGTTATTGTACTATTTAAATAGATTAATTACTTATGTGTTTCTGTCTGTTCAAGAGAGTATTTCTAGTTTATCACCCGCTGAAAGTGAAAAACAGGAAGAACAAGCCCATTTTTCTTATTTCAGAACAACCCAAGTTCTTCCCCAAACAGAACTGGAGGGCATTTCATCCAGACGTCAAGTTTTAAATCTTGCAAACTGTTTTAAGAGAGAGAAAGAAAAATATTCAAGTGACAAGTGGAATCACAGAAACTATTCAATTTCCTTGTCCTCGGGCTCACAATCGAGCTTTATTAACCTCTTCGTCATTGTTAGGAGGTTAATTGTTAGTGGGATAGACATTAGTATTGGATAAAATTAAAAACTGCTCGCTTGTCTTGCCTGGTTTCAATTAAATATAATTTACAGTTTGAAGGAACACTTAATTTCCCTTGAGCTCGGCTGCGTTTCTCTTTATTGCTGCGCCGGATATCATCCCTGCTGATGCTGCCTGCTGTTAGACGGGCCATTAAAAATGTTAAATACATACCACGGCTTTAATCACATTCTCCATATTGGTATCTGTGAGGCAAATATGGAATTAGGTTACCAGATTTTTTTTTTTATATAAATCTGATTTTAAACTTTCTGAGCTTTGGAAAAAGACCAAAGCATATAGATGATTAATGTTGCTGTCATCTGAGGGTCATGAATTATAATCTAATTTTTAAGTGCAACGCCAGAATATGTTTTAAATCCAGCAGGTCCCTTTAAAGTACGTCCCTTTAAAATGTATTTATTGTATTTGCTTATAAAGTTTGAATAATGTCGATCTTGTGAACACAAGAGGTGAATGCATAATAGCCAGAAGGTTGTAGGTTTAAATCCCTGTTCAAACTGAGATTTTTTTTTAGTATTACCTCATTATTTATCCTCTAAAAATGCACAACATTGTTGTTTTATTCATATTGCTGACATGATGGACCTCAACTTGTCCTTAAAGGTGTTAACTTAATATTCAGTATTCAATCTAACTAAATATTCAGTCAACATTTAGTTTTCTTCTTCGAAGATAGCAAATTACAACAAAATTAACAACAGAATATCAAGAAAACAGAAATATTGTGAACAATATTGTTTAAATAAAATGTACAAAATCTGTTGTTTGGGGAAAAAAAATTACTTTGGTTACATTTATCTACTAATCTTTTTAGAATTGTAATTATGAAAATTAAAAACTTTAAATATTTCAAACATTGAAATATGCCTCCCAAGAGAAAAGTATGTCAGAGATTATATAATTAAAACTTTAAATGTGGAAGTGTTAATTCTATATTATCAAATAAAAGTAACATTAAGCAAAGTCAATAAATCAAAAAACAACTAAAAACTTGATAGACCACAAAGACCTTTATTTTTTATATTTATTCTAAATTAACCATCATCCTTTTAAGTTTTTTTTATTCTTATAAGACAGAAAATGTTCAAGTTTTTCTTAATCAGTTATATGTTCACCAATGTGCAGAAAGGAAAATATAAATGTTTGTTGTTGTTGGAGAAGAAGAATCTTGATAAGAAACATTGCGATTGTGATGATACAAATTAATAACATTTAAAGCCCAAAAACTGACAAACAATTCATAGGAATTGGTACTTTTTGTGTGGGAACATCTTTCTCTATCGAAATCAATCAGAGAAATCACAGTTGCTCTTTTTGGTTTTCACAACAAATGAAGCAAAATGTCTTGATAAAATTGTTCATCCATCCTTACTTCTCAAATTTCCCTACAAAAATATTTTGCTTCTCTTATTATGTTATGCATATAATTGTCTGCAAAACAACATCGACTAAATCCTGAACCAAATCAATTAAAGTTGATTGATTGCTATTCCAGTTGCCAGATTCTTTTTGTTTTTTAGCCCAGAAAAGGTTTTGTGGAAAATGTAATCTGAATTGAGTTTAAGCAAAGACAAACTCATCCTTGGTTTGTCCATTTGATCAACTCTAACTTATTTTAACTACATTAAGACACCAGTGGGTATCTCATTACAATCTTTCTCATTTAGAAATTGCAGCTAACGCAAGAAATGTTTTTGCTTGGATTCAGCTTCACAGAAATTACTTCCCCTTTACTGTAACCATTGCAGTTCAAGAGGACAGTTTGTCCCCTAATTCTTCCTTCACTATTGCACTCTTGTGTAACAATAATGCAGTCAAATTAGTGGGAAAAGTGGTCAGGTTGCAATCAAACGGCTCACCATCGCCTCATATCCTTGGCCAAACTGAAACTTCGTATGACTGCTCAAATGGGGAGGTTAGTAAGTGTGGATGGGTGAGTGAGACTCCTGGTCTAACGGTGCTTTGAGTGGTCAGTATGATTAGAAAAGCACTACATAACCTCAGTTAATTCAGCCTTCGATGACCTGCTGCTGGAAAAACCAGGAAAAGGGGCATTAATCTTTACTTGTATTGGGTTAGGTCATGTTCTTGTTCCTCACTGTTAACGCCACGTCCATCAGGAGCCACAGATCTAAATATGCTCCACTTTGTCTTTTGTCAGCAGCAAGTTTTGGTTGGTGAAGTTATGTAAAAATGACGGAGAGTGTGACAGCTGCTCGTTTTTTGTTTGAGTTGTTGCGAATTAGCCAGTGAGCAGATGTTACACAAGAGGGTTTTGTAAGCCTGGCTTATAAAAAGAAAAAGAAGAACAGCCTTGTTAGCTTATGGCATTTATTACATTTAGATTTCTAGAATGATCCTCTAAATGTGAACTTTGTTCTGCGTGACTACAGACAGCTACATGCACACAACAGGAAAAAGGAAAGAGCAAAAGGGATTTTTTCAGAAAGGTCAACAGTCGTGTTTGTCATTTTAGTGCCTGGAGATCAGGTAACTAAATATACAGCTTTAGACAGAGACTGCTTCCTTATGATGACAGCTCTTTAAGAGACGTACTTTGAATTGTGTTAAAAGGGGTCATTTTCAATCATTATCTGTAGAAATGTCCTTTTTATGCCACATTTTTAAACCTAAGAGATTGTCTTAAGAAATACCTTTGCTCAACAAATAACCCTCAAATCAGTTAATATGCTTATGTAACAAGTCTAGTTAGATAAAGATTGTAAAGAGTCTTAAGGAAGCTGATTTTTAGCTTTTTACAATATAAACCAGCTCTTCATGTGTCGCTGTCCTCATTTCCTTTCTGAACTGTTTGGATGGTTGCTATGCCAGAGGCAAAGATAAAAAAAGAAAAATGTCCTATCTGCCCAATGAGAGCCCACGCCTTGATGATTTCTCGATATGTAGGCAACAAACTGGCAGCAGAGTATGACGAAGTTGGACATAAACAATCTGGGTGCCTGTCATCAGCCAACGTCAGAGATATCCGGCTGGATTAGTGGAAAAATATTGTTCCTACATTACGGATTGGGGTTGACTCAGCAATATTTAGCTTAAATGCCAAATCCTTTCTGCTAACTTAATTCATGACACAAAAACAAATATAAAAAAAAAAAAAAAAAAAAACATGCAAACACAAATTAACATACAAAGAATTTATTCAAAAGTCCAATGAATTAATATTTTTCCTCTAAATTATACACACAAATACCCCATTAGGACTATGTGGAGAAAATGTTTTTTCAAAATGTTTCTTAAAATGTATAAAGAAAGGAAATCACATATACGTACTCTATGTATTCACAGCCTTTGCCATGAAAACTGAGAGTTATTTCCACTGATCATTCTTGAGATGTTTCTACATCTTAAATGGAGTCAATTCATGGTCAATCTAGTTCACTGGACTTGATTTATATATGCATCTGTCTACAAGGTCCCACAGCTGACAGTGCAGGTTAGAGGTCAAACACCAAACATGAAATCAAAGGAAATGTCTGTAGATTTCCAAAAGGGACAAATTTGAGGACGGATACAGAAAAATCCTGCTGCGTTGAAGGTCCCAATGAGTTCAGTGGCAAATGGCGACTAACTTCTCTAGAAATGTGCACAGTTCTGTTTAGTTATGGGAAAATATGTGGTGATACTCTTTGTTTTGGCCGTTGAAATGTCACTGATCCACACATCTGTGCTTGCATCTCAGGGACACATGGGATCCATTTCAGCTGAACCCTGTGGGAGCAGAGAAGGAGCAAAAGAAAAGATGCCTCCTGGTGGCGCAGTACCTCGCGGCTGCTTTTGTTGGGGTGGCGGTTTTGGTCAGCGCTGTAGTTGCCAAGGTAAAATGATTTTTCAAATACTTTTTGTCTCTTCTTTTAAGTAATGTCAAGGAACCCAAGCATCTTTCCTAAAGCTCCCAGGACAAAAAAGTTCAATTTAGTTTCATAAATTTAATTGGTTCTGCAGTCTTGATGCATTGTGAATGTTTTTGGAGAGCTGATGAGAAAGCAAAAAAAGAAAGAATAGAAAAAGAAAAACGTGTTGCTCAAATGTAAGTTTGCTTGATACTTACTTAAATAAAAATGATGACACCGACATAAAAATAGTATTTTGAATGGACAGTTTGGTAATTTATCAATTGCTTGATTTGTTCATTTAATTAAGAATAAGACAAAATAGTAAACAAAATCTTTATTATCTAGGATAACATCGTGACAACATTCTTCATTCAAGGTGTTTAATGGCAGCAAACAAACCTTTTGTTTTATTTTAGTTGTTTAATATATGTTAGATCTTTTTGTGTATCTTTTTTCCTCGTACATAACATCCTTATTACAGCTGACTAATCTTTAACAGAGTTCGGTTTTAGCAGATTTATATCCGCTTTGCTCTTTTCTTTGTTAGTCTGTCTCTTAGTAACTGTCTGTCATCCACTTCCAGGGCTCCCTCTTGGTCTTGTCAACACTCTCCAGTCCAAAATCATTTCGTAATGACAAGGAGAAGCAGTTCTACATGCTGATGTTGGTGTTTTGCCTGGTCTTCCCCAACTTCTTAGTTTTTTTGAAGTCCCTGTGGCGTTCTGCCTTCAAGACATTTGTGCCCCCCAACCTGAAGACCATGGCGTTGGTATGTGTTTTGAAACTTCAAATTAATCCATCACATGGTCCCAAAAACTATGCAATGTTCATTTTAGATGGTTATTAACAAGACAAATAGCTTTTACTTATTTACTGACAAGTATCAGGTGTAACAAGTTAGTAAGTCAATTAAGATACAACTTATGTATTATTGTATGAAATATGGCTCATTTCACCACCTGAGGTGTCATTTCAGGCTCTGACGTGTTTTTGTCCCATGATGTTCTTCTGTCTTTTTCAGATTTGTGTCATTGAGAGTTTGGTGTCTCTTGGCACTTCAGTCCTGGTGCTGGTGGTTATGCCTCAGTTTGACATCCTGACGAATCTCTTCATCAGTGGAGGAGTCTGCATTGTATCTGCAGTCCTGCAGATAGTTTACAGATTACAAAGGGAGAAGTGGAAAATCCTCTTCCCAATCTGCTCCCTCCTCCTCACCAGTGCTGGTAACACTCCTGACTTCACTGTGGCATCATTGTTTATTATGGAAACAGGAAACAAACTACAGATTTTCCTGCTACGCTGCTGTGTTAGAGCATCTTGGACAAACTCCATAATAGAAGTAGAAAAGTAATGTGCAACGATTTGCAAATTGCCACTCTATAATCGTATGTTCAAGAATCTTCAATCAGGTTATGCTAGAAAGCGTGAATGTTTGGAAGGAGAACCCATGCACTTCTCTCCTAACTCGATTTTCAGGATCAAATCATGGATTTAATTGCTCCAAAATGCTTTAGACAAATAGAATTATTGCTTGAAGTATGAAATAAAACAGCTGTTGCTTGGGTTAGATTGAATAGACAGAAACATACAAGAAACGCTAACTGTTTGGGAAACTGAATAACTGCCTGATTACAGGTTACTGCCTCTTGGGAATGGACTACTACATCCGTACAGCATCGCATGTGGACGGACAGAAAAAGGATTCCTTTTGCTACGTGGGTTTAGGGATTTTCTCTTCGCTCCTCGTCTCCCTCTGCTGGTGGGAAAACACAATGCAGGCTAAAAACCGCATGCAGGTATTCCACAAACACTTATATTTAGAGAGCCGACATGTCATCGAGTAACGATCAGTGAAACTCCTTTATGTCTTACTTCACAGAAAGTACTGGCAGAGTTGGAAGGCTTCAGGGACTTTGTCTTTGTCATCAGCAGTATTTTGAGGATACTGGTGATAGGTAATTATCTACCGTCGGTGTAGAGCAGTCAAAACGATTTAGAGGAATCCCACCTGGTGGGAAAATGTCTTATCGCTCAGCTTCCCAGTGGTTTGATATGCTTGGATGGAAAGGAGTCAACATGAAAACACAAACACATTTTTGTGCGGTATGTGGTAGGAATGAGGGAATATGAACTTAGACTGCGACGGAAATGATAATGACAAGAGTAAATAAAAAGTCGCTGCTACAGAAACACCACAAACTCCGCCTTTAATAAATTAGAAATTTGTTAATGAATTACACCAGTGGCTTTAATAAGTTCAGTTTTATTGCTATACGGCAATCAATAGTCATGCCTGAAATATCTATTGAAGCCCACATAGAGCCAATAATGGAGAAAACAATAAAAATCCTAAAATACTGTTAGTTGTAGGATTTTATGAACATCACCAGTTAGCTTTTGTTGTCATGGTAAAAAACAAATTGGTTACTATTTTAGAAATAGTCAGGATAACAATAAACATATTTTTTTCATCCCCATAAGCAACGCAAATGAGGCTTTTGAGGTTTGATGCCTCTTTTCTACTTGCTAATATCATATTATCATTGTTATATTTTGTAAACATGTGGTATGTTTTTTGTTTTTTTGCAGGAGCTGTGTACCTGATCTACCATAGACTCATCAACAAATCTATCCAGTGGGAGAATTTTAACCTGACAGGTGATGAAGGAGATATTCTGCAAATAGGTCTCGTGCTCTTTTTCTTACAGGTAAGTCAAAGAAAGACATTTATGGCAGCGTAACATGTCGTAATGTACAATATATGTGGAATATATCATTAGTGTTTCACTCTATCATTCTGCCTCAGAAAAACATGTAGTTTGTCTCTACATCCTCAGAAAGTTTCCTTGTTCTCATTTATGAAACTGAGACTCACCCTGAACACCTAACCTGGCAAAACTATAGTTATGAGAAAAAGACAATTCCCACTCTGATTGGACATATAAAGAATCTGGTATTAAAACTTAATCTAAAATTTACCATTAGTGTTTTGAGGTTTTCACGTTGCTCTTCAATTTTTTTGTTTCTTAAAAAAATGACAATGGTAATTAAGGCAAGATGTTTTGCATTGTGCCGAGTGTAGTTTGTTTTGTGAGTGCCTGTATGGGATGTAAAAATTCCCAGTAAAATGTTGAAACCTTCGACTTTACACTGGTAAACTATAAAATAAAACTAATCCCTTCAATGTCTAAATGCAGTAAGCTTTAAAATGTTTTTTGTTTTTAACTTCAGGCCTTCTGCTCAGCCGCCTGCCACTGGTTTGGCGTAGTTGCCTGTAAGATCAACGCTGTCCGGATGAGTTTTGCTCTGCCTCTGTGCTGTACTGGCCCGGTAGTGCTGGGCCTGGGCCTGGTACTCTTCCTGACACAGGCAGAACGTTTTAATTCAGCAGGCGTGAAGGGGATCATTGGTAAGGTTACCTTTTCTGATAAATACTTTTCCTTCCTTATTTCCTCACCTGACATAAATTACCTGCCATGTTACACGTCCAGCTTCAATAAAAAAAACTGCTGGGACATAATTTACTCAGATACAAACTTCTTCCTTGTGCACATCACTATATCTATATGAGCCTTTTCTCTATGACGTATATCAGATGTAATAAAATAAAAAACACACCCAGAGGTCCAGCGCAAATGGTTACATGATTCTTGCAAGATTACTTGGGGAAAACAAGTACAAATATACAGCTTCCCAATGTTTTTTTTTTACCTTATCTATTGTTATTTGCTGTTATTGTCATTATTATTTTGTTAATCAGGTGTAATATATATATATATATATATATATATATATATATATATATATATATATATATATATATATATATATATATATATATATATATATATATTTGCATATATATTATCAAAAGGTTATAAAAAATGGATGCTATGCATGAAACTGCCTGATTGATGGTTTCAATCTTGCAGGCTTCTGTGAAAATTTGCATTTGATCAAGGACATAAACACGACTAATGTTCCTTTGTTGGAGATGTTCCGGAGCATCTGCAAGACGTCACTCAACAAGTATGACACCCCAGGCACTCGTGCCAAATATTCGCTTTTATTTCTGCACAAACCTGCATAAATTTTGTGCTCTGTGACAGTTTTGGTTGTATGTGAAGTACAGAAGTCTTTGTAGAAGTGCAAACATTGTTCACAGTGATGCATTGTTTGTTTGACAGCAACTATGTACAATGGTCCTTTGCCATGTTGGTGCTGGAGGGAGTCTGCATGTGGGGTGGATTTGTCACAGCTACATATTATGTGTGGAAGATCAAGGTATTTTTACGCTCTTTTATATACTCCTCTCTTTACCGAATGTTTAAAATTGCAAGGTTGAAACCACGATTCTGAAAAAATGTGCCCAGACAAATCAAGATATTATGTTTCCGACAAGACATTAGTCTAGGTTAAAGTTAAAACACAACATGTTAGAGCCTTTTTATTTTCTTTAACCACAGGAAAAGTTGCAGACCTTAATGTTTGAATAATCCTACACTCAACAGGTCCAGCGTATAGAAAGAACGTCTCAGCTCTTTGTTCGCCGACTCTATGAATCCGCCTTCATCGACTTGTCTCTGCTGCTCAACACCAAGATGAAGCTACCAAAAGCCCAAACAAATGAGAAGTAAGAGGATTCTCTAAGTCTTCCTGCAGATGGGTTGACTGTAGCATTCACCCCAAATTGGAAAAAATCTGTTTTTGAAAACCGAATTTATACATTTTTGATAGAAGTGTTTTGAAAAATAACAGAAAAGTACTTTTCTTGAACGTTTATAGTGGCCCAACATTACCACTGTTGAAGACACAAGCAGATGGTTTTATTTTTAATTAGGCTGATAAATTTAAGATTCATATATGTTTTGAAAATCAGGTAGATGACCAGTGATTCAGAAGTGCTGCAGTATTCTTTTTGAGGAAGAGGTACCTCTTTGAATTATCCATGTAGCAGGGGAATGAAATCTTATATTTCTTGAGAATCAAGCCAAATGGAATCACGTACAGAGGGGAGAGAAGTGATCCAAGAATAAACCAATTGGTTACTCAATCAATCAGTTGAGGGAAACTGAAGATGAAAATGAAGCCTCACCAGAAAAACAGAGAGAGATACTGAGTATAGTTATAACATAAACAATACTGTGCAGTTATGTATAAAAATGTGCTAAAACCTTCCTCTAATCTTTTAAATCCTCGTCTCCACAGCCAGGATGAACTGCAGAACGTTGTGATCTATCTCTGCGCCACCATGTGGCACGAGACCTACGATGAAATGCTGAAGATTCTCACTTCCATGTTCAGGTAGCACATTATCAACGTCGATAATTTCTCCCTGCTGACATTTAAGAGCTTAACGTGTGACGGAGGTGAAGCTGGAGATTTAATTTTCTTGCTTCGTTTCAGGCTGGATCGTTATCGAGGAGATCCAAAGGAGGAGCACAAGGACAGTTTTGACTTTGAAAGCCACATCTTTGTAGACGATGCGTTCATGACTCAAAAGGGAACTGGGAAAAGGCTGGTCAATGAATATGTGGAAGACCTGATTCATGTTGTAACAGAGGTTTACAGGTACAAGATTCCCATGTAGAGATGAGCGCGTACATGCACAGCTTGACATTTCTGACCACTGATCTGTCCATTTCCCCGTTCAGAGTGTTCACCAACAAAGAGCCGGATGACGTGTCGATCATTGAAACTCCCTACGGTGGGAGGTTAATGTTTGTCCTGCCCGAGGGTAACATGCTCTACGTTCACCTGAAGGACAAAAGCCGCATTCGCAACAAAAAACGGTGGTCGCAGGTAAGGAGAAGTATTTTTGTAGTTTTTAGTAAACAACATCGTTCTATTTTTGATGAAACTCAAAAGTCTCAAAATATCACAATAGTTTCGCAGGTTCACATTGCAACATCCAAATTAATAAAAATGAATGAATAAAGTGACTATTTTCTTGATGTTTTTTCATTGAGTCAGACTGATTAAAATGTTACATCTGATTAAACATTTTCCCCCTTTTTTTCCCAGATAATGTACATGTACTATCTGCTTGGCTGGAAAGGTTACATCACCAAGAACCCCCAGAAAATGCCAGTAAGTGATTTCCTGCAATCATTTGTATTTCATCTCTACATTCAGGTGAAAATGTTAATTGTCCTTCTTCCTGATTCCAGCGGATGGAAACCAGCAGAGAAAGCCTGGTCTCTATGGACGGTGAGATTTTCGTTATGCCTCAGTACGACAATGACAACAAGAGAAGGTTCATTTCAGATGACAACACGTACATCCTGGCTCTGGACGGAGACACAGACTTCCACCCTAAAGCCGTGGTTCTACTTGTGGACAGGTCAGCGATGCGTTTTCAAATCTTTACAGTTCTCTTATCTTGACATAATCAAGGTAGTTTTTTTCTTTCTTCAGATAGTGTGTGCTAAGTGCCTCATGACTAGGATGTGTGAAAAAAGTAGCTTTTGTGTTACAAACAGTTTCGTCATTCAGGATCATCATCAAAAAACTCAATTCAAACTTTCTCAAATTACCAAAGCTTGATGAATTACTTATTTCATAAGTACCATAAAGGATTTACTTCCTTAACTTTGAAATAAAAAAACACTAATAATTTCTTACCAGGCTGAGAATGTATTACAACGTCGGTGCAGCGTGTGGCAGAATCCATCCGACTGGCATGGGTACGTCACATGTTCTTGATAACTTTTCACTACTTTGTTTGTTTTTACTTCAAAACATTTGGACAGATTTTAACTTTATCTCTCAGAAAGATGCATGGAAAGCCACCAACCAGCTGATATATATTTAACTATGAATGCAATTTACTGTACATTTTGCCTTTTTAAAGGACAGCCTTTCTTTTCTGTGTATAACGTTAAATTCTCACCCAAACTAACTCTAAGTCTTCTTATTTCACCTGCATGTCACAGGTCCCATGGTTTGGTACCAGAAGTTTGAATACGCAGTGGGGCATTGGCTGCAGAAGACCGCAGAGCATGTGTTCGGCTCTGTGTTGTGCAGTCCAGGATGTTTCAGTCTGTTTAGGGGGTCTGCGCTGATGGACGACAATGTCTTGAAGAAGTACACAACGACCGCAACAAGAGGAGCCGAGTACGTGCAATATGACCAAGGTAGGCTCTCGTTTGACTTGGTTTCATAATGTGGCAGCCTTGGAGCAGGAATAATTGTGCGTATCATCAGGGGAGGATCGTTGGTTGTGCACTTTGCTGCTGCAACAAGGATGGCGTGTGGAGTACAACGCTGCATCAGATGCATACACCAACTCACCACAGGAATTCAAAGAGTTTTACAACCAGAGGAGACGATGGGGTCCTTCCACTCTGGCTAACACACTGGATCTCTTGCACAGGTCAGCATCATGATTATTGATAAAAACCCAATCATAGCACATGCTTTTTCATTCATATTTTAAATGTAAGTATGCACAGTGGCTTGGAAGGCTATTCATATCCCTGTAACGTTTCCACATGTTCTGGTGTTGCTACCCCCAAAACTTTAAAATGTTTTACTGGACCTTGTGTGAAAACAATCAGTCATTTTTCACAATTATCCCTCATTTTGTGTTGGCCAACCACATAAAAAGCCAGTTTAGTACATTTTCACATGTGGTTGTCATGTGACAAATTGAAAAAACAAAATGCCATCCTTTTCCAATGCACTGTTAATACACAAGTCTGATACTTGTTTTAACCTTTTTATATCTGTTTAGGTGTCTTGTGATCTTATTCTGCATTTAATTATTCAATGAACATTTAAAGATGTGATGACATCACATCTTTAAATCAAAATGTACTAATTACTGTGTTTATCATCATTTAAATACAGTGGAAAAGAGACGGTGAAGAGAAATCAATCCATCTCAAGCCTGTATATCTTCTACCAGATGTTTACTGTTGGATCCTCTATTCTGGGACCCGCCTCTGTGACACTTATGGTAGCAGGTGAGCAGAACCGAACCATCACATGTAAGGCCACAAGTTAACCAAAAACCCTTCATACTGCATGTTTGTGCACAGCAAATTAGAGTTATAGTACAAGTTTTCAACTTTACCGCAGAAGTCTGACAAGATATAAGAACCCAGGCAAACTGCAATATGTCTGTTTTCTCTTAACCCGAATTGTTTGACTTCATTAGAGAAAACCTGTTGCCTTAAACCATTCTAGTTTTTACACAACGATGAAACTAAACAAGTTTAGTTGTGCTGACTTAGAACCTCGTTTTGTGTACCAGTCACTGAAAGCTGATCACAGAGACTTAGAAACTGGAAGTTGATTTTACATGTTTCACTATATAGATGTAAAAACTAAGAGCCCACTGCATGGAAGCCCATTGAAAACCTGCAGGTTATTCAACTGAATATTGGTTTCTGAACTCTTCCTGAGTTAAAACATTAGTGTTGTTGTTTCTAAATGAACATGAACTTGTTTTCTTTGCACTATTTGAGGTCTGAAAGCTCTGCAACATTTTCCTTATTTTGATCATTTATCATTTTCTGCAAATAAAAACAAAATTTTTGCTTGTGATTTCAGAGACATGTTGTCAGTAGTTCATAGAATAAAAGAACAATGTTCATTTTACTCAAACATATACCTATACAGAGTAAAATCATAATTTTAAGTGGACTCTTATTTTTTCCAGCGCTGCATGTATATAATCTATTTTATTAAAGTAGAAAATTGTCTCTTTAAAGTGTATCAAAACAAATCAATTGGAAAGAAAAATTAAAACGCTAAAGAGAAGTGAGTAGCCACTGTTAAAGGAAGAATTTACTAAGTTAGCTTAATTTGGAAAAAGCTTGGCTCTCTCTCTTTCTTCCTATTTCCCGGGTCCTTCCGGCGAGCAGCGTGTGGCAGTCAGGAACGACGATGCGTGATGACGTCACAGAGTTACAGCGTTTAATCCAATAGAAAACCACAATGAAGTAACAACAAAAACTGCAAAGCAGCCAAGATACAGACTCATTA